>NC_136991.1:11386811-11439311 GCF_032717465.1 Coenobita brevimanus
CCACAACAAAAACCACCACCACACCACCACCATCACACCAAAAACCACCATCATCACCATCACCACAACAACACCAAAAACCACCATCACTATCAGCACCACAACAACAAAAACCACCATCACCACCACCACCACAACAGCAACAACCTCCACCACCACAACAAAAATCACCATCACCACCACAACAGCAAAACCACCATCACCAACACCACAGCAATAACCACTATCACCACTACCACAAGAATAACGACCATCACCACCTCCTCCACAACAACATTCATTTTCAAAGTCTGAATTCACTCTAAAACAAGTCCCACTATTACACGCTTGACAGCTCCAAGATGACGGCCGCACAGACGCACCGCTGCTGTACTGAAGAATGGGCGATGCGGCATCTGGTCTTACTTATATCTATGGGGAAACCTAGCCACAGGTGTTACGCAAGGTGATGAAACCAAGATATACACCCACCAACATACAGTCATACCTTCAATGTCATTCAGTTATCTATACTGGACGACGGGAAATAGAGGGGAGATTCTAGTTATCATTAGTAAACGCTGTTTTATATTATCATAATCGTGACGTTTCATGTAATACCAAGCACTCATTATGAAACGTATTCCACCGTTATACCGTCCTCTGTAGTATTCCAAATATCAAAGATGAATTAGACATGACAACCCATGTATATGAAACTGCAGTATATTCTGATTACATATAAACTCATGATGATGGATATGTAGACATTTAGTGATAAAAGTTGACTATAACCCTATTACCCAGTATGTTCCCAACAATTTCCACTCGGCAGTAATACATGGCACCCAAAACCACTCACCCCCACCACAGTCTGGTCTGACACAGTTGCCAGAATTGTGAAGCTATCCCTGCTGCTTCGACTTATCTGTTCGAATATTTACGGGGTTCGGAACAATGACACGACTTTTTTGGCTGATTATACACACACACACACACACACACACACACACACACACACATATATATATATATATATATATATATATATATATATATATATATATATATATATATATATATATATATATATATATATATATATATATATATATATATGGAGCCTCTGTGGTACAGTGGTAGAGTAAGCGTTTCGTACACATGTGAACCAGGGTTCGCGCCTCGCCAGGGTAATAAACTTTGGGAGTGTTCACCCGGCCACCTATTGCATTGGCGGACACAAGGGGTGCTGTGGTTGAACCAGTGTCGCTTACTATAAAGTATGCTTGCACCCAGTCAGCTTGCGCGGGCTGATTACACTTGGTTCACAGACTACACACACATCCAAAGCCACTCCAACACTACAGTTACTCTTACAAGCACTTCTCACCCTACTTACAATCTCTACCAGACAGCCAAAGCCACTTGGTAGAGATACATTGGCTGTATCGTCCCGACTTCGGTGGGGATAGGCCGGTCCTGCAGTGGATACTCAAACGGCTGATGATATATATATATATATATATATATATATATATATATATATATATATATATATATATATTGCAAGTCTCCTGCAGAACAAACGCCTCCCCCAACCTTCTCCGCGAATGCCACGTGTTCCCTGCAAATTTTTCTATCTCATCTCTCCACCTCCTGCCTTGCCATTTTCTGCAATGCTTACAGTCTGTTAGTATCCAGTCAGTCAGACTTTTCCTTCATCAGTTATCCCTTATTTTTGCTACATGACTTGCCCACCTCCATTTCTCTTCTTTTATAACTTCTTTAATGTCTTTGGCTTTAGTCTGCTCTCTCACCCAGTTGATCCCTTCCTGTCTCTTAAAGATATTTCAAACATTGACTTTTCCATTGCCCTTTGAGAACGGATTATTTGATTTTCCATGGACTTCGTCAGTTTCCAGGTCTCACAACCATACCTCATAGCTGGGATTATTCATTCATTATATACTTTTCGTATCATACATATTGCCAAGCTACTTTTAATGATGTCTTGATGTTTACCGAAAGCTTTCTATCCGATTATAATGCGTCTCTTTTATTTCGCTATCATGGTCTTTCGCTAGTTTTACTCTTTCCTCAAGTAAATGTACTCCTTGACTTCTCAAAGAACTTCCTACCCTAATTCTGCTGGCGTTCTTTATTGAATTTGGATTGAACATTAGTTTTTCTCCCGATCATCTTTGAGACTTCCTGCACTTAGGTCATTTGACATTTTTTGCAGTGTCCCTGCTGTTTCTGAGTTTAGGGCAATGTCATCTGCAAATTTTAAGTGATTTGGTTTTGTCCATCTATGTTTACTTCTTTGTTCTCCCAGACTAGCTTTCTGAAAGCACTTTCTAGGCAAGCTATAAATAATTTTGGTGAAGTTGTATCTCCCTGATGCATGTCGTTTTCACTCTTAATTTTTTCCGAGTCAACACGTTATTGTATCTGTGGCAGTTCCCTCTCTAAACATGTTTTCGAGCAGTTTTACAAAGTTCTCATTTACTCCTTGTTCCCGCAATAAACTCTTAATTGTCTTGCTCTCCACTGAGTCGAAAGCCATTTTACGATCAACAAAATTAAGCACAGTAGTTTATTATATTTTGTAGTTTTGTGAATTAGTTGATTCACTGTGTGTAGATGATTAGTAGTAGAATACCCTCTTCGGAATCCTGCCTGTTCACGAGGTTGGTTTTCTTCTAAATTTCTTGTTATTCTGTTCGTGTGGACTTTAGTGAAGAGTTTGGAAATAACTGGTAATTTGCTAATTAGGCGATAGTTGCTCATATCTTTTCAGTCACCTTCCTTGAAGAGGAAAAACGTTTCCTTGCACCATGTTTTGGGATTTTCTTCTTTATACACTGAGTGAATATGTGGGGAAGCCCGTTTTATACATCAACCCCTGCATCCGACAGTCAATATGCTACTATTCCATCGTTTTCTGTTGCTTTCCGTTTTTCATACTGTTGAGAGAAATTTTTACTTCGTCTGGTTTTACCTCAGGTATTTCACTTGTGTCAACTGAAATCCTAGTTTTGGGTGCTATTGTCTTTGATGCATACAGTTATTTGAAAAATTCATCAATTCTTTACACCATTCTATCTCTCCATTTAATGATTTCAGCGATATAAATCGTTGTTCTATTGCTAATGTACCTCGGACCTGTTTCAGACTTTTTTTTTTTTTTCCCATTGGCATTTTTTTTTTTTTTTTTTAGTCGATCTATGTTTCTTTTTTCTCTCCGACGAGGAGACTATGTTTTCACCCCTGCTTTTGTTAGTTTGTTTGTCAGTTAGCAGGATTATTCAAAACTAAAAGAGAGAGTTGGACCAAATTTGGTGGGTAGATAGCCCATGCCCCAGGGAACAATCGATTAGCTTTTGGAACAGATGTTTGTTAGTTTGTTTGTCTGTTAGCAGGATTACTCAAAAGCTAAAAGAAAGAATTGAACCAAATTTGGTGGGTGGATAGTCCATGTTCCAGGGATCAAATTATCTTTCGGGATCGATTCAGTTTGTATTACGGATTCTGAATCCGGAAAACACTTTTTGCGAAACCATAATCAGTGATGAGAAAACCTAACCCATTATCAAGAGTAGTTTGGAAATTACGTTGCCCTTTTTGGAGAGAGATGCTCCACAGAGTGCTCCTCTAGTTCTCCTCTCTGTCTTCTATTGATATGCTTTTTTAAATCCATTCTTTCTATTTTACCATTCTTTGTTGTTACTTTCACCTCCTTTCTTTTTTTTCGTGAACTCGGGGGTCATTTTTGAATAATTCCTGACTTTGGTTGTATTAGCTTTCCCTACAACCCCCGTTGATTTGCGAAACCCTAATTAATGATGAGAAAACCTAACCCATTATGAAGAGTAGTTAGAAAAGTACGTTGCTCTTTTCGGAGAGATGCTCTCCACTGAGTGTCCCTCTAGTTCTGCTCTTTGTCTCCTGCTGTTAAGCTTATTTAACTCCACTCTTCCTAATTCATCTTTCTTTGTTGTTACTTTCATCTCATTTCCTCTTTTCTTGAGCCCGAGGGTCATTTTTGAATACTTGTCGGCTTTGGTTGCATTAGCTTTCCCTTCTACTCCCCTGATTCTCTTAGCACTTTTATTTTACTCGATTATTTAACTCGTCAATTAAACACTCAGCATAACTTACAACTTGAAAGCGGTTCATTACTTCTGAGAGGCTGCTTTGTTTTCACTTACTTTTATTGGTTATATCTTTTGTTAATCACCTTTCTTTCACTGCCGAATTTGAATCCAGCTGTGCAACCCACCATTCTGTGGTCACTTCCTATATTTACTTGTTGATAACTGTGACATTCATGACTGTGTTATCCTTACCTGCTGTAATGAAATCAATTTATTCTATGTTTCTCCATTTCAACGTCTCCACGTCCATATTTTTCCTTGTCATTTTGTAAATTAATTTGTTCATTATTCTCATGCTAAACATTTCAGCATATTAAACCACATTTCAACTCTGCCATTCCTTTTTCCATGAGATGTCACCATAGAATATTTCTGTTATTTCATGTGAGGTATGAGAAGTCGGTGCATATGAAGTACTTGTCTTACTTTCAGGATATATCTTTTGCATAGTATAACTACAATCTTTGCTACTCTGTCAGATATACTGCTGAGTTGAACAATGTTCTCTGAAGGATTTCTGTTAATTAGAAATCCTGCACCACCAACTCTTTAATTTTGCCTTCCTCTTTAGTAAAATAGGTGGTTGCTGTGTTGGTGCTCAATAAATTGTTCTTCTTTTCTGTGGATCTCACTCAGACCTACAATATCCCTATTAATGTTTTCTATTCAAGTTATTTAGGAATCAGGTTTGCAATTTTCTGCAAAGTTTCTTACATTGAACATGTACAGTCGTGGCCATAAATAATCACCTATTCTCCTGTACCGCGTGCCTCAGACTGGCTCTTTTATGTGCGGCACGTCACACTGAAGTAGGAGGGGCTGAGAGGGAGGGGCCAGAGAGAGAAGGGAAGGTGGGTGGGGGGAGGAGCGATGGTGCTGGGGTGGAGTGAGGGAGGGGAGGGAGGGGAGGTAGGGGAGGGAGTATGAAATGCGAAGTTGTGATCACATAGTTTGTCAATTTTCTTTCATTCAGGGCGTCATATAAAGGAGTTACTACTTGGTAGATAAAGCTGTATTGCACCTTGTATAGCGGCGTCATATTACAAGCTTTTAAATAGGTGGTGATATCACGGACTGGTTCATGAGAGAAATATACTGACATGACAGATCAAACATTAGTACGGAGCCAGATATTTATGTTTATCCATGTGTTTTGACTTCAGACGCAGAATGGAATGTGGATGGCTTTGACTTCCGTAAAGTTTGTGTAAGAAACGTCCTCTACCCTCATGTAATTATTTTTTAAAACTATTATATGCAACCTTTGACATGGCTATGTCCACAGTGAATATGATCACCCTCACGGTATACACTCCCTCTATACAGTCACCATCATGTCAATTCAATATTTTTATTTAATGAACTTAATATGAAAAGGCTATTTAAAATAACTGTGCATAAAAAGTAAATAAATTTGATGTCTGTGCTCATGGGTGGATATAATAACGGTATCTCTCTTAATCTATTAGAGGGAAAATGAAACAAAATCCGATCCAAACTCCCAAAATACATCTGTCAATGTTTACCGACACTGGTCAAGCCAAAGCAACCAGGAACGCCTTAGTAAGTAGTCCACTGGCCTCATGCCTTAAAAACCTCATACAAGCTTCGTGACACCGGGAAAATAATGTTGTTGATTATTTGCTGGTTTCGTCTGAACAGCTCCCACTGATCCTTGGTGTGCTGGAGGAGGCGGGCCCGTGTCCTCTCGTTCTCTGGCTTCCACGCGTTGACAATCTGGGCCCATACAATCTCCATGGCTCTGCACTAAAAATTCATCTGTCGCGTCATTATACTTCCCTCACAAGCCAGTCCTTGAATATCACCGCCTATCTCATGTTTGTTATCTGACAACGCTATACAAGGTGCAATGCAGCTTTATCTACTGAAGAGTAACTCCTTCATATAATGCCCTGGATGAAAGAAAATTTACAGATTATGTGGCCACAACTTCGCACTTCATTCTACCTCCCCTACATACCCTTCCTCCCCTCCCTCACTCCACCCCAGCACCATCGCTTCTCCCCCCACCCACCTTCCCTTCTCTCTCTGGCCCCTCACTCTAAGCCCTTCTTACTCCAGTGTGACTTGCCGAGCATAAAGGAGCCAGCCTGAGGCACGGGGTACAGAAGGATAGGTGATTATTTATGGCCACGACTGTACATCTTCATGGATTTCAGTTTGCTTAATGTCCCGGTCTCTGATCTATCGAGACAGTGCATACTCACTTTCGGTTGCACACTGCCTGGAAGCACAGGAATTAGTGCAGTTGGACCTTTAATAGATGATGATCCAATGGGAACGTCCGAGAAATCATTACCAGTAGAATTCATATTAGGTTGGTGGGATTGTGGCAGATATCCTCGCTCTCGTGAGGCCAGTCAGCTCAGACGTGCTAGAGACCTGTGGTAGTGTTGTGCTAGTGTGCTTTAGTGATCTGTGATAGTGGTTGTGTTAGTGTGTTGTAGTGATCAGCGATAGTGCTGTGCTAGTGATCCGTGAGTGTGTGTGTTGTGGTGACCCGTAGTGACCCGTGATAGTGTGTGCTACCTTGTGTGAACTAGTGCGTAATGGCTTCCTCGGCAGAGAGCTGTGTCCCCACTGCAGGTACTGAAAAGGACTACCTTGAATTAAAGGAGGAACTTCTCGAACTGAAGCGGGAGGTACAAATTCTCAGGCAGGAGAAGGCACAGATGAGGGAATTGTTGGAGGAGATGTTGGAGGAGAAAGAGAAAAGGCTGAAGGTTGGACACTAGTTAACAAGGGTGCAACGAAGTTCACTCTTAAAAAACAAACGGAAATTAAGACAACTAATACATTCGACGCACTACGGGACGAATGTGAAGGGAAGGCAGAGAGGGAAGTAGATGAGAAGGACGGTGAAGGAACTTCCAGTACAGGTAAGTATAAACAGAACAAGAAAGGTAAGAAAAATGTTGTTGTTGTTGGAGACTCCCAGGTGAGATATCTGAACAGGGCCATGTATACTCCACTCGCTAAACATGTGTGTCTTCCAGGGGCCAGGGTGGCTAATGTGGTAGATAAAATTTCAAATATCGTAAAGGAAAGTGGTGACAAACCCACTGTGTGCCTCAGTGTAGGAGGCAATGATATTAGTAGCCGTAAGAGTGAGGTACTGTGGAAAAGGTACAAGTTGATGTTAGAAAAGGTTAGGGAGAGGGGAGGAACCCCTGTAGTGCTTGGTGTTTTACCAAGGTGGCGGGTTGGAAGGGAATGGTTGAGCAGGGCAATAGGGTTTAATTGCCGCCTTGAAAGGTATTGCAAAGATAATGCAATACCTTTCATAGACAGCTGGGACCGGTTTTATGGACGAAGTGCCTTGTATAGTTGGGATGGGACTCATCTTAGCAGGCAAGGAGTTACTGTTTTAGCTGGAATGATAGATAGGGAGTTGGAGGGATTTTTTCGAGATTGAGAAGTAGGTGTACAGGAAGATGCAGCAACTACAGTCAGAAATCATTATTACCATGTTTGGATAGTTGCATCGATACTTGCAAAATTAAGAACAAAAGTTCAACCAATAGTGTAGATACATCCACTCAGGCACCTCAAATTGAGCAGGCGATGATAGATGATAGAACAAGCGATGATAGAAGGGCGATAAGCGATAGTACAAAAAATTGTTATATTAGTAAAGTAAAGAGTTTCCCAGTTAGTAATAAAATAAATAACAGTAATTGCCAAGGTAAAGGCATAACTACTCATAATAATCTGAAAGTGTACTACACAAACAGCCGGAGTTTACGTAATAAAATGGATGAACTGAGGGCTTTAATTTGTACAGAGAAAATAGACATTCCCGTTATTAGTGAAATTTGGATGAATACAGACACTCGAGAATTTTTAGCAGAATATCAGATAAAAGGCTATAATATTTTTGTGTCAAACCGTCAGGGAAGAAAGGGGGGAGGGGTAGCTATTTATGTAAAGGATTCATTAAACTGTTACAATAAAGCAGACATTAAAGTAAATAGGGACACAGAAAGTGTCTGGGTTGAAATTAGTAACAATAGGGAGAAATTAGTCTTAGGAGCAATTTACAGATCTCCAAAATTAAGTAGAGCTGATAGTAAATACCTCTGGGAGGAAATTAGGAAAGCATCACAGTCCAGCTTAGTAATAATTGTTGGGGACCTTAATCTACCAAGGATAAATTGGAGAAATCAGACAGGAGATGCAGAGTCAGAGGAATTTCTAGAGGTAGTACAGGATAATTTCCTTTATCAGTATATCAGGGAGCCCACCAGAGGTAATAATATACTAGATTTGGTTTTAGCTAATAAAGAAAATATCATTAGCGATATAGAGGTTGGTGGACGACTTGGTAATAGCGATCATGAAGAAATTAAGTTCAAATTTATTTGGGATGTCTGTTCCACTGAAAATACCTCCACCGTTCCTAATTTTCGTCTAGGAGATTTCGATGGCTTAAGAGCTTATTTTCGAACGGTATTCCACAGGGAGATTAGCTATTTGAGGGAATGTCAGGTTAGTGGGGATCCCCAGGTCATAGGTCAGGCGCAGGAAGCACGTGGGGATGTCCGTCAGGTGTCTGTGAGGGGGGGGGGGTAGATAGGAATGTAGTCCAGGTGACGGAAATTAACTCAGCTCCAGTACCAAACAGACGTTCGACCAGTGAGAAGTATAACGAGTTAATAAATATAATATACGGAGGCCAAGATAGATATATTCCTTCAAAACCGTTTAGAACTAACAATTCAGAACCAAGATGGTTAAACAACAGATTAAAATCTCTCATAGGCCAAAGGAAAGGAATATATAGAAAAATAAAACGTGGAGAGGAACACTTACGTAACCGGTACACAATTTTAAATAGAGAAGTAAAGAGGGAGATAAGAAAAGCAAAGAGAAGTTATGAAATTAAGGTTGCAAGTGAATCAAAAGTAAACCCCAAGGGTTTTTATCAAATGTACCGAACGAAAAATAAAGATAGGATAGGACCACTCAGAACAGAATCAGGTGACATTACCAGTGAAGATAAAGAAATGTGCTCCATCCTAAATAATTATTTCATATCAGTATTCACCAAGGAAAATCTAAGCCTGGTCCCTCAAGCAGCAAATATTTACCATGAGAATACGGAAAATATTCTTAGTAAAATAACCATTAGTAAGGAGGACGTATTGAAAGAAATTAACAAGTTAAAACCTCAAAAATCGCCAGGTCCGGACGATATATATGCAAAAATTATAAAAGAAACCAAAGAAGAATTATGTCAGCCACTTTTAACGTTATTTAATGACTCTTTAAGTTCAGGAGAAGTTCCAGAGGCGTGGAAAACCGCAAACGTAGTGCCCATCTTTAAAAAGGGTGATAAATCAGCTGCGTCGAATTATCGTCCGATAAGTCTAACGTCTATAGTAGGAAAAATGTTAGAGTCAATTTTGGCAAATAGGATTAGAGAACACTTAGAAAGATTTAATCTTATAAACGAAAGTCAGCACGGATTCAGGCAAGGACGATCCTGCCTCACAAATTTGTTGTCATTCTACTCGGAGGTCTATGAGGCAGTAGATAGCGATAAAGCTTACGATGTTATTTATCTGGACTTTAGTAAAGCTTTTGATAGAGTCCCACACGAAAGGTTAGTTAGAAAGGTTCGAGCACACGGTATAGACGGCGATATCTTAAAATGGATAGAATCTTGGCTGAAAGGACGAAAGCAGAGAGTATTAATAAATGGAACTAAGTCGGACTGGGGATTAGTAACTAGCGTGTACCACAGGGTTCAGTACTCGGTCCCTTATTATTAATCATATATATAAATGATCTAGACTTAGGAGTCAATAGCAGAATCAGCAAATTTGCCGACGATACAAAAATAGGGCGTATCATTAACTCGACTGACGATTGCCATAACTTACAAAAAGACCTCGATACATTGTCCAAATGGTCTAAAACTTGGCAAATGGAATTTAACGTTGAAAAATGTAAAGTACTTAACGTAGGCAAGACCATTGGAGATACTAAATACAGCTTAGATAACAAAGAAATTAGCAAATCTGAATGCGAGAGAGATCTAGGAGTTATGATTAGTAACGACCTTAAACCTAGGCAACAGTGCATTAATGCGAGAAATAAAGCAAATAGGGTCCTAGGATTTATTTCGAGAAGCGTGAGCAATAGATCATCTAAAGTAATACTGAAACTTTATCTAGCATTAGTAAGGCCACATTTAGACTACGCAGTACAATTTTGGTGTCCTTACTATAGAATGGATATTAATTCGTTAGAAAATGTACAGAGAAGAATGACTAAAATGATACATGACGTCCGGAACCTGTCATATGAAGACAGACTGAAAAGACTAAGTCTGCATTCGCTAGAGAGGCGTAGAGTAAGGGAGACTTAATTGAGGTTTTTAAGTGGATGAATGGTATAAATAAGGGAGATATTAGCAAGGTACTTAAAGTGAGCATACAGGATAGAACTAGAAATAATGGTTTCAAACTAGAAAAATTCCGTTTCAGAAAGGAAATCGGTAGAAATTGGTTTGGTAATAGAGTAGTAGACGAATGGAATAAGCTACCTAGTAAAGTAGTTGCTGCCTCTTCCATTGAGAGTTTCAAGCATAGG
Source organism: Coenobita brevimanus (assembly GCF_032717465.1). NCBI lineage: Eukaryota > Metazoa > Arthropoda > Malacostraca > Decapoda > Coenobitidae > Coenobita > Coenobita brevimanus. The sequence continues at coordinate 11,397,566 of NC_136991.1, forward strand.
CTAGATAAGCATATGACAAAAAAGGGGTGGATATAGAATAAAGAAAATATTATAACCAATACTAATTCAAAAATAAATTTTCTTTTCAGGTTACACTATGATAGTCTCTATTCTCCTTTCACACTTTCCTGTAAAATGTCCACGCCAGTTTTTCTATACGGCGTGGTGTTCTTTCTGACTTTTTCCTGCCGGCTTCGGCTGGAGGGTTTGGTGGGCGGGGGAGAGCCTTCTTCTTTGCTATCTTTATCTCATTCTAGTAGTTCAGTTACTCTTCTAGGAGCTGCCTAGCATGGGCCAACCGGCCTACTGCAGTTATCCTCTCTTCTTATGTTCTTATGTTCTTATGTTCTTATCTCTTCCACATTGTTTCCGGTGAAATGTCATTTTTGTGCCACCTTATTCAGTGTTTTTGGTTTAGTGCTATATATCCATAGAGGGTCGCTTAGCACCATCTAAGACTGTACCTTGTCTACCTGCAAGGCCTTCCCCTATCCGCCAGGAGCACACCAGGTATACCCTTTCTCAGGAAACGTGAGGGAGAGAATTTTACAAAGCCTTTGCCAAAATCTGAACACGAGTGACCGTGTGAAGGATTAAGAGGTCCCCTCGGGATTCTGGACCTTCCTCCTTCCCTCTTCCGTTTTCTTTCCTCTACACACACACACACATACACACACACACACACACACACACACACACACACACACACACACACACACACGATGCTTAAATAATAAAACAATGTGTAGCCTCTATTTATCTGTCAGTGCCCAGATATCGGTCCATATGAGGAGGGATGGAACATAAGAACATAAGAAGAGAGGATAACTGCAGTAGGCCGGTTGGCCCATGCTAGGCAGCTCCTAGAAGAGTAACTGTGTCCTTTCACTGCAAGAAGTCCGTTCAGGGTGGGGCCCACCTGGTGAATCACCTCTAGCTATGTTGCCAAATCAACTGTAGTACATGCCTCTCTCTCTCTCTTATTTCCCATCTATGTGCTATTTGAAATTGTTTTTTATATTCTGTATATAATAAAGGAAGCTATATAGTACATTGAGTATCACTTTTTAGAATTATAACAATGATTTGAATGAATTCTATGACACGTGGCAGAGCTTTTTCCCATGTTGCCACGCCGAGGTCGGCGAGGGACCCAGGGTCAGAGAGAGGATTAGGCCTACAGGGGAAACCTCTTAAAAATAAAACGTGCCTAGACTTTTACTTCATAGGTGGTGTGGAAAAAAAGTTGAAAATAGATAATAAATATATACAATATACATATATATAAATATAAATATATATTATTATCACTACCTACCCCCATCCCACCTGTTTCTCTCTCTCTCTCTCTCTCTCTCTCTCTCTCTCTCTCTCTATATATATATATATATATATATATATATATATATATATATATATATATATAGAGAGAGAGAGAGAGAGAGAGAGAGAGAGAGAGAGAGAGAGAAAGAGAGAGAGAGAAACAGGTGGGATGGGGGTAGGTAGTGATAATCCGATAATTGGTGGTCAAATTGGCACCGTCGCACTCGGGGAAATCCCAACTTCTGCCACACCCTGAACGGACTTCTTGCTGCGAAAGGACCATAGAATGACGGAGGATGGGAGTGGCCCGGGTCGGAATGTGGGGAGGGTTAGGGTAAGGAAGGAGTCAGTAGCAGCATCAGCAAATTTGCCGACGATACAAAAATAGGGTGTATCATTAACTCGACTGACGATTGTCATAACTTACAAAAAAACCTCGATACATTGTCCAAATGGTCTAAAACTTGGCAAATGGAATTTAACGTTGAAAAATGTAAAGTACTTAACGTAGGCAAGACCATTGGAGATACTAAATACAGCTTAGATAACAGAGAAATTAGTAAATCGGAATGCGAGAGAGATCTAGGAGTCCTTCCTTACCCTAACCCTCCCCACATTCCCTAGGCTACTCAGCTATCTCTATGAAAGCACACACACACACACACACACACACACACCTGAAAAGCTCATCTTCATTCTTCATAAACGCAGCTGCGCTCTCTCTCTCTCTCTCTCTCTCTCTCTCTCTCTCTCTCTCTCTCTCTCTCTCTCTCTCTCTCTCTCTCTCTCTCAAGGTCATGTAGTAGTGAATAATAATGTCAATGCAAAGTATAACTTAACTGTGATATAAGTATTATAAAATAAATAAAACATTGGAATATATTTATAGAGAACAACTACAAGAAGTCCCCTCGAGACGTCAGCATGTGGAACTGTCATTAATTCCCTGTGGGCCAATTAACGTTCACCTTCATACATGTCTACACCCTTCTGCCAGTTTTCGTCATAGATTCCACAATATTTCTCCTCATCTTTAGTTTCCAATACAAAGCATACCATTAGTCATGATAATGATTGCACACACCGCTCACTGGTGCAGTGGTAACGTTCTCGCTTGCCAACTGGTGGATGAGAGTTCGCGCCTCGCTCAGGTTCCGAAAAGTTTCACTGACGAAGTGGGTGGTTACTGTCCCCCTGGAGCAAGGGGACGGGTGTGTGCGTGTGTGAAGGTCACAGCCTTGCCCTTAGATCGGACTATATGAGCTCTCAGCTCCCTTCCAGGAGGGTAAAAGCTGACGATCACGACCATCAAGTGATCCTGACCGACCCGGTGAATTACACACACACACACACACACACACACACATAAGAACATAAGAACATAAGAAGAGAGGATAACTGCAGTAGGCCGGTTGGCCCATGCTAGGCAGCTCCTAGAAGAGTAACTGAACTACTAGAATGAGATAAGGATAGCAGACCCACCGCTCGCTGGCGCAGTGGTAACGTTCTCGCTTGCCATCTGGTAGACGGGAGTTCGCGCCTCGCTCAGGTTGCGAAAAGTTTCACTGACGAAGTGGGTGGATACTGTCCCCCTTGAGCAAGGGGACACAACCATCACGACCATCAAGTGATCCTGACCGACCCGGTGAATTACACACACACGAGAGAGAGAGAGAGAGAGAGAGAGAGAGGGTAGATGGGGGAGGGAGGAGGAAGACAAGAAAGGACGGAAGCAGAGGTTTAGAGAGAGAGAGAGAGAGCGATGCTAGATGGGGGAGGGAGGAGGGAGAGAAGAAAGGAGGGAAGCAGGGGTTTAGAGAGAGAGATAGAGAGAAAGAGAGAGAGGGAAAGTCCATTGATGAAATGCGAATATGGATATCCAGCTCTGATTGAAGCAAGGGGAAAACTGCAGACAACTCTGTCTTGTCATCTTCCAGGAGTCAGTCAGGAGGTGCTGTGACCTGAGATGCCAACTTACTGATTCTTGATGACAGGCGAATCAAGCTCAAAAAAAAAAAAAGTAAAATAAAAGAAATAATATGCAATTACATCTAAATATACAACGAATAACTGGTCCAATATTTTTCGTTTATTTTTAGCGCTTTGTAACTCAAAAAAAAAAAAAAAAAAAAAAGGTTGCATCCAAAAACAGGAACCACAGTTCATATTGACCTGTGAGCATAGCGGGTCACTTATACCCATTCATTCATTGTGTGTGTGTGTGTGTGTGTGTGTGTGTGTGTGTGTGTGTGTGTGTGTGTGTGTGCCTCTTGCCCTCAGGCCTTGTCCCTGGCCAGCCTGTATTCCCACAGGTCGTTAAATCAGATGCCTTCGGCCTTTGACAGTGACTTTGGAGTAAAATAGACGATATTCTACCCTCGTTTTTCCTGAGACAGACTATAGCAGTGAGATCTTGCCCATATATATATATATATATATATATATATATATATATATATATATATATATATATATATATATATATATATATACACACTGAGAAGACAACTGTCCCATTGGTTGGAACACCCTTCTTTTACTCTTTTCCCTCTCCTTTCCCTTAAAAGAGAACAGTTGTATTAACGTCCGATTCTCTGTGATCCTACCTTCTTTCCAAGCTAATTACACATCTTCCATATCCATTCTAACACTAACTTCACCCTCTTTCTCAGTATTTCACCACACTATTAATTCCTAGAGCTTCTCCCATTTTGACTTTCTTCATTGCATCTAATAATGTCGTTCTACTGCTCTTTTCTATTTCCAGCGTTTACCCAACAACGAATATTTACGTAGATATTGCTGTCTATATTCAACATAAGAACATAAGAAGAGAGGATAACTGCAGTAGGCCGGTTGGCCCATGCTAGGCAGCTCCTAGAAGAGTAACTGAACTACTAGAATGAGATAAGGATAGCAAAGAAGAAGGCTCTCCCCCGCCCTCCAAACCCTCCAGCCGAAGCCGGCAGGAAAAAGTCAGAAAGAACACTACGCCGTGTAGAAAAACTGGCGTGGACATTTTACAGGAAAGTGTGAAAGGAGAATAGAGACTATCACAATGTAACCTGAAAAGGAAAAATTATGAATTAGTATTGGTTATAAGATTTTCTTTTTTCTATATCCACCCCTTATTAGTCATATGCTTATCTAGCCTATACTTGAAACTCTCAATGGAAGAGGCAGCAACTACTTTACTAGGTAGCTTATTCCATTCGTCTACTACTCTATTACCAAACCAGTTTCTACCTATTTCCTTACTGAAACGGAATTTTTCTAGTTTGAAACCATTATTTCTAGTTCTATCCTGTATGCTCACTTTAAGTACCTTGCTAATATCTCCCTTATTTATACCCTTCATCCTTCTTCGCCAGCATTCTTCCATTTGTTTATATTTCACACCTTTAAGGCTTCCAATATTATCGTGTCTAACCTTTTTGACTTGCCAAAAATTTCTTACATACCATCCAATTTACTGTACAAATAAAAATTCTTCCTGACTCCTCGTCCTCTCTCTCTCTCTCTCTCTCTCTCTCTCTCTCTCTCTCTCACACACACACACACACACACCAGTGTTTTCTCCTCTCTCCTTTTCTCTACATGTAACCTTCTCTTCCATGCTTCTGCTTCTTCCATTCCTCTACTTTACATCCAGTTATTATAGTCATTTTAATGGGAGCCCCCACAAACTGGAAAAGCATGCCACCGCTCTCCAGATAAAGTGCAAAAGTGGGGTCAACTTGAATTACCCTCTGTAATACAATTCTTGTGTTACTTTACTGAAAATAGGATATACATTGATTTTTCTACATATAATACTGGAGAAAAATGGCTTCTTTATCAAAATATAATAGAAACGGAAGGTTGCGTCCATCTCAGTTTAGGGACAGCCTACATGTGAGTATTATGTTGCCTGAGTATTGATCACTGTCGTGTTTTTAGGTGGTGAATGTACATCTGTAAGGAAAAATGGTAAATGAGTTAACGAAATTGTATCTTATATAACAAATGAAGGAAATATGGTACTTAAACAATCGAAGATCGTATGAACTCACTGAGCTCATATAGAGGTGCTTTCTCATGGGTAACGTCGTGTAGTTTGTGTGCCCGCCGCCAGGGGCCCAGGGCGGCGCTGATGATCTGCAAACACCACACCTCACTTCTGTGTCTTTTGAAATCCGGAAAATTTACTGTAGTGTCATGGTCCACTGCGCAGATAAAATATATGTGGAAAAATAGACTGTAGCAGAACTGAGACGTTTTCTCAAAGCAAGAGGAATACCATGCCTTTAAGAATTCGGGTCGCTGATCTCGGCTACGTTACATTTCGGCCGTACAGTTCTTACTATTATTAGATGTATAATGGATAGAATCATGTTAGGATTTGCCAAATGAAAGATTACAACCTTTGGAAACTGGATGAAAATTTTTCTAACAACTAAGATTTGTAGCACTTGGTAAAAATGTGCTGAATGCAAACACGCACAGTAAGATTTCATAGCTTAAACCTCTGTGGAGAATTTTTCAGCATAAATTTCATTTAGAGCATCAGTAAAATATCTAAGATGAATATAGTACTGGTATAATGCTTTATGCATGAGTAATAACCCCGATGGGATTTTTTTTTTTTTTTTTTTTTTTAAGGAAGGTACATCAACTCTGAATGGGTAGTGACCCCACGCTATTTAGTGATCCGGGGAACACTGGCAACTTTCAGGAGTTTGTGAAGGCTCCCATTCTTGCATTTCACTGCTTCCTTCCATCAGGCTGATCGTAGCACCCTTTATGTCTCCTCTTAATCCCAAACACTACCTCACATGCTGTACAGATTTCTTCTTTGAATATCTTACACATGCCTTTCTCCTCCTTCATCTGCTCCAGATCACATCTACCCAGTCACTCCCTTACTTCTCTCTTATATTCCACTTTCCCCCCCATCCTTTTCCATCCTTTCTGTTCTCCATGCGGAAAATGTTTTCTGTGGTTGTTCTCTCATTCATTTTACCCAACGCTTTTACAGTTCTGTCTTGTACACTTCTGTAAATATTCACTTAAATTCCTAGTAATCTTGCCATTTCACTTTCTGACACTTTGCCATAAGCTTTCTGAAAATAGTTGACATAAACAAGTTGTCGCAAATGGAGGACCATATTGGGCTAACTTGGGGTGGGTGGGAGGTCACTGGTACACAATGTGCACACATCAAATGAACTGAAATTTCAAATAGATGGACCAGTGAAGAGGCAAGGGGCACAGTGTTGCACCTGTAGCTCCCCGGCCACCGACCCCTTTGTAACTGAGTCATTGGTGGAAATCCAAAAGGGGGCGCGGACAAAAACTCACCGGACATAAACTCACTGGACAAAAACTCACCGAAAAATATCTAAGGAGGACAAAAACTCACCGAGCAATATCTAATGAGAATAAAAACGAGTAATGATTTGAAACATGTTACGACACTTTAAAAAGACCTTCTTTTGAAACGTTTGAAACATGCTTTGACACTATGAATAGGATAAAGAGGATACGACGCTTTAGAAACAGCTTTTCTTGAAACATTTGAAACATGCTTCGACACACATGTTTGAATTATCCGTTATTGTATTGGTGTTCAGGTTTCTCACATCAATATCAGTAGCAATGGAGATCATCAAAAACAACAAGGGTGGCCAAAAGCTGTGCGTTCATGGATATATGTACGTGAAGAAGATATTGAAGAATGAGTGGATACGATGGCAGTGCTGTCAACAATCAAGCCTGAAATGTAAAGGAGCCCTAACTACGGATGTAAATGTAAGGAGTTTCATTAAGGTTGTGTTTCCCTAATATAAGGAATATTTAAGGAGGTGCGAGGTTGTTTGAAAGGAATGAAGCGACTGAGTGTGGAGTGAGGCTAGATGGGGAGGAAATGGAAAATGTGAGGGTATTTAAATATTTGGGTAGTGTGTTGAGTAAGGATGGAAGTTGGAAGATGAAGTGCGTGTAGTGTAGTCAGTGTAGACGGCGGCAATAGATAGATAGATAGAACTAACACTGAATTCATATATATATATATATATATATATATATATATATATATATATATATATATATATATATATTTCATTTTTAGATGCAGATTCCGCGCTCCTTTGTTGATCACAACCATGAAGCAGATGAAGCCTTAGTTTCTGCCACAAAATTAAGAGCAACCCTAAAACAACAGGCAAGAGAAACTAAAGGTCGCCCAAACCAGCTGCTTGCTCAGGGATTGGAATGTGCAAGTGACGAGGTTCGTGCCCACATTGGTCAGCTGGATACATGCAGACGTGATCTTCGTCGGCAGAGGCGAGGTGCATTACCTAAAGAACCTGCAAATGTACGTGAACTAAATATTACAGATGATTGGAAACGTACATCTGGTGAACAGCCACGACGATTCCTGTTGCATGACAGTGGTGCGGATGCCTGCAACAGAGTGGTTGTATATGCTACTGATGAGTACTTACAATTACTGTGCCGGGCCCGTACGTGGTTCATGGACGGGAACTATGCTATGGCTCCAGAAATTTTCCAGCAACTTTATGTTATTAGAGCCCCATTAGGCAAAACAGCTGTTTCTTGCGTGTATGCATTCTTGTCAGGAAAGTCACAAGATATATATGAAGAACTGCTTCAAAGTGTTGTAGATGAGTGTGAAAGGCTAGGGTTTACACCAGATCCCACAGAAATTGTACTAGATTTTGAGAAAGCTGCCATGCAAGCTGTCAGTACCATTTTAGGTCCTCATGTAGCCACTAAAGGATGTTTCTTCCACTTGACGCAAAGTACGTGGCGTAAGATACAGGAATTAGGGCTTGTGAATTGCTACCGTGAAAATGATGATTGCAGACTGTTCTGTGGAATGATGGATGGGTTAGCATTTCTTCCATTAGAGAAGGTGCAGGAAGGTATGCAGTTTTTGAAGGACAACACCCCTGAAGAATTTGAAGACCTCCTTGCATACTTCGACAGGACATATGTTACAGGTACATTCCGTCATGTACGACTTCCTGGAAATAATGAAGGCCCAGAATCACTACAAGCCAATATTCGACGACTTCCACCTCCTTTTCTGCCAGGTATATGGAACGTGCACAGTAATACCCTAAATGATGCAGCTCGAACAAACAATATGAGTGAAACCTGGAATTCATCATTCAAGCAGCTTGTTGGTCATTCCCATCCATCTTTTTACACTGTTATTGATAACATTAGGAAGGATGAAGCCTTAGTCAAAACCATGATGCTGCAGGATGACAGAGGGGAGCCTCCAAAGAAGAGAACCAAGAGAAACTATGTTCGTCTTCAGAAACGTTTAAAGAGTTTATGTGAAGATATAGTTGCCGGTAGGAAATCGACAGAGGAATTCCTTCGAGCTGTTGGGCAGTGTGTCCGTTTTTAAACCTAGGGGTTCACTTTGTTTTGAATAACTCATTTAATGGACCAGGTTTTCAGTATTATAGTTCAAATAATCTTCTATGTTTTAAAGTTTTTAATACATAAATATACCATTTTTAAACATATCTGACATATAAAAAACTTTCTTTTATTTCGGTGAGTTTTTGTCCTCCTTAGATATTTGCCGGTGAGTTTTTGTCCGGTGAATTATTGTCCGGTGAATTATTGTCCGGTGAGTTTTTGTCCGGTGAGTTTTTGTCCTACCCCCATTTAATGGAAGTAGATTCAGTATTTCATCTTTGTTTTGTCTCGTCATAAATTAACCATATCTGAAGAAGCGGTGAAGTTTTTTCAAACAATAAAAATATTAAACACTTATTTTTTTTCTTTACACAATGTTTGCAGCATTTGATTAAAAACCCCATCACACACATCATACGATAATTTAAACTCAACAAAGTTTTCTTTGCACACGGCTGCTATAATACGGCGATGGGGCATGTGAAGGTATGCTATGAGACTCCTCGCAGATTTCTGTACTACGCTGTGTTAATCCTCTCCCGTTCACGGGGGAGGGGGGGGGCGTTCTTCCATTCCTGCGTTAAGTTCACCAAAAGATAAGAATAGGGCAAGATGAACGCCTGGCCGCAATTTAAAATTACAGATCAAAAAGTCGGATACATTTCAATTAGACCTTGTATATGGAGAGTGAGCTTTCTTTATGCGATGCAGCTAATTACTTAAAAATCTATCCTTTCACTTATCAGTGAGTCAGAGCCTCAGATAGTGCACATTCTGTTTGGCACATTCTGTTATTCAGTAAGGTATCACATTAGGTCACAAGTCACTCAACAAGCCAATCCGATTTTGTCCAGCTGTTTGAAACAAAATTGCAGCATAATGGAAACTCACCTACATCAACGATACGTTAAAATAAAATATGTCTGTGGAGGGAGCAGGGAGCAGCGGGGGGGGGGGGGGAGGCGTGAGATCCGTGTACACATGCCCTTTAATATCAAATCCTTCAATTTAACCACATGGTTACCACTAACCAACTTCTGTTTTGTGGATAAACTTTAATGTTACCCTCATAGCCGCCATTCCCTCCTATTCACATACAAACGACTGCGTTTGTGTCATCATTACCATCCCTTGCTTCCTGTCATTTTTTACCTCCCATTCTCACACATCTCTCCTTTCATCATTACCGCCATAGTGATACCTATCATAACCTCCTCTACCATTACCCCCCTTAGTACCACCTATCATACTATCGTTTACCAGAGTGCCACCCAACATTAACACATCTACAATTAGCTGCAAAAGTGCCACCTCCCATATCAATCTCTGTCATTAACTGCCATAGTACCACTTACCATACCCATCTCTACTTTTCCCTACCACAGTGATACTTAGTAAAGCCTCCTCTATCATTTCCTACTATATTGTCACCTTCCATACCCTTCTCTATCACTGCCTACCATGGCGTTGCCTACCATATCATTACCTCCCATGGTGCAACCTACCAGACGCCCGTCTGTTACACATCATACTCACCATGAACTAACTCCTGCACCTTTATTTGCTTTAGTCTGTCCTTCCATTATCTACTGTAGACTGTCTGGTTTTACCAATATCTGCCAAAGTTAAAATTCTGCCTTTATCTGCCGTGCATTATCCCTTGAACTATTAACTACCGTAAGATATCCTTTGTAATATAAACTCTCATAACCCATTCTGTGTGCTATTAGTTACCATAGACTGTGCCTTGCACTGGTGCCTGCCATAAACTGTCTCTTCTACTACTACCTGCCATGATAAATCTCTTGTAGAATTCCTGTTATAATCTGTCTTCTATCACTATTATAACCTTCAATCCATACTTTCAGCTTGCTTCACATAATCTAATCATCGCTTTCTGGTGTCTTTATAGGCTGCGCCCAACTTCTTCCTCATCTACAGCAAATTTGTCTTTGTCTTAATTCCATCCATGTCAAATTGTTACTCCTTCCTCCCTCCCACCCCTCCTGGAGCCCTTAATTGTAGATCCTGGTGGGGTACTCCATCTACTGTCTCACACCTGTCCTGAGAGAGAGAGAGAGAGAGAGAGAGAGAGAGAGACAGAGAGAGGGAGAGAGAGAGAGAGAGAGAGAGAGAGAGAGAACAGAGCCATTAGCCAACAGTACTTCACTGTGTGCTTTTTAATTACCAAATCAAAACTGACCTCGCTTATTTCCTAGAGCTACAAAATGTTGATAACTGTGCTGTCCTTGGATATACCCCAGAAGCCCTATAAAAGAGTCTCACCATTATCTCAAATGGGGCCCAGAATAAATGTCAATACAAAAGAAATAATATATCAGAGAAATGTACGAATAAGCAACCGGACATTTTGCTCTGTCATCTGCAGACTTCCTGAGTCAGGCTCAGGCCAGCAGACCTTTTCCAAATTCTGCCGGAGAGACAGTTCTATCTGTAAACAGTGTAGTGTGACACTGGAAACACACACAAAGGAAACTCTTTACCTGCGCCCTGAAAGACTGAAGGAGAGTTCGAGATCAACAACACTCGTGGGTGTAACACTGAAGCTCCCAATAAAGCATTCATTAGTAATACGAAGTCTTTAAGGTCAACCTGAAATCCTGATGGTAAATCTATGGGCCTGCATCTCATGGAAACAACCCTGCAGAGCCTCTTACATTTCAGGTAAATGGCGACAATGTAAAACAGGTGGATAATTTTAACTACCTTGGAAATGTGCTCACAGATAAACATAATATTTATGAAGTCATTGCATGAGTCAACCACGTCTCAGCGTCTTTTGGACATCTCAGATCCTGAGTCTTTGAAAGCACCAACTTGAGATTCAAGGCAAAGATATCAGTATATATGGATGTAAGTCTTTCCACCCTCTTTTACGGTCCCGAATCCTGAACTACCTACCAGTATCACATGAAAAACCTTGAGTTATATCACATTCACTGTTTACAGTGCATCCTAGAACTCACAAGGGGGGATAAGTCACCCACTCACAAATTCTCCAGTGGGGGAAGTCAAACAGCATAGAAACCAAGTTAACTAAATAGCAGCTGAGATGGGTTGAGCACATGTTCCTCATGCCTGGGCACCGTCTTCCCTGCAAGGTCCTACATGGCCAACTCTCTGTAGCACGCTGCAACCCAGGAAGACAGAAGAACAGATACAATGATCATTTAAGAACAACTATGAAGATATGCAACATCATACCAAGAGATCTTGAAACCAGTGCCTCGGATGGGAAACAACGGTGAGCCCTCTGCTGTGAACGAACTACACATCTCAATGACGCTCGGACCTTGGCAAGAGAAGAGCATAGACAACAGAGGCATAATCAAAACAGAGTCCTCCCAGCAAAGCCAGACTAGTTATGACAACTGTCTGGCAAAATATGCAGATCCAGGATTTATCTGCACACAGTCATTGACACAAAAGACAGTGAGAAACTATACTTGGGGACAGCAAGTGTCGCCTTATACAGCAGAAGGACAGTCTTAAGTGTGTGTGTGTGTGTGTGTGTGTGTGTGTGTGTGTGTGTGTGTGTGTGTGTGTGTGTGTGACAGCCAAAACAGTAAATATGATATCAGTGAAACTTGGCAAGATGGTTGGAACTGGATCACAGATCGACCAGTTTGAATTTCATGTTGATTGATATTTTCTAAAGGGGTGTCTTGGATCCTAATAAATGACCCAATTTCAGATAGAATGTGGGAATGTGCTGGGGCATTCCCGTAGAGTTTCATGAGTTTTTCAGGGAGCTCATTGCAAGGCATTTGCTCCTGCGCCAGTGCATAAATTTAAAGTTGAGAGCAAAGAGAAGCGCAGTTCAGAAACGGCTCTCATTTGGGCAAGTGATGAGCAGCCCGACGGGGTTTTGAGGCACTTCTACAGTATATATTATAATCCTGCGTGTGTGTGTGTGTGTGTGTGTGTGTGTGTGTGTGTGTGATGCCAAAACTGGAAGTGTGATTTTGATGAAACTTGGCAGGATGGTTGGACTGGGTCATAGACGTGCCACTTTCAATTACATATTGATTGACATATTCTATGGGGTGTTTTGTCCTTTCATGATATTCCCATTGTCTTTACATTACACGGAAAATGCGATGGGACATTTCTGTGGAGTTTCCATGCGTTTCTGCAGGAGCATGTGCTGCTTCAAGGAATAAATCGTTGGTTTCGTGCAGAGCAAAGCCCATTTCAGAAACAGCTCTCATTTGGACAGGAGATAAGCTGGCCAATAGGGCCGTGAGGCACTTGTACCCTCTTATGCATGTCCTATGTTATTAGCGTGAGTGAAGCTCAGGGTAAAAGGAAAAGGGTCGCTTCATTACCTAGTACCTACATTACTATGCTTCATTGCCTACCACTCCCTCTACCATAAACCTTAATGCTTCCACTCCTCTCCATTTCGTTATCCCACTCATGCTTCATTTCCGACCTTTCTCCATAACACTCCCTCACCCTCTCCCGTCCTGCCCCTCAACCTGCCACACACAACGTCTTACCCTACCAAATTCTCTTTCTCTTGCCTACTTCTCTCGGCCATAACCCCCTCCTTTCCTCTGTACTCCTGCATCATCATTTTCCCCTGCTTATCGTCTCGTGAACCTTGTACAAAATATTCTTTCGTGGCATTCTTATTATTCTAGTTTTTAATGCATTTATCTTTTCACCTAAAAGTTCCCTCTTTACTTCATCAGTCTTACCATCTTCTTGCTTCACTTCCTATATACCTATTGAATTTTCCTTTGTCTTTCCTTATCCATGGCTACCTCTTTCGTTTTCTCTTTTCTCTCCTTCCTATCTTGCATTCATCCGAACATCGTGCTTACTTTCCACTTTCATCTTCTTTGCAACACTTTCTTTCCTTCTCTTCCTTCTTTCTTGCTGGCTCCTTTTTTCCTCTTTATTCACTTCCTCCCTCTGAGGATACTTGTTAAGCATATTTTTCACATTGCTGGTTGACGTCCTTTGTCTCTGTGCCTAACTCCCCCGTAATGCAACTCCCATGAATGCTCAGTTATGTTTTGTCTAGTACATGACAACCTGCATTCCTTCTTCCATACATCCTCCAACATCTTTTCCTCCGAACACATCTTCTTGCTTTCTCCTTCCTGCCACATTCTCTCTCTCTCTCTCTCTCTCTCTCTCTCTCTCTCTCTCTCTCTCTCTCTCTTTCCACTGTTTATTCTTAATTTTTTTTTTCCTTCAAGTACCCCTTCTCACATCTGCTGCTCCACTCCCTCTTTAATATCCGTTGCTTATATTCATTACTCAAGTTCTAACGCCGCTCCTCCTTCAGCACTGTCTACACCCCATCACTGATTTCCACAAATCTCAATCGCACTATAGTATCAACCTGATCACTACCGTTTCCATTGTCATAAATCTTTATTATAATCATCACTAACGTAACAACAGCTACTCACTCCACCACCTTTCCTTTCAGTCATCATCTCTTCGTCACAAATACCACATCGCCATTTCCTCTCGTATCACCACAATTACCACAACAACATCCGTTACCACCTGTCACCATCTCACCACCTATCACCATGATCACCAAAATCACCTGCCTGATTTCCAGTTTCACTGACATCATCATCTTGTATCTTCTTTACTCACTAGACCAGCATTATCATCATTTCCCCATCACCCTTTCTTCCCAACAAGATATCTACTGCAAACAATGATTCAAGTTGCTTCTTCGCTAAGTCAGTTACCTCCCTTATTGGCCAGGCATTGACTTGGACTAATTCCCCTTTTCCAGACCATTTCACTCACATTTTTGGGAAGCTGGATATTTTTTTCTAGATATGAGAGGGCATGTGTACACACAGCAAAAAAACTATCGTTACAGGGGGGTCCGATGTGTTTCATACTGAACAACCTGGCTGTCTCGCTAGGGTTGGTAAGCCTGACAGTGGGTGAATTGCAAAATAGGACGAGGTAGATATATGCATGGGAGAAGCAATGGATATAGCTTATAATAAATATGCAACAAACACACGCAGGGATACCAATGGAGGAGGCTGTTATCAAAAACCTTCATTCGTGTGTCAATTTATATCGCGCAGAAGGTGTAACGATACTTTTTTTGTTGTGTGTACACAGCTCTCACGCCTGTCCCCCCCCCCCCCACATCCTCACTGACCCTTCCACAGACACACATTTTTTTTTTTTTTAATGTATCGTTGATGGAGGTGAGTTTCCATTACGCTGCAGTTTTCTTTCAAACTGGTGAATAAAATGTGATTGACTTGTTGAGTGCCTTGTGACCTAATGTGATTCCTTCCTAAATAACAGAATGCCTCTAACAGAATGTGACACTGACTAACCGAGGCTCTGACTCACTGACTGATAAGTAAAACGACAGATTTTTAATTAATTAACTGTATCACATAAAAAATGTCCACTCTCCATATACGGGGTCTGATTCAAAAGTATCCAACCTTTACTTTGTAAAAAAAAAAAAAAATGAGTTCAGACTGTCTGCTGTCTTACACTATGGCCAGGCTTTCACCTTGCCCTATCCTTATCTTTTGGTGATCTTAACGCATGAATAGAAGAACGTCCCCCCCCCCCCCGTGAACGGGAGAGGATTACCACAGCATTGTACAGGAAACCCTAGGGAGTCTCATTGGACCCCTTCACATGCCTCTTTGCCATACAACACAGTAGCAGCCTTGTGCAAAGAAAACTTTGTAGAATTTAAAATATTGTATTGTGTGTGTGATACGGTTTTTAATTTAATGGTAAAAACATCGTGTAAAAAAAAATAAGCATTTAATATTTTTATTATTTTAAAAGTCTTCACTGCTTCCCCCGACATGGTTAATTAACGACGAGACAAAAACAAAGATGAGATACTGAATCCACTTCCATTAAATTTTTCAGTATTTCTACCAAGCTGTTTATCAGATACGGTGCATGATTCTTTTGTCATTAGTTTTAGTTCATGAAATGATTCCTACAGTAAAGAATGGCCGAGTTCTACCTAAACTGGCAAAGTGTGAACAGCCAATTAGTGTGAACTACGAACTCTCATGTTTGCATTCGGTAAACTTTTACAAGTCTGCACTATTTTGTTTTGGTTTTGTAATATATTTCTGGTGTATTTTGGTGTGATTTGAACGAACTTGACCTTGATTTTTGGTGCTCATGATTGGTTTTCAAATTAACCCCCCCTCCCAAGTGTCTTGGGGGACTTGTGGGATTTCAGGGTTCTGTATGGGAAAAATGGCAAAAACCAGCTTTGAGGGGACGATATATTGCCAAAATGGGTATGACTAGCCAAGGTGTATTCATAGGATTATTACTGACTGCATGAACCCCTTTGAAGCTGTCTAAAACCGAATTTTTCCTACAGTACAGGCTCTATAAAGCCTGTATGCAAACTCCTAAACAGATTATTCAAGAACAAATGCCAGTCTATAACCCCTAACTGCTGGCTGACGTGTATAGATGTCATGATTCAGGGTGTGGAGCACCGCTGGCTGATGTCATATACTGCACTCACTTTCCCACCACCCTTTTAACTCGCAACCATTTTCTATGATACCCACCGGGTAGGTAGGACCCACAGGTACCCCACAGATGCACGGTTCACTCTGTACATGGCACAGGTAGGGTGAGGAGCCATGTCATCTTCATCATCACCCAATTCCATACCATCGCATGCAGGGCCGATAGCCTCATCGACCCCCACGAAAGTTCTGCCCTTAGTGCTGTGAAAGGGCTAAGTGATAGTGCCATTGGTCGTGCCTTGGAATACACTGTGTCCTCATGGACACTTAGTGAAAGCACGTCCTCGGAGGAGAGAAGGAGCTACCACATTGAGAGCGACCTCTCCCGTCCTCCAACCCCTACCAGGTCTCAGATGCCAGAAAAAGCTCTCAAACTACTGCAGGAGGAGGGCAGGGCTTTCGACAGTGATGAGTGCACTGGCCCAGTACTCTGGGCAGTTGGAATTGGCGGTCATTAGCGGAGTAAATGCCGATGAGCTGTTACACCGTCAAGTTCGCCATCTACTCATCAACATCTCACTCTCAAATGCTCACCTTCACCTCAGCCAAGCATCTCAAGGGTGGAATAGCCACAACTTGGCCCTTCAGGACTGGAATTTTCTACACGAGCCGCACGTGGTGATACTCAACATCAAGCATCTCCCCAGGGAAGGCCTGTGTCAGACGAGTCATCACCCACTACTCCCCCACCTCTCCCTCTCCTTCCCCCTCACCTCCTGCCCGTGGGCGTGCACGCACACAGAAAAAACGTCCTGAACATGACAGACGGCCGGCTTTACCACGTGTGGGTAGAGCTGATACCTTTGCATGGGAAGATGGAGCCGGATTTGAGCTGTCTCTGCCGGTGCTTGACGAGGAGGGAGCAGCTGTGCAATAGGATGAGCTTCCATCCAGGACCTGGACTATTAACAATATATTCAGGGCTATTTCAACTACAGCTATAATACAATACCTGGTGGAGGAAATAAATTTCCACCAGGCCATGTTTGTGTTGTGAGTGGACATGGCTGCCAGCAAAAGCACGCACATCCGTGATTGGATACCTGTGGAGGTGGGGAAGATGTTTGTGTGGCTAGCCCTTTCCATGTTGATGGCACACATAAGAAAACATGTTCTCCATGACTACTGGTCAGCTGATGAACTTGTGGGCACACCTGTCTTCGGTTAGTGTATGG
Organism: Coenobita brevimanus; assembly: GCF_032717465.1. Taxonomy (NCBI): domain Eukaryota; kingdom Metazoa; phylum Arthropoda; class Malacostraca; order Decapoda; family Coenobitidae; genus Coenobita; species Coenobita brevimanus. The sequence continues at coordinate 11,415,045 of NC_136991.1, forward strand.
CCTGTGACAGGTATCTGGCCATCCTAAGGTTCCTTCATTTCAATAGAAATTATGGGTTTGCACTGAACGACAAGCTGTGGAAAATTAGACCAATCCTAACAGTGCTCAAGGAGTCATTTTCCAGGGTTGTTCGTCCATTTCTGAAAGTGGTTATTGACAAGTTGCTTGTGTTATTTAGGAGCAAGCTGGCATTTATTCAGTATGTCAGGACTCCATATTATAAATACAAATCATAACAGAAAGCATGATGTATAGATAGATAGATAGATAGACAGAGCACCAGACAAGGTGTGGGAACGGGAAATTACCTTGCAACTCTTTAAGTGAAGGAATGCTGATATGCACACGAACAGCGCCTCGTGACCATACACACACATACACACACACCGGCTTCTAGAAGCTTCACATCAGTATATTCCACGTGACACGACCCCTGCTAAAATAGGAATTTAGGAAGCAGAGCTCAGAAGGAGGTTAGCCTTAGAATCGACAGGTGGTGGAGAGAAGGAGACTGGCCATAGAACCGGCAGGTAGTGGAGAGAGTGAATAAGAAGAAGGGTCCAACTAGACTTACTTCATACATTAAGTCTCTGTATAGCACATACTCTGCTCAACTTAGACTTTCTCTGAAAATAATAAATCAAGATCAACTCCCTTTATTCATCTTTAACTCCTCCTGCTCTTCAGTTAACTCAAGACTCACCTATTACAAGAACTAAGAGTTACATATATAAAAATGTTAGCTACGAAGCTTTAACAAGTATGTGCCATCCAAGCATCACCACTTTGGCCTCAAATTCTTTGTCCTTTGTGACTGCAAAACTGGACATGTGCTAGACGTGATAGTTTATTCGGCAACAGATGTTGATGTGCCTAGTGACGATCTTCACGGTTTCTCGGCATCAGTCGTGAAAGTGCTCATGGAAAGGTATGTCAACAGGTACCACATTCTGTAGGCCGGTAATTTTTACACTGCCCAGGCATTGACCAAGTATTTGCTTGAACATGATACTGGGTCCTGTGGAACTGTTAGGGCCAACAGAAAGAATTTCCCCGTATTTCTAGCAAATACCAAGAAAGGAGCCTTTCTTACCAAGCAATGTGGCAACATGTTAGCTCTTCTCTGATATGACATGAAACAAGTTAACATGTCTACAGTACAGAAGGATATGTTTAATGAAACTGGAAAAACAGACTACATGACCAGGGAACCGGTGGTAAAGCCAGGTGCTGTCAACGATTGTCATATCAACATGCAGCTTGTTGATAAAACAAACATGATAACTGGTGAGGTTGATTGCCTACGTAAGTCCTGCGGGTGGTACAAGAAGTTTTTACACCTTCTTGATATCGCCATCCTGAACAGTTACATACTGTTTAACCCGCCCCATCCCGACGTTGTCTGGGCAGTGGTACGCCCCAGTCCCGACGTTTTTGGACCTTTTTTTTGAGGGGGCTCAAACATCCGCTTTTGGTGAGAAACATCGAAAATTCATAGAGAAATAGCTCACCTGAGGTTTAAAATACTCGATTTAGGTACGAGTACTTCCTTACCTGACTGGGTTTTCTAACAGGCTGGCACCAAAGAAAACGAGTTCTATGGGAGGGTAACTATTTTATCCACTCATAAACAGTATTTATTTATTTACTTGGTATGAATTTATATGTAGTACAAGAGTATATTGGTTTTCAAACAGTAATATAGGCATTATAAGCATTGCTTCACTCACTAACTCATCACCATTCATGACCTTTTTTTCCCCACATTACCTGATCATCATTTCTGACTGTTTCTTCCTCTAATGCTATGTAAACTTTGTCCTCCACATTGTCATCGATTGGGGAATCACTCTGGCCCTGAATGTCTTTATTGGCCAGGTCACCGGTAACAGGTGAACTGCTGAGACAATGGCGTGCAGGGGGGGGTGAGAGGTTAAGTGGTGTAAGGCATTGTTCCTGCTTGGCATCTTGTAGAGGAATAGAGGAAGGTGTCCCGTGTATACATGCCAAAAATCACTCGCGAAATCACTCGCGAAAATTGTGCAAATTAGGGACCTTGCAATGTTGCCGCGTTAGTTCACGTCGCCGGGAAATGAGTGCACATCATGTGCGGACGTTAATTCAAGTCGCCGGGACGGCGCGGGTTAAGGAGCTCGTCAGGAAATCTCTCTCTCTACGAGCGTTTCAGAGACAGCTTGCATGCGAACTCCTTGAAGTCTATTCAATTGCACAGGTGCCAGGTGCTAGGTGGGAGACAGCAGCTACAGCAGACAGTCTAAGCCATGACGAGTATTTCCGGTGGCACATGTTGGTAGAGATTGGCTGTACCACAGCAGGTCGCCAGGCCTAAAGGTGTTGCCACGTCTGTAACATGACCAAATGCCATCCCCCAGCACAAAAAGAGATAGCCTACCAACGTGCAGAGTGCCTTGTGCCTTAAATGTTTTTCTGAGTATCACAAGCGTGATTATTGAGCAGGTGTGAGGGAAAGTGTAAATAGTAAACAGGAATGCATAAGTGTGTGTGTGTGTGTGTGTGTGTGTGTGTGTGTGTTTGTGTGTGTGTGTGTGTGTGTGTGTGTGTGTGTGTGTGTGTGTGTGTGTTTGTGTGTGTTTTTATAAATAAGTGAAATGTTGGATATTATGAGTGATTTATAATAAGTGCTATGATATAAGTGTGTTAAAATACGTTCTACAAGTGCAATGCAATAACTGTTACTGTTTATTGGATACTGGTGAAAAAATTATTGGAAATACCTTGAGTTAGCCTACCTGTTACCTGAAAGAAAACCACTTGTGAGCAGGCCAGAAAGAAAATTACCTGGTTGGTTATTACTAATTTTTTTTCACCAGATACTCAGGAAAATTGTGCTGAATATGAGCATCAGTGTATTTGTGATGTGAAGAACAAATAATGTAAGCTGTGTATAACATTTATAAGACTTTCAAGATGCCCCTGATTAGTACAAATCAGTCTGAATTATAGTACAAGTAATTACCTCATACTCAACCCTACTGCGTGAAACAGCCACAGCATTTACTTGTCAAAGTGCAATTACCCGTAATCGTGATGTCAAGTGCCATTATAAGTGTCGCTGTAAAGGGAAATTATTATAACTGATGCAAGAAGAGAGTACAGAAAAACAAAGAACTATTTCCTTTCCCACACACCTACGGGGCATAGTGGCACCATGAAATGGGTGGAAAACCCTTTGGGGAGCCACATGGACAGGGTGATGACTCATCCTTATGACAGTAAGGAGAAGTCGAAAAACGAATGGAACCTTACACACTCCAACCAAGGATGCCTGGGCTGTGTTACATTCACCACTCCGGTCAGTGCTGCCAATGCTACCCAGTAGGTCCAAGGTCACAGCCAGTGGTGCGTACTCAGAATCAGCCTGCCAGATGTATTAAACCACTCGTCTTCATCTCATCCTTACTCATTGACAGGACCATCTAGAGACCTTGGGATACCTTGGTTGGAAAGAAAAGTTAGTGAATCTTATGTTTTTTTTTTTTTCTCTAGCTATTACAGTAGGGCAGATATTGTTTGAGGTAAGGATATATTTGCCAAAATCTTGGTAATCCACCATAAGGAGGAGTGGGCGACGGCTGGAAGCCCCCAGCAGATATGGATTAATAATAAGTGAGGTAAGAATTGCACACATTATGAGATTATATTGCATGTGACTCTTAGAAACAGTAATTTTTTTTAAGATACGAAATTCTAAAATTAATCAGGGTGACCAACTGTTTGCTGCACCTACCCACACAAAGGGGTGCTCTCTCACGCCTTTAAGATCACCACATACATTGAGGGTGTGAGCTTCCTCTTCAAGCTGGGTGTGGGAGGGGTAATCCCTGGCCCCAGTTTCAAGACTACAGGAGTTAATCTTCTTCAAAGTATGCGCCATGGGACTCAACACACTTAGCCCAGTGGTCTTTACATTGCTGGAAACATTTTCTGAAATCAGTTTTGTGGATTGCCAACAAACTCGTTGTTGCATTTTGCCTTATCTTATTTGTGTCCTGATGATTCAAACCCTTCAATGGCATCTCCAATTTAGGATATAACCAAAAATTGCAGGGTTTCATGTCAGGAGATAGTCATCCAGTGTTTCACCAAAAAATCCTAGCTGTGATGGTGTGAGTGTGCTGGAGCATTGTCATGGTGGAGCTGCCAGTCCTTTGCCTCACAGAATTCTTATCTCTTGCAAAGCATTGCAGTCTGTAGGCAATGGATAACTCCCAGGTAGTACACTTTATTGGTTATTTGCCTTCAGCAGCATACCCTTTCTGAAAAACACCCTAATAGTCAAGGGAAAAAAAAACCTGTCTGCATGAGATTCGCCTTCCTTTGAACCTTAACCCCTAGATGCCGGGCTATTTATAGCGTGGTCGTGCTCTTAGTACTGACATTTTCCTGAAAATCCGTACAGGATTATAGTTTCCTGTATATTTTGTAAAATATACTTGTTAGGGAAACAAATTAATGACCTTAATACTCAGCAGCTCTTTTTCTTGTGAATAAAAGCATTCCCGTATCTGGAGGTAACTGTATCGACGAATAAGGACGTGATGATTATTAACTTTTGGTGCTCAAGGTAGGATGTTTTCATGCATGTGCACATGGACCCGACTTTGGCTTCACTCTCAATGTAGTAGCTTCTCCATTACTAAAGAAACTGATACAGTCGCATGCAAGGTATGCCCTATGGCACTATCACTGAGCCCTTTCCTAGTATCTTTGAAAAGAGGCTTGTCAGGGGTGGATGAGGCAAGAAGTCCAAGTAAGGTGGGAATGGAATTGGATGAGAGGTTTAAGAAATATCGTCCTACACCTGACAAAGTCATAGAGATGACTGAGGTATGCTTGCCTCAGGTGGCAGGAGTCTCTCACGATCCTTTGGTGATGAGATCAAGTGGCAGCCACTTCAAACTGTGGTGCTAAAACACTTGGGGTTATATCCGACACCCGGCATCCCTGGCCCACCAGTTTCACATCAGACATAACCATCCACTGGTGACTAGAGGTTAATTTGCGTAACACCCACAGGTTCATCGCCAAAAGCCTGCTGAATCTTCCTGATGGTTTTAGCTTGTGTGTCATCAAGTGTTTGACAAAATTTCATGGAATAACATTTCTTGACTCGCTCAGTCATCATGGCACAAAACAAAAATGCGACAAGCAAAAAGAACGTGTCCTGAAGCACAGGCTGCTCGGCAGTGGCTGGGCTTGGCAGCAGTGCTGAACATACTCAAGAATGCACACAACGATTCAAGGTCATGCTTCATTAAGTGGCAATTTCTTGCTTCTACGGATTTCTGAGAAATATATATGGTTGGATACTTTTTGATCAAAAGTTTTATACCACTAATCACACCACTTCACAGCTTATAGCTAGGCAACTTCCATAATTTATAAATGTTACTTATTTTTAACTTGTACCCTTCCACCATTGTACGTCGTATGACAGTACATGATAGCTGCCATGGACCCACCTTCGTATACCGTACGATTCACAATTGCAAGGCATATTGCATGCACATTTTTCAAATTTCGTGGGTGATTCGTGGCAGGCAGATGTGTGAGACCTTCCTCTAGCTAGTGTATGTTAGTGGAAACAACAGTATCAGCTAGTCAAGTGTGCCAGAAATAGGCGATTTATGGGTGGTACCATTATGACCCTACATTATTTTCACCCACTTTATATATATATATATATATATATATATATATATATATATATATATATATATATATATATATATATATATATATATACCCCAGTATTGTTGCTGTATATGTACTTTTGTAGCAAATAAATGTAAATATATGTATTTAGGTTGGTTTTGATTAGTTACCCTCCTTCTTCCCACTGTAGAAAACGGAGCAGCCACACTTGCCTGGCCACAGAACACCAGGCTGAGGTGATGGGGAGGCACCTTAGAAGCACTTAGGGGTGACTGGAGCAACTTTCTTGGTGATTTTCATTAGTTTCTCACCAAAATGGAATTTTTTAGCAAAAAAAAATCGAAAATTAATCCGGTTTTCAGGTGGTGGGGGGGCCGGAAAAAGCCGGGAGGGTACTGGATAAATTTAATGCATTTACTGTCAAAATCCGTACAGGATTATAGTTTCCTGTTTATAGACCACAGTTATAATGTGAATGGACTTTTTACGGTTGTATAACCTCTATTAACCGTTTTTTGTATTGCCTAATTCTACTTTTAGATGAGGGAATATCTCAGTGATTCTGTCCGCCTGTTTCTCACTAAAGATTTTGGATGCGAGGTATTCCACTCTCAGAGACTTTAGTTACTGTAATGAAGCCACACCATGGCTCAACTAACCACATCACCCTCTTACACTGCACTCAAAAAAATCACCATCCCACACTGCACCACATGAAGGACACTAACTAAGGGCCTTGAACCTCCCTTCTCTTGCACCTTTATACTTGATCTTTACGCCACCGTGTTGCGTCAGTTGTTCCTATTGTTATTTCTCTGGCCACTGATTGCAGTTCTGATTAGATGTTTCATTATTAAGGATGGAGATGAAATATATGGATTTATTTGCCTAGATTCTCTTTTCCACAGCTCACAAGAGCGCGACTTGCCTGCAGTTTCAATTTTCCATCTTTGAACAGGCATACTCATACGTTGTTCAGTCACCTTAACTCTTGTTTCATAATAACCTCCTGTATTCAGATGTGTTGTGTTCGGTCATATATATATATATATATATATATATATATATATATATATATATATATATATAATGCATATTTTTTTTTTTTTTACTTTTAGCATGAAATTATTTTTTGGACCACACTTCTTCCATTTCTCATTACACGTGAAATAAATGACAAAATGACTGATTAATAGATTAATACAGCAACCTGTTTGTACTATTGTTGAGTACTTACTGCATCTTCAGTGAACGTTTACTGTCTGTGTGGTAACATGAGGGTGAAGGAGGCTACTAAGGGGTGTAGGAAAGATGAGGAGAGGTAAGTGGACGAGGATGATGGGGGAGATGGGGGTCAAGAGTTAGTATTGAGGAAGGTCAATAATATTAAGTGAATAAAGCAGAGTGCCGGAAGAAATTAAGAAGTTGCTGATGGCGTGTGTAGAGGATAGGCAGATGGTGAACTTTTGGAATAAAAGAACAACAATTTTCTGTATTCTTTATACAAAGGAGTATATATAGGTCACATGCTATATGTATAACCTGATTAAGTAGATAGAATACTTATAGATTTCTTCTCAAGACCCTAATCAAACTTTACGAGTATATCTTTTACTTAAATTACTAGAAATTTTATACACAGAAAGAACAATACAAAATAAACATACACTCATATCTGCACTATAACTCATTCGATTTTTACGCTAGTAAGTACCTATAATACAGTATCACCATACACATAATTACCTTATACATCAAGACAGTACAGATGACCTTCGTGTAAAACATTCTGATACTGTAAAACAAAATATAAACATGCATTGTTCCTGCATTTTTGTTTACAGCCGATGCACAGGTTGGGGTCGTGAGCGCGGCTAGACCGGATGCGGGGTGGTCTCCTCAATCATGTAGGGGTTGGGGCAGACGGGGGATGGGACAGGGGGAGGGTTGGGTGGATTATCTGACCTGAGGTAGGAGCGTCCTTGTCTCTTGTACGGCTGCGTGTAGCACGGCTAGATCTGATGCGAGCTAACCTTGTCAAGCAGGTGATTGGTGAAGTAGAGGGGGGGGGGCTTTTTTTTATGCATGGAAGAAGGAACCAAAGGCCGCAAGCCCGCAATTCTTCCAAGAGAAAAACAAAATACAAGAGAGAACCAAATTCAAGATCCGATCATTTTGAGATGCCTGGACACACTGCACTTGAAAGACCGGAGATCATAAGAAGAAGGAAATACGGACAGAGGGAGACAGTTCCAGAGCTGACCTGTTGCATAGATGAAGGACTGGGAGTAACTGTTAACTCTTGCATTAGAGAGTTGGACAGAAAAGGGATGAGACTTTGCTGCCAGACGGGTGTTACATGCCCATCATAGAGGTGGAGGGATGCATGCAGACAGTTCAGAGGTGCAATGACCATTAAAGTAACGATAGAAAAGAGATAAAGATGCAACAGTGCGACGAAGAGACAGAGGATGAAAGGAGTCGGTAAGAGGAGGAGAGTTAATGAGACAAAAAGCTTTTGACTCCACCCTATTGAGAAGAGCTGTATGTAGAGAGCCTCCCCACACTTGAGAGTTGTACTCCACACAGGGGCGGATAAAAGCCCTGTATAGGGTCAACAATTGTGCAGAGGTAAAGAAGGAACAGAGTCGGCTTAGCACACCTAATCTCTTGGAAGCAGATTATACAAGAGATGTTATATGATCTTTCCAAGATAAGTCTCGAGTAAATGAAACACCAAGCATGGTCAAGGATGATGCTGAATATTATTAAACATTAGTGGGTATACCTGTGGAAGATTTTGTCAGGTTGATAGGTGAAAAAACCGAGTCTTTGATGCATTAAAAACAACCGGATTATTTTACCCCAGTCAGAGACAAGAGCCAAGTCAGACATTAGGTGTGCCATAGCCTCATCCCTTCTTTGTTGAAGTAACTGCTGAGATGGACGTTGTGGGAACTGAATGGAATGGTGAAGGGTGGAGTCATCAGCATAAGAGTGGATAGGGTTAGATGTACAGCTTAGAAGATCATTGATGAATAAAAGGAGTAGAGTTGGTGATAGGACAGAGCCCTGAGGAACACCACTGTTGATAGATCTAGGAGAAGAACGATGGCCGTCTAGAACGATGGCCGTCTACAACAACGGCTAGAGAATGACCAGAAAGGAAGCTATAGATGAAGGCACATATCGAAGGATAGAAACCGTGAGAGGGCAGTTTGGAAATTAAAGATTTATGCCAGACTCGATCGAAAGCCTTGGAGATGTCAAGTGGAATGGGAAAGGTTTCGCCATACCCGAAAGGAGGACGACAAGGAGTCTGAAAGGTAGGTGAGAAGATCGCCAGTGGAGCGTCCCTGACGGAACCCATACTGACGATCAGAATGAAGATTATGACAGGAAAAATGCTTTAAAATTTTTCTATTAAGAACTGACTCGAAAACTTTTGAGATACATGATGTTAAAGCAATTGGACGATAGTTAGAGGGTTGGGAATGGTCACCCTTCATTGGGACTGGCTGAATGAGAGGAAACTTCCAGCAAGAAGGAAAGGTACAAGTTGATGGACAAAGGTGAAAGGGCTTGCCTAGGCAGGTTGTAAGCAAAGACACACAGTTCTTGAGAACAACAGGAGGGACTCCATCAGGCCCATATGCCTTATTAGTATTGAGGCCAGCAATGGCAGAAAATACATCAGTTGAAGAAATTTTCATGTCAACCATGAGGAAGTCAGAGGGGGGAAGTGATGGACGAACAGCACTGGAATCATCTAAGGTGGAGCTGGAGGAGAAAGTCTGAGTGAAGATATCTGCTTTATCAGTAGAAGAAATAGCTACAGAGCCATCAGAGTAGAAAAGAGGAGGGAAGGATGATGATGTAAAGTTGTTAGAAATGGTTTTGGGAAGGTGGCAGAAGGAGCAGGAAGAATACGAGTTGGAGAGTTGATAGCATTTAGTATGGATGAAATTATTTTTAGAAGAGTGAAGAAAAGACTTAGCACGATTCCAGGGAGAAACATATAAAGGATGTGATTCAGGGATGGGTTGGCTCCGGTACCTTTTATAGGCCCTCTCCTTGTTGCGGACAGCATTAGAACAAGCGTGATTAAACCAAGGCTTTCTTGCATTATTCAAAGGATATGAGAACGGAATGTATGCTTCCATGCCTGAGAGAATAACCTCTGTAATGTGCAAGGCACACTCAGATGGCTCCCGGCCAAGGAAGCAATAATCATTCCAGGGAAAATCAAAGAAGTACTGCCTGAGGGCCTCCCAATCTGCAGCTCCAAAGTGCCACAGACGATGTTTCTATGGAGGGTCCACAGGCCATACCGGAGTGATAGGACAGGTTAAGGTGATAAGGTTGGTGATCGGAGAAGCCCAAAGGAGAGAAAAGATTAACAGTGTAAGAAGAAGGATTAGTAGTAAGGAAGAGGTCAAGTATGTTGGAGCTCTCTCCAAAGCGGTCAGGAATTACTGGTAGGGTGCTGTACAAGCTGCTGTAGGTCATTAATCCGCCCCATCCTGACCACTTTTCCACCACTGGCTCTCCCCAATCCCAACCATTTTTGGAAAAAAAAATTTTTGGCTCAAACCTTCGCTTTTGGTGAGAAACATCGAAAATTCATAGAGAAATCGCTCACCTGAGGTTTAAAATACTCAGTACAGGTAGGAGTACCTCCTTACCTTACTGGGTTTTCTATCAGGCTGGCACCAAAGAAAACGAGTTCTATGGGAGGATAACTATTTCACACCATTCATACACGGTATTTATTTATTTACTTGGTATGAATTTATATGTAGTATGAGAGTATATTGGTTTTCAGGCAGTAATATAGGCATTATAAGCATTGTTTCACTCACTAATACCAGACCTTTTTTTGCCACATTACCTGATCATCATTTCTAACTGTTTCTTCCTCTAATGCTATGTAAAGTTTGTCCTCCACATTGTCATTGATTGGGGAATCACTCTGGCCCTGAATTTCGTACCGTGGCATGACATGGCTATACTGGCCAGGTCACTGATAACAGGTGAATTGCTGAGACAATGGCATGCAGGGAGGGGAAGGAGGTCATGCTGGGTAAGGCATTGTCCCTGCCTGTCATCTTGTAGAGGAAGGTGTCACGTGTATGCGTACCAAAAATCACTCGCGAAAATTGAAAATTGTGCAAATTAGGGACCTTGCAATTTTTTCGCGTTTATGTGCGTCAACGGGATTGGCAGTGACAAAACGTGTGGACGTTAAAGAACGTCGACGGGACGCTGCGCGTTAAGGATAGAAAAGGTGTAGGCTAGTTCACCAGGTGGATCAGTGAAAGGAGAGGAGAGCCAAAGGTGGTGGTGAACATTGAAATCTCCTAGAATGGAGATTTCAGAGAAAAGAGAAATGAATAGAATGTGTTCCATCGTTGAAGTAAGATAGTTGAAGAATTTTTAATATTCAGTAGAATTAGGAGATAAGTAAACAGCGCAGATATATTTAGTCAGAGAATGACAGGAAAGCTGAAGCCAGAGTGTAGAGAATACAGAAGAATCGAGTTCAGGAAAACGAGAACAAGATAGATCATTGTGTTCATATACACAGCATCCACCTTTGGCTTTGAAATGAGTGTAGAGAAAGTAGGAGAATACAGAAAAGGGTTTGCTGTCAGGTGCCTCAGATAGCTGAGTCTCAGTTAGAAAAAGAAGGTGAGGTTTAGAGAAGGCGAGGTGGTGCTCAAAAGAGCGAAAGTTAGAGGAAAGGCCGCGAATGTTGCAGATATGAAGAAGAGAGTCAGTCAGTGGTTCCATGCAGCTGGAGTCATCACAGGGAGAGGGGCGGAAGGTGGGGTATTTTTGGCGCCTCCCCCCCTGGGGACTCCGAGGCCACTTGTAGTGCTGCCTTGATTTTTTAATTTTGGGAAAGGAAGTGAAGTGTGTACTGTGCATGTAGTTTGGTGTTGATAGTTAGAGAAACTTGTACTGGAGAGCATGCTGGCCTAATCTCTGTGTTACTGAGACACTGAAAAAGTTAAACAAAGGGCGATGGTCGGGACCCAATCCCGAGGGCTGATGAAACAGGAGCTCCATCTCTCCCTGTCATCAACTTGCCATCCACCTTGGGAGTACTGCCCTGCTCGACTGGTGGGGAAGAGTTGGGTGGATTATCTGGCCTGAGGTGAGTGTCACTGTCCTTTGTATGGCTTCGTGTAACACTGTCAAGCAAGGATATGTTTGTTGTGATGTTAGTTTGTATTAATCATTGGTACTCGTTCTCTTATATTAACTGCTTCGAACATTTTCAGCTTTCTCTGGGCACTGCAATGTAAGACATTTTAGTGTTCTCAGCTATAATGTCTCTATAACAGTTCCGAGATGCCCTAGATGATATTCTTTGATGCAAGGCCAACAGAATAGAACAGGTCAACCCACCAGTCTGAATGAGCAGGTAGGTGGGGCTTGGGCTGAGCCAGGTGTGACGTATAAGATAGGATTCAATAGGCCGTGAGAGTGATAAGATGTCACTGCACCTCTCTCTCTCCCTCTCTCTCTCTCTCTCTCTCTCTCTCTACTGTTAGGGTTTTCTTTCTTTTTTTCCTCACTACATCTAGTGTTTTTCCTTTACCTCACCCTTTTTTCTGTCTTTTTTTCCCGACTACTTCTTGTGTTGTGTTTTTCCTGTACCTCATCCTCCTCTTCTACCAATCACATCATCAACCGTTATGGAGTCTGAAACAATAATTTGTTTCATGATAAAGTGGTACAAGTAAATTTAACTACCATGTAATCATTTCTCACTATATTTGCTGCCTCATGTGGAAAGAGAGAAGGGACTGGAACAAGGAGAGAGGGGGGGAGAGGAAAGAATGAATGACAGCCAACAGTTGCCAGTTAGGTACGGTATATTAATTCGTGAACGTGTGTGCATGTTAAATGTCCTTAAAGTTCTAATTCCCTGTGATAAGTACATAAGGACATAAAAAGAGAGGATAACTTTACATGCATATCTGCCAGCTCTTTTTAACAGGACAAAATTAATATTTAACCTTTGAATAGAAACAGTATGATGGCAACATTGTCAGGATTAGGAGTGAGGCCAAGGCCATATTTTACCTCTCTCTCTCTCTCTCTCTCTCTCTCTCTCTCAAACCAAGAAGGTTTCAGTCTATTGAGTCATTTGCCCACCTGAAGTCAGTCTGTTCAGACGTCTCCTAGCATTCCTAATTTACCTAGCGGTGCCCATCTGCTGCGAGAATTATCGGTGAATTTAGAGACCTGTGATAGTGTTGTGCTCATGTGTTGTAGTGTTACTGTGCTAGTGACCTGTGATAGTGTTGTGCTGGTGACGTGTGCTAGTGTTGTGCTAGTGTGTTCTAGTGACCTGTGGTAGTGTTGTGCTAGTGTGTTCTAGTATTTATGTGCGTGATGGCTTCCACTATGGAGAGTTGTGTCTCTGATGCAAGTTTTGAGAACGCATACTTTGAGTTAAAGGAAGAATTTCTCAAACTGAAAAGGAAGGTGCAGGTTCTCAGACAGGAGAAATCACGAATTGGAGACTTGTTGCGGATGTTGGAGGAGAGAGAGAAAAAGGCTGAAGGTTGGACACTTGTTCACAAGGGTACAACAAGGTTCACCCTTAAGAAACAAGCGAAGACAAAACCACAAGTGAAACTGACACATAATGTGATAACTGTGAAGGGAAGGCAGAGAGGGAAGTAGAGGAGGAGGACGGTGAGAGTACTTCCCGCAGCAATCCTAAGATCAAGAAAAATAAGAAAAATGTTGTCATTGTTGAAGACTCCTAGGTGTGATATCTAAATAGAGCAGTGTATACTCCACTCATGAAACATGTATGTCTTCCGGGGGCCAGGGTGGGTAATGTGTTAGCAAATATTCAAATATCATGAAGGATTGTGGAGACAAAACCACTGTCTGTTTCAGTGTACGAGGCAACGATACTGGTAGATGTAGGAGGGGGGTGCTGTGGCAGCAGTACAAGGATATGTTGGAGAAGTTAGGGAGAGGGGAGGGACCCCTGTAGTACTCGGTGTTTTGCCAAGGAGGGGGATTGGGAGGGAGTGGTTAAGCAGGAGGATAGGTTTTAATTGCCTCCATGCAAGGAATTGCAAAGTTAATGCAATACCGTTCATAGACAGGTGGGATCGGTTTTATGAAGGGAGTGCCATGTATAACTGGGATGGGGCTTGCCCTAGTAGGCAGGGAGTTACTGTTTTAGCTAGAATGATAGATAGCAGGTTAGATTTTTTTTTTTTTTTAGGTTGAAAGTTAGATGTAAAGAAGTTGTAACAACTCCACTTAGATATTATTATCGTCAGGTTTGGATAGATGCATCGAGACTTGAAGAAATAAGATGAACTGTTTAACCATTAGTGTAGATACATCCACTCAGGCACATAAAATGAGTAGGCGACGAAAGAGGAGAAAACAAACGATGACAGAAAAGCAATAAGTGATAGTTTAAAAAATGGTCACATCAGTAACATAAATATTGGTAAGGAGGACGTATTGAAAGAAAATAATAAGTTAAAACCTCAAAAATTGCCAGGTCCGCAAGATATATATGCAAAAATTGTAAAGGAAACCAAAGAAGTTATGTCAGCCACTTTTAACGTTATTTAATGACTCTATAAAGGAGAAGTTCCAGAGGCGTGGAAGACCGTAAACGTGGTGCCCATTTTACAAAAGGGTGATAAAGCAGCTGCATCGAAATACCATCTGATAAGTCTAACACCAATAGTAGATGAAACTCTAGAGTCAGTTATGACAAACAATATTAGGGAACACTTATAATGATTTTATCTTATAAATGAAAGTCAGTATGGATTCGGGTAAGGATGTTCCTGCCCCACAAACTTAACATTTTTCTCGGAGGTCTATGAGGCGGTAGATGGCGATAAAGCTTATGATACTAGTAAAACGCCTTTGTTGGCAAGGTACGAGCGAGGCTATATAAATCCAAGAGGACTGAAATGTCACCTTACACTCGCCTTACACCCCACGGATGCCTAGAGTAAATTGATGGCTATTTACCTACCGAGTTTCATGCCTGTATGACAAACTGTCTGGCCTGTGTCCCTTTTTTGACGATTTTTGACATGCCGCACTTGGTGCGCATCACGTGCCATGCAGTTATCGACCCTGTGGTTGCTGAGATGAGATACTCAAAAGCGTTATGGTCGGGCCGGGCCAGGCCACTTACACGTAAGAAAATGCCACTACTTGATGAGTGACTCGTAAGGGCATCGCCCTCGCTCGTAATTATTTACCTGGATTTTAATAAAGCTTTTGATAGGGTTCCACACGAAAGGCTAGTTAGAAAGGCTCTTGCACACGATATAGACGGCGATATCTTAAAATGAATAGAGTGCTGGATGAAGGGACGAAAACAGTTTTAATAAATGGAACTAAGTCGGATTGGAGATTAGTAACTAGTGGTGTACCACAGGGATCAGTACTCGGTCCCTTATTAATCATATATATATGTATATATATATATATATATATATATATATATATATATATATATATATATATATATATATCAATCTATCTATCTGTATAAGTCGAATTGGAGATTAGTAACTAGTGGTGTACCACAGGGATCAGTACTCGGTCCCTTATTAATCATATATATATGTATATATCTATCTATCTATCGGTCTATATATATATATATATATATATATATATATATAGATGTCGAATTGGAGATTAGTAACTAGTGGTGTACCACAGGGATCAGTATTCAGTCCCTTATTAATCATATATATATATATATATATATATATATATATATATATATATATATATATATATATATATATATATAAATGATCTCAAAAATAGTGTACCATTAACTTGACTGGCGATTGACTTAACTTTCAAAAGGACCTCAATATACTGTCCAAATGGTCTAAAAATTAACAAATGGAATTTAACGTTGAAAAATGTAAAGCAATTAAATTAGGCAAGACCAGTGGAGATAGTAAATACAACTTAGATAAAAAAGAAATTAGTAAATCGGAATGCGAGAGAGATCTTGGAGTTATGGTTAGTAAAGACCTCAAATTAACCCGTCACGTCCCGAGGTTTTCCGCCCCTCCGACATCCCTCAGTCCCGAGCCTTTTTGGAAAAAATTTTTTTTTGCTAAAACTTCCGCTTAGGTTGAGAAACGAAGGAAAATCACGAAGAAAGGGCTTACCGCAGTCTATAAGTGGTCCATACAGGTGAGGTCCCCAGAGCCAGGTATCGTATTCTGTAATGGACGTGCCAGGCGCTCACGTTTTCTATGGTAAGGAATACTGGGAGAAACAACACACAACACCTCTATATTTATTGAATTTGAACTAGTAAACAATAACAGTAACAATATAATGGACTTCAGACACATATATATGAAAAATAAGCATTGTACCATCGCGCGAGCATAGCGAGTTTGGTCCGAGTCGTAACATGCTATATGCTAAGTTTCTTGTATCAGTCAACATATCGTTTTTTCTACTTGTATACGTCTGTTTCAATGACATTTTACCAATTACAACTGTTTATAAGTGTTTTCAGATGTTTTCATTCATTATGATGACATGCAGCATAAGTCTAGCGCACATCAGCTTAGTAAGCGCACTCACTATGACTCATATTTCAACATACCCAATTGTTTTATCACTTTCCTATTATTTTTCCCTTTACATAGAACCTTTCCTCCACCACTGTAAATGTTTTCAATTATTTTCATTCATTACGAGGGCATTTAGCGATATGCTAGTGCATATTCACGTAGCAACCACGATCTCAAACACTCGTGTTTCATCATCTACTTTATTTATTCACTCCAATAATAATTTCCCACTTACATTACACACGTTTACATCCCTATACTGCACTGTACATACTTACTGGCATTATTTATTCAAGTGAGCGTGAGAATATCGCATGAAAATACCCTCGCAATGAATGTTTCGACCAACATAATACTCACACACTTATATACTAATTCTTCACATATATTACACACTTTACCACTTGCTGACTTCTATTTTCACTATTACGTGCCTTTTTCATTCAACTGAGCGTCAGGATATCGCATCTCTATACACACGCTATGAATATTTGACTTAGAATATATTTCAGCACTTACAATAATTTGAACTTATATTATACCCGTAAGCATTTCCAATAATAATAATTATATAATTATGGGCCGTATTTATTGCACTGAGCAACAGAATATCGCATCATAAAACCCTCGCTATGTATGTTTCCACTTACAGCATATTTATACACTTACATACAATTTTTGCACTTATGTTATACCTGTATGCACTTTATACTAATATTTGGAGATCAACATGACTGATAATTTCACTGAGCGTCTGTCTGTCGCATTTACCTCATAGTTTCAGCGTCCTGTCGCATTCACACCATATCAGAATTGCATCAACGTGTGATATTCGCTGAAACATGGGTGAATACAGAGACCCACGTCACACTCCACGCACTCATAGCGGGTGTCCTTCCTGTGTCGTGAGTCTCACCCGGGAATTGCTGCACACGTGACACCTGCGTTGGGGCCTAGGTCTGTTTGGCTGGGGAGGGATAGGAGTGGGGAAATGGCAGCCGGATATTCTCAGGGGAGTTTGTGCAATAGGGGCAGTGCGGGTGCGATGTTGGGGCCTTTCTACAGCATACCGTGCAAACATTTCTCTTGTGAGCTCCCTCACAAACGCTTCAAAGGTTTCCTGAACTCCTGTTGTCATGGCGTGAAGGTGGTGGCAATTCAGAGCAGTGATATCTAGCAAGTGAAAGAACAGTTTCTTATACCACTTCATCGTGTCTTGGCACACTCTACCGTCGATATCATGGAGTCTGACTGGTCCACGAGGCGCATGTTTATATTATAGTCCATGACACACTCAGGTTTCCAAATATGACGCCTGTTCTCGCTACGGTAATCAACTGAGTCAGTACGGTGCATCAAGGGGCGGTGAACCGTTGACAATAGGCTTACCTCTCTATTGTGGTTCCACACAGTTGCAAGGATGTTGTTGGCTTTGAAGAAGACAACCTCATTCTTTGCAAGTTTCCGCCCTACCTTGGCCATGTGACGCCGGTTCACCTTCACGGTTCCACAGACTCCCGTTTCATGTGTGTGAAGATAATGAGCGAGAAGAGGGCTAGTGTACCAATTGTCCAGGTAGAGGACGTGACCACGATGAAGGTAGTCTTCTATCATCGTCTTTACCACTTCTCCCGACAGTCCAATACTTCGATCTTCTATTATGTCTGTCTGTGCACCGGTGTACAAGACTATGTCTTGCACGTATCCAGTCCTACAGTCGCACATAACAAAGATCTTGAACCCAAAACGGTGTCTTTTGCTGGGTATATACTGCCTAAATGAAATATTGCCTCTCCACAGCACGAGACTCTCGTCTATGACGAGGTCTCTATAGGGATAGAATGAGGAAC
The DNA here is from genome assembly GCF_032717465.1 of Coenobita brevimanus. Classification (NCBI taxonomy): domain Eukaryota; kingdom Metazoa; phylum Arthropoda; class Malacostraca; order Decapoda; family Coenobitidae; genus Coenobita; species Coenobita brevimanus. The sequence goes on from NC_136991.1 coordinate 11,433,214, forward strand.
GAAAGGTTTGCCTGAGGTGATAAAAGACCAGCCTAATTCGCCTAATTTTATCAGTGTTGTTCGCATTTGCAGGATCATGAGCATCATAGAAATGGAGGCGACTTAGAATTTGTTGAAACCGATTACGGCTCATCACTTGACCAAATATTGGGGTAAACATAACAGGGTCCCTAGTTCAGTAAGCAGGAATTCTGTTCTTTCGTATAATACCCATCAAAAGGACTAGGGCAAAGAATAAGAACATTTCTGAAAGGGAGACAGGGTAATCATAGATGATAGAATGCCTACTCCTTGTTCCCAATCTTTCACTCTCAAGGCACTGGGTGATTGCAAACAGGTTGGTATGGTATACAATCTGCTCCACAAATGCCTCACTAAAAAACAGGTGGAAAAAATCCAACCTGGTGGAATTACGGTGAATTCCTGGAGCAATGCAGCCAGAGCGCCCCCACTCAGTGAAGGGGTGAATGAGGGGAGAAAAATCACTCCCATCCTCCCAATTCCACGCCACAAATCCCTCGTCCCCATCATCCCCATCACTGCCTTCGTCTGGGTGGGGAGGAGATCCTGGCTGGGGAGGTGGGGGAGAAGGAGTGTGGAGGGCTTCCCCACTGTCACTCCTCTTCCCTCTGCCTTTATCCTTTCCCTTTCCCTTACCCTTACGGCCTTGAGGAACCTTAGGGGGCTGTGGGGATGAAGTAGGGGAATACTGGGGAGCAGAAGACGTGCTGGGGAGTGGTTCCTCCCCACCTTCCCCCTCCATGACAACACCACGTGCTTTCTCACGCACCCTAGCTCGACCACGTGTTAGGGGATATTGGGGAGCATAAGACGTGCTTGGGAGTGGTTCCTCCCCACCTTCCCCCTCCCTCACAACCCCACGTGATAATGAACACACCCGCACTCGCCCACGTGATACACTACGCTGCCTCACACTACGTAGGGAGAGCAATGACTCACTCACGTCACTCTCACTTTCCCTAATCCTCCCTGTACTTTCCCTTTCACTCCCCACTCCCTCCACTTCACTTCCTAACTCCCCAAACAAAATGCTAGGCTCATACCTGCTCGTCCGACGTGGTGTGTGCTCTGGACCACGATGAGTGATGACCTCACGTCCATACCACGTGGCAACACGTCCCACGGCTCCGTCATCGTCATCGTCCTCGTCCTCTTCCTCGAATTCTGGTTCCAAATCACGTTGGGGATAGGCACAGGATGTTGCACGTGCCTTCTTTGCCTGCTGCCCCTCTCTAGCAGCACGGTAAGTCACGTACTGCCGCTTCCTGGGAGACAGAACTTACTCGTCACTGCTGGTGGTTTCTTCCCCCTCTGGCTGCACATAATCTTTATCAAAAACCTCGTCGTCCAGTGAGGAATCACTGTCGCCTGTAAAGGTGTCCAGGGCGGCTTGAATTTCGCCGTCTGAGAGACCTCTCTTAGCCATGTCTGAGCAGGACCGTTGCTACCAGGTGAGTGGACGAGTGGCGGGTTAGCACGGGTCGCACGGGGTCGCCGAGTGTCCCCGCCTGGTGGCAGGTAGGGGAAGGTCATGCGAGGATATGTACCACAAATCAAGCGTGAAATTTGAAAATTGTCAAAATTAAGCATGTTGCAATTGCACGACGTACCAGTACGTCGCCGGGACTGGCAAATGCAAATCGTTGCAACATACCCATATGTCGACGGGACAGGGCGGGTTAAGGCAACAGTGTTTTAGTGCACGAAATAGAGCAAATAGGGTCCTAGGATTTATTTTGTGATGTTTAAGCAATAGGACATCATAAGTAATTTTGCAACTTCATCTAGCATTAGCAAAGCCACATTTTGACTACATCGTGCAATTTTGATGTCAGTATTATGGAATGGATATAAACTCGTTAGAAAATGTACAGAGAGAATGACAAAAATCATACATGATGTTACGAACCTTTCATCTGAAGAGATTAAATCTGCACTCACTAGAATTGCATAGAATAAGGGGAGATTTAATTGAGGTGTTCAAGTGGATGTAGGGATTAAATAAGGTAGATATTAGCAAGGTACATAAAGTAAGCATACCGAAACAGAACAAGAAGTAATGGCTTTACACTAGATAAATTCCGTTTTGGTAAGGAGATACTGTAGGTAGAATCTGGTTTAGCAACAGAGTAGTAGACAAATGGAATAAATTGCCTAGTGATGTAGGTGCTGCCCCTTCCATTGAAAGTTTCAAGCATAGGCTAGATAAGTATATGACAAATAAGGGGTGGGTAACAAAAAAAGTCTTATAACCAGTACCAATTTATTCTTCTTCCTTTTCAGGTTACACTATGATTGTCTCTTTTTTTCCTGTCACACTTTCCTATAAAATGTCCCTTCCAGTTTGTTCTATATTCCGTGGTGTTCTGACTTTTTCCTGCCGCCTTCGGCAGGAGCGCTTGGAGGCCAGAGGAGAGCCTTTTTCTTTGCTATCCATATCTCATTCTGGTCGTTCAGGTACTCTTTTAGGAGCTGTCTAGCATGGGCAAACTGGCTTACTGGAGTTATCCTCTCTTCTTATGTTAGTATGTTCTTCTTGCCTCTCCATATTTATTACTATTATTCTCTAAACATACATATTATGATAGCTAAATGACGCTTTGATAAGGCCCTAGGTCTGAATCGTCTTTGATCTGAATGTTGGTAGTCCTAGTAACTCATATTTAAGATTTCTTTCATAAGCTGTAGCTTCAAAATGGCGGCTGCATGTATACAAAGTGGCAGGATTCATATCATCTTGTCCTTTGCACACATTAATCCATTTGTGCTTCAGGTCTGCATTGTGAGAAAATGTATGAAAAGTTATTTTTCCACCTTTTACATATACAGAGTGGCAACCAAAGCCTGCACAAGCATTGAGAATTCTGTAATAAAGAACGTCACAACTTTTCATTTGACCGTGTTGTATGGTTCACCACGCAGAGAAAACGGAGTTCCCACTGGTGTGTATTCAGCACCAGACATGCCTGGACTGACCTCTGCTGACTCGTGCTACCCTTGATCCATCCATTCATAGATGTCACGCCACCTGAGACTCTCCTCCTGCGCCAACCTGTACAGGTTTAGTAAGCTGGTGGGTTGACCTGTTCTGTTCTGTTGGCCTTCTATCGATGGCTCCATCCTGTACATGAAGAGACAGCTGACAACCAAAGGTGCAAGTTGTGTGACCTATGTAGGTATTATTACGAGGCTTGCAGTCCTCAGTAGTAAATTGATATTCATACGTTACATTGGTTTTAGACAGCATCTCAGTCTGACTGGTTAAGGTGTTTTTCATTATCATAGCACTAGTTCGCGGGTTCTTGTAGTAGATGACAATGAGATGCAGGTGTTTTTCATTACCATAGCACTAGTACGTGGGTCCTTGTAGTAGATGACAATGAAGTACGTACAATTTTAATTAGTACAATAAAGTCCTTTCATCCGGCATCTCCGTGACCAAGCCAGTGCTGCAAGAGCAGAAACTGCTGAATGATCGGGAAAACCTCCAAAAAAGTTTCTACCAATCATGATCGGTTACCCCAATGCAATCACAGTGTCTAGAAAGCACTATTGGTCAACCCTAAGCACTTAATCGGCCCTTTTTTTTTTTTTCTTAAGGCCAAATATAGTGGAAGAGCTCATACCGAAATCTTCCATTATCCTTTTCCTAGGAACACCCATCTCCAATTTTTTCAGCAATTCAATATTCTTGGTGATAGTCAGCACCTTGTAGGTGCGTATTTTCACAACACTGGTAGGCTTTCCACTAGTAGAGGCCATAGTGGAATACGAAACCGAGAGGGTGACCATAAAATAGCATGGCAAAGTTTCCAAACTTTCAAAAGGTCCTGCTCCCAAAGCCAGACACTCATGAGCCATGGTAGCCGACAACGCAAGCATGGTTGGCAGGCAGAAATCCTCAAAAGCACTAAGCTCAACTTTAAAATGCACTAAGCTACAAGTGAACTGTTCAAACTTCTGCGCTAAATTGGACTTCAAAACACGCCAGTTATAGAAGAAAATCTAATATTTATTTGTGCTAAATTATTATGAAAAGCAATAGATCTAGCGCCAACAGCGCCAAGTTGGCCGATCGACTCAGTGTATGTGCAGGAAGAGCAGAGAACTTTTGTATGGAACTATTTATGAAAACCATTAAAAGACCGGTAGCACCGTAAGACCAGATGCTGAATGAGAAGACTTTTACTGTAGGTTCACATTTTTTTTTTCACAATGTCCTTAACAGCCTTTTCATCTTTTTCATATCTGTTGGTGAAAGTGTTGCAGTAAAACAGTAATATCACTGGTTTGGGGTTTAGGTTGGCCTGATACATAACGTTCATTATACAGCATTTGCTAGAGATATTGTCAAAGTCTTGTTAGTGTAGCCATTATCTGCTAGCATCTGGCGTAGATGTTGCAGCTCTCAGTTTATGGTCTGCCATTAGGAGCATAATATAATGACCTGTTTAACATATGCCCTGATGACACCTCTGTCGCAGTTCTCAGCACATTCACCTCTGCCAATCATACAGTTTTCCGTGTTGGTTGGCTTACGTTAGACATCAGTAGTAAAGCTGTCATTCGTGCTGTCTACCAACACATATAAGAAAGAGAGTTTGCCATTGTTGTTAAGCTCAACAGCGAATCTTAAGCCAGATATTTCTTCTAGGCATGTTTTTAGGTGCTAAGCCTGTCTTGATTTTCTGCACACACCAATATATCATCAATGTACCTGCAGTAGATTTGAGGTTTACCATCTCGGTGTTCAAATGCCAGGTGCTCTACATGAGATATACAGACTTATGCAAAGAGCACTCGTAGCAGAGACCCCATGGCGACACCATCCTTCTAAGCATACAGTTTTCCTTCTGGACTCCTGAATGGTGCTTCTGTTGTGCAGGCTTTTACCAATTTGCCCATGATGTGTCTTGGTATTTCTGGCGGTGGTAGCTCGGGATGATTTTTTTTTTTTTTTAATGCTAGGAAGAAGGAACCAAAGGCTACGAGCCCGCAGTAATGGTTCCTTCTAAGAGAAAAATAAAATACAAGAGAGAGCCAAATCCAAGATCCGATCATTTCGAGATGCCTGGACAATGCGTTTGAAAGACTGGAGATCATAGCTAGCATGAATACAGACAGAGGGAGACACTTCCAGAGCTGACCTGATGCATAAATGAAGGAGTGGGAGTAACGGGTAACTCTTGCATTATAGAGTTAGACAGAAAGGGATGAGAGTTTGCTGCTAGACGGGTGCTACACAACCGTCGTAGAGGTGGAGGGATGCAAGCAGACAGTTCAGAGAAGCAGTGACCATTGAAGCAGCGATAGAAAAGAGATGAAGATGCAACACTGCAGCAAAAAGACAGAGGTTGAAGGTAGCCAGTAAGAGAAGGAGAGTTAATGAGACGAAAAGCCTTTGACTCCACCCTACTGACAAGAGCTGTATGTGGGGCGCCTCCCCACACATGAGAATTCTACTCCACACAGGGGCGGATAAAACCCCTGTATAGAATCAACAATTGTGCAGGGGTAAAGAAGGAACGGAGTCGGCTTAGCACACCCAATCTCTTGGAAGCAGATTTTACAAGAGATGTAATATGATCTTTCCAAGATAAGTCTCCAGTGAATGAAACCCCAAGTTGTTCAAGGATGATGCAGGATTAAGCTGAATATTATTAAACATCAGTGGGTACACCTGTGGAAGTTTGTCGGGTTGATAGGTGTAAGAACCGAGTTTTAGATACATAAAAAAAAAGAAGATGTTTTTACCCCCGTCAGAGATACGAGCCAAGTCAGACATTAGGTGTGCCATAGCCTCATCCCTTGTATGCTGATGTAACTGCTGATATGGACGTTGCGGGAACCGAATGAAAAGGTGAAGAGTGGAGTCATCAGAGTACGAGTGGATAGGGTTAGATGTACAGCTTAGAAGGTCATTGATGAATAAAAGGAAGAGAGTTGGTGATAGGACAGAGCCCTGAGGAACACCACTGTTGATAGGTCAAGGAGAAGAACGATGGTCGTCTACAACAGTGGCTATAGAACGACCAGGAAGGAAGCTATAGATGAAGGCACAGATAGAAAGATAGAAA
>NC_136991.1:11444311-11462083 GCF_032717465.1 Coenobita brevimanus
GTGCCATAAGCATATTTGATTTTAATATTCTAGGACTAATAACTGATTTTTGGCAAATATTTTTAGAGAGTCTATCGAAGCGCGAATATGCCCGCGGGACCCGCAAGAAAAAGCAAAACAAGCCTGCGGTTAAAGGATCTAAGCTTTGAAGAAAGACTAGAAAAACTGAACCTACCAATATTACAAAAGAGAAGGAAGAGGAAACATGAGGACTCTGTATAAATCCATCTCAGGGAAAGAAAGAATAGACATCAATGAGTATAAAACCTATGAGGAAGCATCAGCAAGAGGACACTGAAGAAAAGAAAAAAAAATGCATGAAAAGAGAGGTGAGAAAGACGTAAGGAAATTCAGTTTCCCAAATAGGGCAATAATGATCAGTTGAATGTGGTACCGAATGAAATAATGAATGCCAAAACTATTCATAAAATTTAAGGATATATATGATTTAATACACGGGACAGTACGAGCTTGACTCAATGTAAAGATCCAATTAGGTAAGAACAATTAGATAAGAACAGATATATGCACACACACACACACACACACACATGTGGAAGGGTGGGAAAGGAGGGAGGGAAAATTTGGAGACAGTGAAGGGGACGGATGATATGTGGAAGTGTCTAGTACTGTTCTAATAGCAGCTTGCACAGTACACTGACTCGTATCTCTGACATAAACCCTTTAACCCCTACACCGCGGGCTTGTTTACCAATTACTTGCGTGTCCCGCGGGGTTATTTGGGCTCCAACAGACTCTCAAAAAATATTTGCTAAAAATCAGTTATTAGTCCTAGAATAATAAAATTATATATGCTTATAGCACATACCTTCAGCTTTCTCCTGGAATGATTGTTGAGCCTTCGTCAGTTTCCGTAGGACTTGTGGAGACCTCTGAAGTAGGGTAACTAAGTCTCCACTTTACACTTCCCGACAACCCGTTATATGATTACCACAGCCAGATACAAACACTATAAACACTATTCTACCATTTTCAAGTAGTTTGGGATCCATACTAAAAAAAAAAAACAGTGTGAAAGCAATGGAAATTACGAGCGCGTCTGATCGCCGCACTTGCGCTAGTTCGCTCTAGGCACTCTGTCATTTGTTATTCATAAAACCCCTCACACTTTATATTTCTATTACTATATCACACTTATATATATATCTGGAGTCTTTCTCCATAAGTTTCATTCAGTCGTATTATTCTATTGTCACTGAAGTCATTCTATTTTTCAGTCAGTAAAATACGTAGAGAGCCACGGATTCACTCTCACTGTTATAACATAAATTATTTGTACTCATATTCTTATATTACTAATTACTTACATTACTATTTACATTTTCTATTCTATTTTCAATATTTACCCTTCTATTTTACTTACAATATGTTATTCACTGTCACTTTCAGTAAGATGAAACTATAGTACACTGTTCAATCATATGAACTGAACATCCATTGCTTTCACCTGCTATTTACACATTATTTACACATTATTTACACATTATTTCCAAATAATTCTGCTTCCACACTTGCACTGTTAGAACTGCTTCTGGCTGTGATAATCGAAGAAGCAGGTTACACAGAGGGGAACCTGGCATTCAGCGCACTGCCAAGAGGTGCGTTTATGCTCAGGTGTGCGACGTGTGGTATGCGCACATACCTGACACCTGCGAATCGCAGCCTTCCTTTTCCCTGTGGCAGGCATTAGCTCAAGTCTGTGCCGATCCATATACGCCCTCTGCTCAAGTCGGTCAGGAAGTGTAACTGGATGGCGCCTTGGAGTTGCTGCTTGCACCTTACCATATTTTTCCAGCAGCTGCTGGACACAAGTCCTGGCGAACAACCTCAGGGAGAAGGACTTGGGTGGCTTTACCTTCATCTTGTACAGGATGAAGGCGTTCAGCATCGTCATATCTATGAGATGCAGAAAAACTTTCCTGTACCACCTAGTATTCTTCCTGAGGCAGTCGATCTCACCAATCATCATGTCGGACTTGTCCACCAGCCGCATGTTTATATTATAGTCCAACACAGCATCAGGTTTCATCACAGGTTCGCCTGTCCCTACGGTCGACCTTCCCACTGTCTCTCATCTCCCCCTTATGTACGGTGGTGAGCATGTGCACGACTCTCTTGTCATGCCACCGTATTGCCAGCATCTTCTCAGACTTGCGTAGGTGCACGTCTCCTCGCTGCGAGTTTCCTGCCTCTGGGAATTTGGGGAAGTTGGCACGATTACTTTTGACAGTGCCGCAGGAGCCAATGCCGTGCTCAGAAAGGTATTTGGCAAGTTTCGGTGCTGTATAGTAGTTGTCTGTATACAGCACATGATTCCCACCAAAATACTTTTCTAGGAGCACTTTCACTACACAGCCTGAGAAGCCAAGGGGGTGTGTTTTATCGAGATCGACAGTGCTGGCTGAATATATGACGAAGTCAAGGATGTACCCCGTCTTACAGTCGCACAGTACAAAGAACTTAATTCCAAAGCGATGGCGTTTGCTTGGAATGTACTGGACAAACCGAAGACGTCCTCTGAACAGAACCAAGGACTCATCAATGACAACCTTCTGAAATGGGTGGAAGAATGACATGAACTTATCCTTCATTCTGTTCAGAATCTCCCGGATCGTTCAGAGTGGGTCGGTTTGGGAAGGTACATCATTATCGGCAAAGTGCAGGTTTCCCATGATGTTCTGGAAGCGATCTCTGGCCATGTACTTGTTGAAGGTCGGTGAGGGTAGTAAGGGGTCCATGGACCAGTATTCTTCCAACTCATGCTTCTTGGAGTGTGGCATAAGAGCATGAGGCAAAGAACACATACAGCTCCTGCACTCCCAGCATGGTCCACTGTTGCATCTTGGCTGCACCTGTACCACTAGCAGCACGTTGTGATTCGAACCTGTTAGTCTCATCACATATGTGCTGCATGACTTCGTCATCTAGGAAGGCCAAAAGGTAGTCGACACACTCAGCATTTTCGTCCATAGTGAAGGCAGGCTGAACTCCTGACGAGCTCTCATCGAAAACCAGGTTTTCGGGGACAAAATCTGACCCTTCCGTCCATGCGAAGGCGTCCAGGATTCCCTGGCGTGGCGGTGGAGGGATGGTGGTGGTGGTGGTGGTGGAGGTTGGCTGAGAGGGAGGCTTATCACGGTCAAGGTCACTCGCACTGACCCTAGGTTGCCGCACAGCACTAGCAGCCCTTACCCTACTAGCTACACTACTTCTCACTCTCTTAGATCTACCTCTACCTCTACGGCCGGCCTTCACTGTTGATGCTGGTGGTGACTCCGACGACGAAGACTCCGGAGATAACTCAGCCGACGATGATGACGAGATGAGTAAAGCGGGGCTTGGGGACCGGGGAGGTGAATGATCTCGTGACTCATGGCGGGCTGGGTCACGTGGGGGCATTGTTCTGGGGCTAACACGCCGCCTTTTCACTCCCTTCCCAAATTCTTTTCCTTCCTGCACTAAAGGCTCCTTTCCCTTGGAGCTACACACAGATTCACTGGTAGGAGCACTTGTTGTCGCTGTTTCTGGCGCGATAAGTTCACCCGGCTCATCACAAGATTCACCGGAATCGTCAAAATCGCTGTCCATTATTATCATCGACAATTCAGCAAGTTCTCGTGCCACTGCAGAGTCACTGAGGCCTTTCCTGCTTGCCTCAACACTTTTCTTGGGGGTAGAGGTCACGGGGCCCTTTGCAATGGCGCAGAAGCGGCAGGAATGGCGGGGCGCGAAGTGCGACATGTTGTCTCTGCAGTGGAGGACAAGGAACTAAATGCCGCGGCTTATCTGAGAAGGGAAGGGTTGACAATGACACTTTAGGCTGACTGCTGCTAACTTACAGGCTAATTTTTTATAGGTAGAAAATCTCGGCAATAAATAAAGAAATAGGTACTTCCAGGTGAATGTAAATGTCAATTAGGATTCTCCCTTCCTTTCTGATATATATTTTTATTACAGACATCGATTACAAGGCATAAATCAAAGGGGAAATTACCGTGGTAATGTAGCGAATGAATGCACGTGAGGTTTTGTCAGGTGATAATTGGGCAATTTCAGGAGTATAACACTATCACTTACCTGTTTTTTTTTTGGTATATATTATTGGGTAAAAATATTGGGCATAGGGCTTATTTCAATGGATGAAATCTGTGGAAAAAGAAGAGGAAAATTCCGTGGCGCAGCGGCGGCATTGAGAGGTGAGAGGAGAGGGTAATGGAGGGCAAGTAGGGAGGGAGTCAAGAAGGGGTAAATTATCTGAGAAGGAAGGGTTGACAATGACACTTTAGGCTTACTGCTGCTAACTTACATGCTAATTTTTTATAGGTAGAAAATCTCGGCAATAAATATAGAAATAGGTAGTTCCAGGTGACTGTAAATGTCAATTAGGATTCTCCCTTCCTTTCTGATATATATTTTTATTACAGACATCGATTACAAGGCATAAATCAAAGGGGAAATTACCGTGGTAATGTAGCGAATGAATGCACGTGAGGTGTTGTCAGGTGATAATTAGGCAATTTCTGGAGTATAACACTATCACTTACCTGTTTTTTTTTGGTATATATTATTGGGTAAAAATATAGGGCATAGGCCTTATTTCAATGGATGAAATCTGTGGAAAGAGAAGGGGGAAATTTCCGTAGCGCAGCGCGGCGTGGGAGGTGAGAGGAGAGGGTAATGGAGGGCAGGTAGGGAGGGGAGTCAGGAAGGGGTTAAAATAGCTAAAATGTCAACAATGGATGGGAGTACAGATGAGATTTGGAGTGCTGACTAGTGTTGGACATTGGCAGTACTGATATATGATACAAGCCACCACTTGAGAGCCCGGGATAATTCAAAATAACACAGAATCACAAAAGTGACGCCCCGCGGTATGATCCATTGTAGCCGAGCGTCACGAAAGTGATGCCCCGCGGTTAAGGGGTTAATTCAGCTATATTATGGATGTATTTCCATTAGGATTCCATGATATGCCATCCAATTGTCAATAGTTTTCATGAGCGAATACTTTGGTAATATATTAAATATCATAACTATGCTAGTTTCAATATTTCATGCTGTTCATACTGTTCAGTGGTTTTACAGTCAACCATCAAACAGTAATTCGTAAGACGTGGGGCCAGTCTTCCTCGCCGATAAACAACCACTGACGATGATTAGTGTGTGAAGTTGTTGTGAACTACTCTCTCACTGTGTGTGTGTGTGTGTGTGTGTGTGTGTGTGTGTGTGTGTGTGTGTGTTTATGCGTGTTTTGTTTCTCTTAGGGCGAGTCCACACTTGCTCTCGAACATATATTGACAACACGGCAGGCAACATGTTAGGGAACTTGTTTGCAGCAGTAGTTGGACAGACGTAAGCAAACATTTTTTTTGTGCAGCTTCGAACACTTGCAGGAGAGGCGATGGGATAAGTGTATCCATACCAGGCAGTGAGACTTCATCATGATGTTGCCAACATGATCTGGAGCCTGCTGTTCCCAACATGTTTGCAACGTGGTTGTTACCGAGTTGCCTACATGTTGCCAGCACTTGCTCGAGCACACATGTGGGCGCGCTCTTACTTTGTCATCTGTGTGTGTGTGTGTGTGTGTGTGTGTGTGTGTGTGACAGTTGATTGGGTGGATGGAGTTGATGAGGTTGAGTTGGTGAGTGTGGTAGTTCGGTGCATCGCCAGGGTGGGTGGACAATGATAATGGTGGAGAGGTGGGGGGGACATCTTGGATGTGGTGTGTGGAGTAGTTTTGGGTGGGTTGTAGGGGTAATAGGGTTATTGGGTGGATACATTTGGTGGGCTGGGTAGGTAGGTGTTTGGTTATGTGGGTGGTCGGGGAGGGGTCGGTAAGTTAGGTTTGGATAAGATGAGTTTGATGGATAAGTCGGGTTCAAATGGGTAAATGGGGTGGCGGAGTGAGTGGGGTTGGGTAAGAAGGGTGGATGGGCGGGTGGGTCGGTGGGAGGAGTGGGTGGACAGGATGGGTGGATGGGCAGGGTGAGGTGAGTGGGGAGTGTTCAGGGAGAGGTGGGAGGGTTGTGTGGATGGATGAAATGCATGACATTGTTGGGTGATTAGGATGGGTGGAATTCGTGAGTGGGAAGGGTGGGTGGAATATGTGAGTGTTGAGGGTGGGTGGTAGGGGTCGGTGGGCAAGATAGGTTGTCGGAATGAGTGGGCTAAGTGAGTCGCCAGGGTGAGTGGGCACCTTTGGCCGCCAGGATGGCTGAGGCGATTCCGTGGTCGGGATGATCTAAGTGGGTGGTTGGGTTGGGTGGCTGGATGGGTTCAGGGTGGAGAAGTGAATGATAAATGAGTTGAGTGGCATTTTTGGGTGAACTTCGTGTGTGGCATTCGTGGGTTAGCAGGGTGGATAGCAGGGATCGATGGGCTGGGTGGGCGGCAGGGATGAGGTCGGTGGGTTGTGTTGGATGGGTTGAGTGAGTAGGTGGATAAGTAGGTGAGTGTATATGTGGCTGTCCACATGACAAGGCAAGAAAAAGACTTATCTGGCCATATAACTTTTAACTGTTACCTGGATTTTAGTCTATCGCTTAGAACACGTAGGATAACTATTTGGAAACCAGACTCTATACATTCAGGTCATTGTATTGAAATCTGCTAAAAATTCGATATAATCACTTCTCATGGAACTGAAGATGGATCTATGCACTTGATAATACACCTAATAGTAAAGTAAATGAAAGTAACATTACATGCGGCAAGACGTGAGAGGGAGCGAAGATTCATATCTCCGATACATCTGCCTAACAAATGAGTGTATTGGTGGGGGTAAGGAGGGGGAGTTGTGGGGGGTAGACGTGTGCGATTAACCTGACCTCTAGTGGCAGATTACCTTGTATCACGAATTTCTGTCCGGAGGTGTACAGTCAGGGAAAGTTCCGCATTACCCACTGTTCGGAGCATTGGTGGCCAACGAACACTCAAGAAGCAGCAGCCAGACCTCACTTGTCTGGTAACTGTGAGCGGGAGGCAGAGTGACCGGGGCTGAGATGGTTTTGAAAGTTACTAACGTCACAGTATCAATAGCCAATCATACTGCGTCCGGCGTATTCTCAAAGTGCAAAAGCGGTATATTATTTGTATGGTATTACACTGTCCTCCGTGTCTGTCTTCATAGCCTAACTGCATAATACATGTTTACTGTCAAAGGTATGTTTCTTTGCCTTCGTTTTGTAATGTTCGATAGGAATTATAGTTACTAAGACTGATATTATAATTATGACTTCCCACGTCATTTTGTCTACAGATAAAAGGAAAGTCTGTTCGTCGCTCATATAGATTGTTTATTATTATATTATTATTATTATTATTATTATTATTATTATTATTATTATTACACACTACCCTAGATGAATAATTACCAGAATATCACTAGAAATATTTGCAGGTGGAGGTTTATAGTGGGATGACAGAGGATAAATATGTAAAAAAATTTATATGAATTGGTATATATATATATATATATATATATATATATATATATATATATATAGTGCCTATTGTTTGGGGGGCAACACAATATATGAATATATGTTATATCGTTCGATATCTCCTGATGAAACGTCTCATGTTAAAATCGACAGGGATTCAAAGCATTCAAACCTCTGCCCGAATCCAGCATATTTCCATGACAGTCCTGACAACACAATTAACTCTACAAACATCTAGGTAATTTTTTAAAATAAAATGCTAGCATCATAATTATCACAGATCCTTACTAAATTAACTCAAACACACCGTCCTAGTCATACACTTCAGACTTACACGTGATTCCCAACCTATCACCAAACACTCCTCTGCCCCCAGTCTTCCGCCTCCCCCTCCTTCACACTCACAGTTACCAGACACATGAGATCTGGCTGCCACTTCACATTCAACCGTCTCACACCAGTGCTTCGCGAGATGGGTAATGCGGAACTTTCCCAGACTGTAAAAGTTGATAGACAAAGGCGAAAGAGTTTACTTAGGCAGAGTGTAAGCACAGAAGCACAGTTCTTGAGGACAACACGAGGGACTCCAGCAGGCCCATATGCCTTATTATTATATAGGCCTGTAATGGCTGATAATTCATCAGCTGAAGAAATTTTAATGTCAGCCACGAGGAAGTCAGAAGGGGGAAGTGATAGACGAACAGCACCGGAATCGTCTAAGGTGGAACTGGAGGAGAAAGTCTGAGCGAAGAGATCTGCTTTATCAGAGGAAGAAATAGCTACAGAGTCATCAGAGTAGAAAAGAGGAGGGAAGGATGAAGAAAAGTTGACAGATAGGTTTTTGGCAAGGTGCCAGAAGGAGCGGGAAGAATTCGAGACGGAGAGTTAAGAGCATTTAGTATGGATGAAATTATTTTTAGCAGAGCGAAGAACAGACTTAGCACTATTCCAGGCACAAACGTTAAAAAGATGTGATTCAGGAATGGGTTGGCTCTGGTACCTTTTATAGGCCCTCTCCTTGTTGTGGATAACATCAGAACAAGCGTGGTTAAACCAAGGCTTCCTTGCATTAGTCAAGGGATATGAGAAAGGAATGTATGTTTCCATGCCCGAAAGAAAAACCCCTGTAATGTGCAAGGCACACTCAGATGGCTCCCGGCCATGGAAGAAATAATCATTCCAGGGAAAATCAAAGAAGTACTGCCTGAGGGTCTCTCAATCTGCAACTCCGAAGTGCCACAGATGACGTTTCTTTGGAGGGTCCACAGAGCACAATGGAGTGATAGACAGGTCAAGGTCCTAAGGTTGTGATCGGAGAAGCCCAATGGAGAGAAAAGTTTAACAGTGTAAGCAGAATGATTAGTTTTAAGGAAGAGGTCAAGTATGTTGGAGCTCTCTCCAAGGCGGTCAGAGATACGGGTAGGGTGCTGTACAAGCTACTGTAGATCATGAAGGATAGAAAAGATGTAGGCTTGTTCACCAGGTGGATCAGTGAAAGGAGAGGAGAGCCAGAGCTGGTGGTGAACATTGAAATCTCCTAGAATGGAGATTTCAGAGAAAGGAGAAATGGATAGAATGTGTTCCATCGTAGAAGTAAGATAGTTGAAGAATTTTTGACAGTCAGTAGAATTATGGGATAAGTAAAACAGTGCAGATATATTTAGTCAGAGAATGACATGAAAGCCGAAGCCGGAATGTAGAGAATTCAGAAGAATCGAGTTCAGGAACATGAGAGCATGATAAGTCGTTGCATATATATACACAACAGCCACCTTTGGCTTTGAAATGAGTATAGAGAAAGTAGAAGGATACAGAAAAGGGTTTGCTATCAGTTGCCTCAGATAAATGAATCTCAGTTAGGAAAAGAAGGTGAGGTTTAGAGGAGGTGAGGTGGTGCTCAACAGCGCAAAAGTTAGAGGAAAGGCCGCGAATATTGCAGAAATGAAAATGTGAGTCAGGCGGCTCGAGTCATCACCGGGAGAGGGGCGGGAGGTGGGGGCATTTATGGTCCCCCCCCCCCCGGGGACTCTGAGGCTATGCGTGTTGAAGCCATGATATGTTTTTGAATTTTGGAAAAGGAAGTGTAGCTGGTAGACGTAGTCTAGGATTATATTAGTTGTTCTCTGTAGTGGGACATTAGTGAATAAGCACCCTCTATGTCCACTGAGCCAATAATCCAATTTGGTCTGTTAATCCTTAAAATGTCCACAAATCTCTCTGTTGAATGCAGTGAGTAAGTTGTAGGTATGTAAGGCAAGAATATTTGGTTTAATCTTTTTGCAATGCTGTGAGTTGGCTTGAGTATCTGGGAGATAATCGGCCTCATCGGGTTGCCTTGTTTGTGAATGTTGACATTACCGTAAAAATATCCAGGGGTATAATCACCAATTACCTTATCCAATTTTGTACCACCTATTTTTCCATCCCCTGCCGTAATCAGGGTGCTCAGACGTTTTTTGTGTGTTTTAGTTGGGGTACCTCTTGAAGATGTATACTTGGTCCAGTCTTCTAAGATGTCATTACATTCCAGAGGTAAGTTTGCTTGTCTAGTATCACGTATGATTCTGCATTGTCCGCCTTTCTGTTACTTATGTTATTTTTGTCGCGTAATTGTTTCGCTGCTTCCTTCAGTCGCGGTGACAGGAGACCTCGTGTATGACGGTGTCTCGCCTTCGTACTCTCTGCCAGAAGTTGTTCTTGCAAATCTGGGTTGATGTTGAATTTGCTATCCCGCTGAAGCTTACGTAAAACTTCGTACATGATTGCAAGCACTGCCTTTTTCTTCTCTTGTCCGTATATTACTAATACATGGCAATTAATACCTAGGTTCAAGAAATCTACTCGGTTCTCTGTGGGATTCACGCTCGAAAGATTAATAAAGCAATCTGAAGGTTTGGGAATGACGAGAGATCTTCCATACAAGCGTGACACTTTCTTCATTAATGTGTCTCACTTGCTTGGTGGTAACAATATGTTATCCAGTGCTTCACTTGTCGTGCATTTTAGATCATCGCCTGCTCATAATTCATGGTATTTCCGTGTAACACTAATTCTTCCCTGAGTCTCACCAACTGTGACGTCTTCTGCTGGCATTGTCCTTCTACCAGCTTCCTCCAAAATCATGGGTGAACATCTGCTGTACTGCTCGGTCGTGGAGGCGTATATTTGCGAATGCTGGGAGCAGATTCTCATTAATGCATTTTTACGTTCCTCCTCACCTATGTAGACATATTTAATTTCAAGAGGTGGTTGTGGTCATTCCATTCCTGATGATGTCTCTTTGTAGATGAAATGTCGAATAAAAATGAAAAACTTTGGAGGGTTGGTTTTCACTCACTCCCACGAAGGAAGCGTACTAGCGAGGAAAATAGAAAATACTGTATTAGAAAGAAGATTAACAACTGCAAAAATGCGGTCGTGTTGACCTGTGTGTGTGTGTGTGTGTGTGTGTGTGTGTGTGTGTGTGTGTGTGTGTGTGTGTGTGTGTATCTAATTTGGGGACAAAAAGTTGATGACAAAGCATGAGGAAAATAAGAAAAGCAAACAGAAAGTGAGAGGACAAACAGTGACGATTCATGGAGAGAGGATGCATTGCAACCAAATCTGAAAGACGGATGCATGGAATGACAATACACAGAGATGAAACATGATGTAACTACACATCGGGTTACGATACCATGAGACATGAAATATAATCTGGTGATCCAAAGTGAGATGAAACAGTATTCACCGATACATAGGGAGACAAATATGATAATACGATACATATATAAATGAAATATACTCAGTTATGTCTAAAATGAAAGGAAGAAAATGTGGGTTGCCATGGAGAGAAGATTTTGAGGACACACACACACACACACACACACACACACACACACACACACATTATGAAGTAAGGGAGATAAAACAAAAAATTCACTAAATGTAACGCTTGGGTAATCAACAATCCGTCCGTATTTTCAGGCACGTCACCTCCAGGGTATTTTGACCAAAGAGGACACAGCGAAGGAATGCTGATGGTGTTCTGGAGGAAAAAAGCTCTTTGACAACAAACTCCAAATTCCGGCCTTTCATTTACGTAATTTCTTTCCTTTCTCTTGCACACTACCTCTCTACCTCCTGTTATATCTCCCCTTTCCCTTCCTGTTGTATTGCCCCAACTTCCTTGGTCGTCCACCTCGTCCCCCCTCTTCTCTCCTCCACCTGTACCGTCCCCTTCATGTTAGCCCTTTTCTCTCTTTCCCTGCTTCACTACCGCCGCTGGAGGAGGTTATGTATTCGCCTATGTTTGCCTGTCTGTCTATTTGTTTCCAAAAGTTCTAAATTAATTTCAATGAAATTCTGTGGACGGGCCAAGGAAGAAGTGATTAAATTTGGGGGCGGATCCGGATCCGGAGTATCCCGCACAACATCTCCAAAAGTTCTAAATGAATTCGAATGAAATTTTGTGGAAAGGTGGGCCATGGGCCAAGAAAGAACTGATTAAATTTGGGGCGGATCCGGGCGTAGATCAGGATCCTATCTTCATAATGTAATGGGTTTGCATCTGGTGATTCACCTGACTGCCAATTTCCCTATCAGTGCCTGATAATGTGCGCGATACACGTATTCTGTGAAGACATCTGCTGCAGGAGATAGTGACTACAGGGCACATTTTGCCTTTTGCTTAGTCATTTAACTCGACCAAAGATGGTACCGTACATCAGACATACCGCCTCCATTCTTCGATCCGTATCAGGCTGCTGCAAATGGTGTTGTCTCAGTTTTCACCTCCTCTATACTGGCTCCCTCCTCATCTAGCTTCCAACTGACTCACCACTTTCGAGTATTTTCAGAGAGGTGATCTTGTCAGTTTCATAGAGGCATGAGGTAGTGTCACAATCAGTATGTGCATGATTGCCTGTACGGACATCCGTGATATTCTTGTGTTTGTGAGTTGTATCCTTGATGTCGATAACACTTATACCTGAAAATAGTCCATTATCACAGCACAAGTAAGTTTCGGGTTGGTATAACAGAACATAAGCAGCAGCAGTACATCTATGTCATCACATACTGGACATGTGTTGTTAATGATGCTAGTTGTTCAAGACGATAACATCAGTCTTTTCATGTGTTATTTGCGGATCTTCCCTTGATGTTATTTCTCCATCCTTGACAGAGATAGGGACTGGATAGTTCTGAGATGATGACTAGCTCAGTGTTGTCCTGCAAGTGTTCTTTCTGGTAATGGCCAAGCAAACTGATGAACTGGGTCTTGTTGTTTGTAACATTCAGAATTATCTTGTGGGCAGGAGGGCGGATATGCAAAGTCAGCTGGTGCTTTCGACTGGTTTATGAGCAGGTCACACCAAAATCTGCACGCTATTCAATGAGGAACTTGTGAACTTGTTCTAAAGTAGGGTTCCAAGAGCTATCTGCAGTTCTTATATTCTGATGATAACACTGGTAATGATCTTCCCCACCGGATAGCAGAGGTTGTGTGTTCAAGTCTGGGTGACTGCGCAACAAGCAGTTTAAAAGGCATGGCCTACATGCTTCAATAGCATCATCAAGTGAGAGACGGATTTCATAAGTTTCTCCCTTGGGTGATTTCTGTGTGCTTTCATTCACGACAATTTTAACAACGCAAATCATGTCAACATCTTCATCATCATCAACAAGATTCAGAGGTTAAGGAAGTTTGGTACGAAGCACTAGAAGTTTCGTAACACCATATCCAAAAAACACGAGCAAGTCTTCACCAAAGTGTTCCAATGATTTCTAAATCGATACACTTGCATGTTGATGATCACTATGAGTTGCATAGACACATTCAATCTCAAGAGAGCTCCATTTGCAGTCTTTGTTCATGCCAACTTCATTAACCAGATTGTCAAATGGTAAATCAAAGTCACTTTCTGGGGCAGCACCCTTCTCTTTGTTGGCTGCAGCTCCAACATATCTGTGGTTTTTATGTAGCAATCCAAATGGAACTGACCATTTGCAACATGTAGATCTAAAATTGCCCCAAGTCCCCCTCATTCTAACCTCATTAGCCAGGGAATCACTGTGCAGGTCACATTTATGTAGTATCCTCTGTTTCAAGTCATCAGTTGTTTGACATTGACCCATTTTCCTCCACCTATCTGGATGACGAGAATCAACTGGTAGGATAAGCATGGCTGTCCATAAACCATGCGGTGTTCCATGAATTTGAAAATGGGTGTAGCTGACCTTCTTTTCTTTGTTGAAACTTCAGTATCTTCTGGTGATTTACTATTCTTGGGTAAACAGATTTTGATGTGGTGCTCAGATGTGTATGTTGACACAAAGTTGTTCTGACATTACGATGATGCATGGTGTTCAAGTTTATAAAATATACTATGACCTCGCATATCACTATTTTTTTTTTTTTTAATATTACCTGTTCTAAGTGGGCCACAACTGATTGAAAAGAATAATTATTTCAGTCAAAGAAGTAACCATTTTCACCTAAATCAGGAGTAGTCACACAATTATATCAGCAAGAAATAATAGAAATAAGTTAATTGGGGGATCAGTACATGCAGTAGTCAGTATTAATTTTTAGATCAAAAGCCAATGCAGTGGAGCCATACATAACAGTGCCGTTACTGTACATTTGCCAATCTAGAAAAACATACGTTAGTTTCATAGAGAGCCGTTACTATATATACAAGATCATGCAGAAATTTGTATGAAAAAAGTGTTGAAGCTTTGAGAAATCACAGAGAACAGACTGTAGCACCGGTAGAACAGGGTGGTACTCCCAAGGTGGATGAAAGGCTCATAACAGGGAGAGCTGGAGCTTCGGTTTCATCAGTCCTCCGGACTAGCTTCTGATCATCCCACTTTGCTGAACCTTTTCAGTGTCTCATTAACATAGAAGCATTCCAATACAGGTTCCTCTAACTGTCAATACCAATTTCTTGCACATTACACATTATATATCATATTCAAAACTGCTTAAAAATGGCATCTCTACACCAAGCCTCAGTTCCAAGTAATGAGTCCAATAGAAACGCCCATCATTCGCCCCACCCCCTTGTGATGACCAAGCGAGATGTCTGGAACCACTGTCTGACTCACTTCATATCTGTAACATTTGCGGCCTTTCCTCTAACTTTCTCTCTGTTGAACACCAACTCTGTTCCTCTAAATCTCACCTTCTCTTCCTCATAGAAGCTCATTTGCCTAAAGCGAAGATAGCAAACATTTCTCTGTATCCTCCTACTTTCTCTATGCTCATTTAAAAGCCAAAGGTGGCTGTTGTGTATGTGAATGCTACAATACATCTTGCTCTTCTGTTCCTGAAATTCAGTCTTCTGAATTCTCTACTCTCTGACTTTGGCTATTCTGTCATTCTCTGACTAAATATATCTGTACCGTTTACTTCTGCTGACTATGAAAATTTTTTAACTACCTCACTACTAAGAAAGGACACATACTATTAATTTCTCTTTTCCCTGAAACCTCCATTCTAGGAGATTTCAGTGTTCACCACCATCTTTGGATCTCCTCCCCTTTCACTGATCCACCTGTTGAATATGCCTACATCTTTTCTATCCTTAACTACCCACAGCAGCTTGAACAGCACCCTACCAATAACCCTGACTGCCTTGGAGGGAGTTCCAACAAGCCTGACCTCTTCCTTACAACTAATCTTTCTGCTTACACTGTTGATCTTTTCTCTCCTTTGGGCTCCTCTTATTACAACCTTGTCCCATCAGTATTTCCTGTCACTCCAGTAAGGCGTGTGGACCTTCCCGAGATGCAGTGGGGTGTGGCACTTTGGAGCTGCTGATTGGGAGGCCCTCAGGCAGTGCTTCTTTGATATTTCCTGAAATGATTATTGTTTCCATGGCCGAGAGCCCTCTGAATGTGCCATGCGGATTACGGGGGTTATACTCTTGGGCATGGAAACTTACACTCCTTTCTCTTATCCTGTGACAAATGCAAAAAAAAAAAAAAATGGTTTAATCACACTTGTCCTAATGCTGTCCACATCATGGAGAGGTCCTGAAAAGGGTACTGGAGCCAATCCTCCCCTGAATCTCATGTTATTTATGTGTCTGCCAGGAATCGTAGTAAGTCTTTTCTTCACTCTGCTAAAAATATAATTGATACTAAATGTTCTCAACTCTCCAACTCATATCCTTCCCGCTCCTTCTACAACCTTTCCAAAAACCTTTTATACAACTTTACCTCATCATCTGTCCCTCCTGTTATCCACGCTGATGGCTATGCAGCTGTTTCTTTGCTCGGACTTTCTCGTCCAATTCCACTTTAGACGATTCCCCCCTCTGACTTTCTCACGGTCGAAATTACAATCTCTTCGTTTGATGAATTTTCTGCCATGACTGGCTGCAATACTAAAGAGGCATATGGGCCTGATGGGGTCCCTCCTGTTGTCCTCAAGAACTGTACTTCTGTGCTTACATCCTGCCTAGGTAAACTCTTTCGCCTTTGTATGTCTGCTTGTATGGTCAAAGGCAAAAATTCATGTTAGGCGAGAAGGTACAATATGAAACAAGAAGCAGTGCCAAGGCACAGCAAAGCTGTCCCCAGCAGTAATTTTAGCGCTGACATATAAACACAACAGGATATCTAGTCAAAAATGTCTCGTATCAAATTTGGAGTCAATCGGGTGAAAACTGACGATTTTATGCCCATTAGAAATTTTTAGGCCTGACCCATTTAACACTGACACCCCTACTGCTTACTGTGGGGTGACTCCCGCTGATGTAATGAGTCATGTTATAGGATGGATATTTGAAAGATGTGCCTTTAGGTTTTGGTTTCATGACACTGTGACTAATTTGAAAGGAATTACGGCAGTTTTTTTTTTTTTTTTTGGGGGGGGGGCTTCAGCCTTGGCCTTCACCCAGTTTGGCCCCAGAATTGATCAGGTGATCAGAAGGTCATAGCCTGTCATCCCTGTAATTTTAGTCGAAATCGTAACACTAGTTTTTGCATTAAATTGCTAACAAACAGACAGACAAACAGACAGAAAAACAAACAGACAGAAAAACAAACAAACAGAATAACTGATTAATATCAATACCCGTCCTCGAGCCCCTCCGGGACTGGGATGGGTAAATATTGCTCTGAGAACTGCACACCATCCCTGAAGGTGGATTCCAGGATGCATTCAAGGTGCACTCCGGAAGTGGAAAAATCGTTGGAAAAGTTTTATGAATAGACGAGGGAAGTATTTTGAAGTCTGATTAAGTTGTAACAGAAGCAATATATATATATATATATATATATATATATATATATATATATATATATATATATATATGTCATCATCATCATCAGCCATTTGAGTATCCACTGCAGGACCGGCCTATCCCGACCGAAGTCGGGACGATACAGCCAATGTATCCCTACCAAGTGGCTTAGGCTGCCTAGTAGAGATTGTATGTAGGGTGAGAAGTGCTTGTAAGTGTAACTGCAGTGTTCGAGTGGCTTTGGATGTGTGTGTAATCTGTGAACCAAGTGTAATCGGCCCGAGCAAGCCGACTGGGTGCAAGCATATTTTATAGTAACCGACACTGGTTCAACCACAGCACCCCTTGTGTCCGCCAATGCAGTACGTGGCCTGGTGAAATAACTCCCAAAGTTTATTACCCTGGCGGGCGCCACCGGAACCCTGGCTCTATCCGTGTACATGAAACGCATACTCTACCACTGTACCAATTAATAGAGGCTCCATATATATATATATGTGTATATATATATATATATATATATATATATATATATATATATATATATATATATATATATATATATATATATATATATATATATATATATATATATATATATATATATATATATATATATATATATATATATATATATATATATATATATATATATATATATATATATATATATATATATATATATATATAAATATATATATATATAAATATATGTATATATATATATGTATGTATATATATATATATATATATATATATATATATATAAATATATATGTATCTATATATATATATATATATGTATATATATATATATATATATATATATATATATATATATATATATGTATATACACATATATATATATATATATATATATATATATATATATATATATATATGTATATATATATATATATATATATTTATATATATATCTGTAATATATATATATATATATATATATATATATATATATATAAATATATATATATATATATATATATATATATATATATATATATATATATATATATATATATGGATATATATATAAATATATTTTTTA
>NC_136991.1:11462183-11659683 GCF_032717465.1 Coenobita brevimanus
AATTTACAGTTCTTTTCTTTAGCTTAATGTAGTTTAACTCGTGTTTTATTTCTCCACATTAAGCTTATTTTAGTTGCCACTCCTAGTTTGCACAAACGCTTTACATTATTCATAACTTGTACTTAGGTCAGTTCTTTTGTATCTAGCTTAAATCCGTTGTGCCAGCCAGGAGTTAATGCACCAGCAAGAACCTGTTTACCATTAATAGCATTAGTTATTGATTGTCAGGGGTGGAGTCACTTTCTCAAGAGGCTAACAGTACTACAAACAGCACTCGTTAGTAATTAGTCTCTGCTGTGTTCTGTTGAGAAAGTATATAAATTCTCGTCCTTAGAGAATCGGCGAAGTAAGGCGACACAAAGTAAAACTTGCTGCTTGATTTCACAAGTCAATTCCTTGTCTTTATTTTCAAGCAACATCTAAGCATTCTTTAATTCCTAAACTCACATCCCCCCATGACATCTGGTGACCTCATTCTAGGATATTAACTCCTAGCTCTAAAGTTATTAACGAGATAATACTCACTTACTCACACTTTGGTATTTATCATTAAAGTCTATAGGCACTATCTTACTGGTAGTTATTAATTCATTTCTATTAATTTTACGTAATAGTTTTCATAGTCAATTGTATTTTTTTTTCTTTTCTTATCAGTTTAACTAGATAAAACTGGTCACCACCAACCTGTGCCTATATTTTTTACTTTTGATTATTGGCATTTCTCTCCAAAAATAACAGTCAGAATTCAGTCTTTTGTCTACTCAGCCTTAGTTGAGTCAGCATCATGAGTACTAACAAATATGTACAGGAAGCCAAAGATTTGGGGCTTAGCGACCCTGAACAAATAAAGGACTACGTACTCTCTCGGTTTAGTTACAAGCAGCAACGTGAGAATGATGCTCGTGAAGAGCGTCGAATTCAGCGTGAGGAACGCGAGAGAGAACGTGAACACGAGTAAAAGCAACGCGAACTCGAGTTAGAACAATGCGAAAGAGAACGTGAATATGAGTGAGAACAACGAGAGAGAGAGAATGAGAACACGAACGTGCCGAGTGCGAGGCACGTGAGAAACATGAACTTGAGATGCTGAAGCTCAAATGAGACTCCTTGGCTTCAGACACATCTGGTGCAGCTAACCCAAGCTCCACGAGCGCTCTCCCAGCACATGTTCTGGCGACCCGACACATCAAGCTTCATCCATACAAGAAAGGCGAGCAAATCAAGCCAGTCATAGCTCGTTTCGAAGACATGGCTCAGCTGTACCAGCTGGATGAGGCAGCTAAGCGGCTTCAGTTTCTTAGCTTGTTCGAGGGCCCTGCCCTCGATATTCTCCACAGAATTCGTGGAGACAATCTCACGTATGAGATGATGAAGGCCGCACTTGTCAAAGCGTATGGTCTCACAGTTGACGACGCCAAGAGTCAGTTTATGAGGGTGCGTTTACAAAAAAAGGAGACTGCTGTTCAGTTCCTCGATCAGCTTACTGCTTACTTAGATTAGTGGATGGAGAAAGATGAAACTCCTCCCACACAAGAAGGGATAATTGACCTTATGCTGCGCATGCAGCTAGAAAAGTCGTGGCCAGCTGAGCTTATGGCTCAGCTTAAGATGCCAGCCAAATGGTGGAGAAGGCTGATGCATTCTTCACTGCATAGGGGTATCAAACTCGTAAGCAACACACCTGGAAAAGGAAAGCTGACAAATCTGGGAAACCATCTCAGACTGAACCCCAGCAACAAGGCCGTTCTCAGAATAAATGGCCAAGGTCCAAACAAACAGCAGAAGAAGGACCAGGGGCAAAACACTCAGAAACCTGAATGGAAGCAGTACAACAAGTACCTTAACCAGCAGCAGTATCAGCCACGGAATCAAAGGTCAGGACAATCCCTTTCAGCACCAGCCCAAGTGAATCGGAGGCACGAGGCGAAAGCAGCCTTTATTCCTCAACAGCAGTACGGTGGTGTCATCCCTAGCAGTATGTGTACTTCCCCACAGTTCACTAGTCCCCTAGTGACAGTGAACACTCTGCCACAAGAGGTCAACGCTCCATCTCCCCAGATGGTGAGTACGACCCCTGAGGTATCTAGTTCTCAGGGCACCATGTTTGCCGCATCATTCATTCAGCAGCCTCATCAGTGTCTGGCTGCTTCCTCCACAGGCCCTCCCACAGGCAACAGTGCCTTCCTTATTCAGCCAGGGTTTGTGGGAGGCATTCCTGTAAAGGTCCTGAGAGAAATGGTTCCTCAGGTTGCTCTGTCAGGCAGAGTCTAGTTCGGCCTGAGGAGTATACAGGTCGACAGATCCAAGCTCAGCTTATTGATGGATCAGTGAGATTGTTCCCTGAGGCATGTATCCAGGTGGCATCTCCTTTTTACACTGGTACAACACTTGCAGTTGTCATGCCAGAACCCTTGTTTGACCTCATTATCGGCAACATAGCTGGTACCAAGTATAGTTCCACCTTAGATGACGCTACTCAGACTTTGGCTGCAGTAACACGAGCCATGGCTGAGGCTCCGAACTGTGGCACCCCAGTGACCACTGCATCGCCGCAAGATCTGGTTTGTAGCCAAAATGATGTTCAACAACAACATTTTGATCCGACACTTGCTGCCGTGCGGAAGAAACAAAGGGGTAGAGTGATAAAGTATTCACGTGGAGGTCAAGCCAGGTTCCTTCGTAAACAAGGACGGCTGTACTGTGAGTCACTGACACCCCAGGGCGAGGTTCGACTGCAGTTTGTCGTTCCTGCTAAGTATCGCCAAGCAGTGTTAGAATGGGGTCATTGTTCAGCCTCAGGAAGTCACATGGGCAAAAGGAAAACCCAGGGCCATATCCGTGCTGACTTTTTCTGGCCAGGGATGGGACAAGAAATAGATAGCTTTGTGTGTTCCTGGAATGTGTGTCAATGTACCACCAATCAAGGACATGTCCTTCCTGTGCCTTCTGAATCCACACCCATAGTCTCTGAAGCAGTTGAGAGACAGAGCAGTAGTAATGTAGGTGCAGATCTGATGTCTCGCTCGTTGGTCCCACAGGACACATTACGTCCACGACCTGTATATACATATGTACCGTAGGTTAAGGGGGAAGTTTGAGAACCCCGCAGAGACAATCCGAGGCTGTGTTTGAATTACCTTGTGGTGTCTCGAGCTGTGGCCCTCTCCGAGGATTCCCGGAGAATGCACATTATCCACATGAGTGTTCACACCCATGGCGGGTGTTAAAATGTGACCTGCCCGAGATTGCGTAGGGATTCTCAGCTCGCCAATGTTAATCGTAAGTGTAGAGTAGGGTTTAACCAGTACACTGGGTCCTTCGGCTTAGCGAATTGCAGCGTTTGATGTCCTGCACAGGTGCCCAGTCTTTTCGCTCAGTTTGACCACGTTTCCTGTTAATAATAATGTAGGGTTAGGGTTTAACCAGTAAATTGGGTCCTTTGGCTTAGCGAATTGCAGTGATTGAAGTCCTGCACAGGCGCCCAGTTTTTTCGCTTAGTTTAACCACATTTCCAGGTTAATAATAATGTATGTTTAGTGTTTACCCAGTAAACTATAAGAGTCATTTGAGATTCTGTCCTGGGACCACGTTTCCTGGTTAATAATGTATCCAATACGAAAATAATGGCGACCTCGAATGTACAAATCTTGGCTGTCACTTAAAATTTTCAGCTAGGGCGTACTTTTTGTAGCATACATACTGACTGCTAAGCAGAGAAATTGTAATTTAACCCTTTGAGATTCAAAGGACTATTTTGATTGTCATTTCAAATCCAGCCTCAGAGATTCAGATGACGCTTTTAATCGTTATTTTAAGAATCTATCTATCTATCTATTGGCAGACGCCTCAATTCCGTTTGGGGTGGCCACAAACAAATCGCCTCCAAGTCGCCCTGTCCCCCGCCATTTCACTGCCCTGCTCCCAACTCACACCCCCCTCTCTCATATACCTCTCCACCCCATCCCTCCATCTCATCCTCGGCCTCCCCCTCCCTCTTCCCCCCTCCACCTCACTCACATACACTCTCTTTGTCAGTCTTTCACCCTCCATCCTCTCCACATGGCCAAACCACCTCAGTGTGTTCCTCATAACGCTTCCTATCACATCCACATCAACACCACAATGCTTCTTTATATCCTCATTCGTCACCCTGTCTCTCCATGTGACTCCACAGGCTCCTCTTAAATAACTCATTTCCACTGCTCTCACTCTTGACTTGTGTCCTTCCGACAACGTCCAAGCTTCATTTCCATACGTTAGAGTTGGTATCACAATACTGTCATGTAGTAACATTTTCACTTCCATGCTCACTTCCCTGTTTCTTATCACTGCTTTCAAAGAACCAGCAACCTTTCTTCCCTGCTGTACCCTTTCAAGCACTTCATCCTCCAAACCTCCAACCTTACTCATCACACTACCCAAGTACTTAAACGTACTCACATTTTCCAATTCCTCACCATCCAACCTCGCTGTACATTCACTGACTTCACCTCTCTCAAAGACCATCACTACTCTTCCCTACATTCACCTTTAGATTCCGTTTCTTACACACTCTCCCAAACTCATCCACCAAGCCTTGGAGCTCCCCTTCGTCTTGACTCAACAACACAATATCATCTGCAAACAACAGTACAGGAAGTTTCCAAACACTATCCTCTTTCACAAGGGCCACTCCAACATCCACTACCCTACCTTGTACCCCTTTTATTACCCCATCCATGTACAGATTGAAGAACCATGGAGACATGACACATCCCTGTTTCAATCCAACTTTCAAAGAGAAAAATTCACTTAGTTCACCATTCACACGCACTGCAGCTTTCGCACCATCGTACATACTCTTCACAGCATTCAACAACTTCCCATCTACTCCATATATTTTTAACTTTCCACAATCCTTGTCTATCCACCCTGTCATATGCTTTCTCCAAATCCATGAAAGCCGCATACAACTTCTTTCCCTTCTCTATAAACTTTTCCACTAAAGATCTAAGAATGAATATCTGATCTACACAATCTCTTCCCTTCCTAAAGCCTCCCTGTTCTTCTCCAACTAATTTCTCTGTTCTTTCTCTAACTCTGTCAATAAGTATCCTACTTTTGTAAAATATTCACCATAAATCGCATTTACGCATCATAACAAAGAGGCTCGGGCATTATGTCACAGAATGGTTGCTCTACGTGTGGCGGTACTGCACAGCTGGTCTGACTCATGGCTCTGTTTCTTCATAACTTTATTCTTGGTGAATATTTTTCTACAGCAAGATAAAATTTTTTGGGTTTTGCCTAACTTCAACTCATCACTTTGACGTTTTTTCTTTGTTTTCCATCTTATGAACATAGTACTATAAAGTACAACTATTCAGCTTCAAAATAACACCACAACCAGCATCCTGTCATAAAAAGTGTTTTTACACTGACAGATCAAAGAAACACATCGCGAAGCGAATATGCGGCTGAGACTAATAAAATTGTGCATCTCTTTCCTTTCGCTTTACTGCACAAGGAAATGCAAAAATTACCATAATCTACATATCACTGTAAAGATAATTTATTGTATTTTTGCATGGTTTAAACCAAATTCACGTATCTTTACTCATTATTTTTTGCCGAATATTTTTCTACAGTAAGGTATAACATTTTTGCTTTTCGCCTAACTTCAACTCATCATTTTGAATTTTATTTTCTTTGTTCTCCTTTTTTGAACATACTGCGATAAAGTTCAACTATTCAGCTTTAAAATGACACCAAAACCAACATTCTATCATGAAAAGCATATTTACATAGAGCGATCAAAGTAAAATATCGGGACGCGAAGACGTGGGTCAGCGTAAGTGGCTGACTTTGGCACAGACATAAACTGCCCGGTCCAGAAACCTGAAAGGGTTAATAAAGATTGTTTTGTCACACTGACACTTTTGATGCTCGACCTTGATTGCTTTCGCAGGTGCAGCTGGCGGGTGTAGTAATTTTGTCATGGAGATCAGCTGATCGTCTCTGCCACATGATGCCACCTCTTCTCTTCTGCCTCGTCGACATTATTTACTATTGATTTGTATTACATAATTTTACATGTAGGCACAGTTGCACCACAACTGTCACACCTACACTGTGTATTACATACATCACGCTACATAACAATTAGTTGTTAATGTAAATGTAGCGAACTTTTCACTCAGTTTGACCTGAGTTCAGGATTTTTCACTGCCGTCACGGAATTTTTTCCTCAAGTTTGCTTCTCTTAACGTAAATACGATGTTTTTACACTCATGGGCGACTGTCATTTTCTCCTGTAGCAGGATAGTATACACACCACAGTGTGAATCGTGTGTGACTGAGTTAGGATTTATATGTATGTATATCGAAAATTTTTCTGAAGAAAAAATTTTGATTTTGATGGGGTATCATGTCACGAATTCCCGCGAGTGTACTTATAAATTCGTGACATAGTACCTAAGTGGGAAAACCACGAACTCTACTGGAATTCCCACTGGGCATCACTCAGATCAACCGTCCTCGTATTCACTCCGATTGGATGGTTTTCAGAACATTTCTCACTGTTTCATAAGTGCTCATTCTTATGCACGACATTAGTGCTTTCACTGAGTGATATATTGTGAGCGTATATCACTCACTTTCTTTCCGTTGACCGTTGAAGTTCGAACACTGCCATCCCTCGCCCTCTTTCATAGTTTGAAGTTAGCTTTGAGTCGTAGCGAGAGTAGGATCGTTTGTGCCCAGTGTAAGGCAGCACCGCTGTTGTACAGTGAGTTCCTGAATCTCCATCAAGACGGCGAATTGGTGAAGTGGGCTTAGCGGATAGAAGCGTCTTGATGTTCAGCTCAGGCACCCAGTTCTTTTCACTCAGCTCCCCTCCACTGACCAGTATTTCTTTTCGTTTTGTACTAGGTTTAAGTTTGTAAAGCTTTTGAATGAGCGAGTGAGAGTATTCTCCTTGTTATTTTGAAATCATTTTTGAGACTCATGTAACGTAAATTTATTTCATTGTAATTAATAAATTTACAGTTCTTTTCTTTAAGCTTAATGTAGTTTAACTCGTGCTTTATTTCTCCACAGGCTTATTTTAGTTGCCGCTCCTAGTTTGCACAAACGCTTTACATTATTCATAACTTGTACTTAGGCCAGTTCTTTTGTATCAAGCTTAAATCCGTTGTGCCAACCAGGAGTTAATGCACCGGCAAGAACCTGCTTTCCGTTAACAGCATTAGTTATTGATTGTCAGGGGTGGAGTCACTTTCTCAAGAGGCTAACAGTACTACAAACAGCACTCGTTAGTAATTAGTCTCTGCTGTGTACTGTTGAGAAAGTTTATAAATTCTCGTCCTTAGAGAATCGGCGAAGTAAGCCGATTTTCACAAGCCAATTCCTTGTCTCTATTTTCAAGCAACATCTAAGCATTCTTTAATTCCTAAACTCACATCCCCCCGTGACAATCACTTACTCAGGTAAATTCTAATACAGCATTTCCACAAAAAATAGACAGAATCAGTTAGTCAGGTAAATCCAAACATAGCATTATTCTGGATAGCTAAATTGACTGAGAACTCAGTGACTGCCCGTCTGAAATGAATCAGGCTTTCAAACGTGAGTATACTTAATTACAACATGTGGCACGCATAATCATTCATTATAGTTTCATTTAACAATTGGTTTTCAGTGTTATTTTAAGAAAAAAGCACTGAGAGAGAGCAACATCGGCACCCTTCAACTTGTTCAATGGTTGAGTAGTTGATATTGCTCTACGGCTTTGATCTTTTCACTAATTACCATCATAATCGAACAACATATTTCTTGCCTAACCCTTAACCCACCCACCAAGCTTTGTTCAGATCAGATCAAAACTGTCTGAATTTACTTTATCATGGACCCAGGCATTTGCTCTTTCCCCGTGATCATGACATTTGACTGATTATTCTCTAAATTTAATATCAAAATTTTATCCCTATCCGTATCCTTACGTTATTCAAAAATCTTTGTCAAAATTACATTTCAAAAAATTCATGTTGATCTTCACCTGTGACCTTGACCTTGACCTTTGACCTACTCACACTGTTCTCGAAAACAATACGTTTACTCCATGGCCAACCTTCAGCCCTTTCACAAGTTTGGTTAAAATCGGATCAAAACTGTTTACTTTAACAGACTCATGGGATTAACCCCTAATACGCGGCCAATGGACAGCCGACCCCCCCCAGGTGGCGGGGTTCGATCGCGGTCTGAGTACCTGTAGGAAAATATTAGCCAAGAATCAGAGATTAAACCTAGAACATTATACTTGGTATGGCAGATAGTACTTACAT
This sequence comes from Coenobita brevimanus, assembly GCF_032717465.1. Lineage (NCBI taxonomy): Eukaryota > Metazoa > Arthropoda > Malacostraca > Decapoda > Coenobitidae > Coenobita > Coenobita brevimanus. Next base: position 11,470,505 of record NC_136991.1, read on the forward strand.
TCAGCTTTCTCCAGAGACAGGTGTTGAGCCTTCGTGGACTACCCAAGGACTTGTGGAGACTTGCAAAGTTGGGTAACCAAATCTTCACTTTCACACCTCCAGCAACCCGGTTTCCCCTCTACCACAGCCTCATTCTGTCACAGTAAACTTTATACTACAACGTACAGGTAGTTTGGAATCCGTATTTGTACAATAAGCACTGAAAATAAGGCTTAAATCAACGAAGCGTACTTCCAACATGCAGCGCGGCGGCGGTCTTCCCGTCACTCAACAAACATTTCCATTTTCACAGCTAAAAACACGTATTCTACATTATTTTCAATCATATTACTTCCCAAAACATCACCGCAGCGCGCTTTTTATTCTGCCTTACGCCCGTCACTTTATTCTCGTTCCTGTCGGCCGCTCGCACTGACTCGGAAGAGCTAGAACTCGCCATAATGTCACTTTGAAAGCCTGCGGTAAACTGACGCTAAACAGGGGCAAACCGTGCGAAAAAAAGCTAGTGTGACAACTGGGGAAACAAGCGTTTCCTATTAGCATAAATTGCTTGTGAGAGGAGAGCGCAGATTCACTGTTCTGAGCAGTCAGAGTGCTGCCATGTATCACAGCCAGGCTGGCCGGGCCGTTGGGGGGGGATGGGGAAAACGCGATACTTGGCAACAACAGAGGTCAGTAGTACAAAGGTAAAGTATGCTAATTGTAGCTAAAGGGTGGTGGTACTGATAGACAATACCAGCTGGAACATCCTTGCCTGCGCAAACGCAACGCCCCGCGTTTTAGGGGTTAAATGTGACCATAACCAAAGATCTTTAAATTTGAGAGATTGTTCTCAAAACTGAATCTCTTCATTCTTACCTTACCTGTAACCTATTCCTTGAGCTTGGTATATACTAGATAAAAGCTGTTTAAAATTTTGATAGGTCAACATTTGACTTAGCTTGTGACCTTGGTGTCTAACCTAGTGTTCTACTAAATAAATAGCTAACTCAACTGCTGCTCTTCAACCCTTACTCTGTGTCTGAAAAATAAATAAATAAATAAATAAGTGAATGAAACTGCCATAGGCTGGATGGACTGGACTGTTATTTGGATCTTCAGTCCCCCACCCAGGGAACCACTGATGATTCTTGGGGGGTGAAAATATGGATATTTCGTAGTGTGAAGTTTTTCACTCCTCTCCTTAATTTTCAACAGTGTGTAGGAAGTCATTTGGAGAATATTTTCGTATTTCATTGGGAAGCACAGAACGGGTATAGGAAGCTAAAAACTGCATTGCCAGTGGCACCAGATGATATCTTCACTTTGTAAGAAAAAAAAAAAAACGATCTTCGAGATTTGAAAAAAAAAAAAAAAGTGCCAGAGCCGGCCACTGGGACCCAACAATTCCATGACCCATGGCAATTGAGGGGTTTCATCCCTACACCCACATAAACCAGGGAAGCCTATTGTTGATGAAAAACAATAGGCTTCCCTGATTTAAGGATATCTACAATGTGATTTTCTTCCAGAACGATTGACAGAAAATTGTGACCTGTACAAAGAAGACAAACAAACAAGCAACAAACATGAAACTGTCATAGGCAGAGCACTTGCCAGATAGATCCGATAGCGTCTGCTTAGTTTTTACAGGCGTGTGGGCAGAACAGTTCTTGCTGGATGGATCCGATTGTGTTTAAATAGTTTTCATCAGTATGTAGGCAGTCATTTGGAGAATTATTTCATGATTCATTGTGAAGCATAAAATGAGTTTAAGAACCTAGAAATTGGACTGCCAGGTGCACTAGACATTTCATTTTGATCTTAAAAAATCGATTGTCGAAATTTGAAAAAATGGTGCCAGGGCTGGCCACTGGGTTCTGACAATTTCTGGACCAACAGCTATTGAGGGACTTCAACCCCACAACCAGCCCAGGGCCTTTAACTGATTTTGATAAAAAAAAAAAAATAGGCTTCTAGGGTTTATGGATATCTACCTTTCAATTTTTCTTCAGAACGATTGGTGTAAAACTGTGATCCGTAAAGAGCAAACAGAGTGATTGTCAGATGGATCCGATTGTTTATGCATAGTTTTTACTGGTTTGTGGGCAGTAGGCTACTGCACTTGATAAATGAATCAGATTGTGTCATCTTAGTTTTCACCGGCGTCTAAGCAGTCATTTGGTGAAAATTTATGCGTTTCACTGCGAAGCACAGGGTGGGCTTAGGAAGCTAAAAATGCAATGCCAGGTGTGCAAGACGTTTTTCTTCAATTTGGTAAAAAAAAATAAATCGATTTTAAGATTGGAATAATGATGCTTGGGTCAGCCATTGTGTCCCCACGATTTCTAACTCCATGGCCATTAACCCGTACCATGATAGCAATGTAGATCTATGTCCCCTTCAAAAATGTCGGTGACGTAGATCTATGTCCTGCAGCACTGAGAAATCATTGCAAGCAACCAAAGTAAAGTGGAAGGTAATATCATATGTCACTAACTTCAGACACGTCTGCGCTATGCTTACAACACTGATTTAGGATCACGGGAGGCAAGTGAGTCTTAGCAGGCTGACAGCTGCTCTGCTCTGTCTGTAACCCTGAAGATTTCAGAGGTCGAGTGGCACGAACCTGACTCCAGTCAAATTACTTTCTGGCTTTGGTGATTACTTATATTAGTGCCAGGGATCTTATGTTGATGTATTAAGCCCATTTACCCACAAAAAAAAAAAAAAAAATCAGTTCACAAGTTCACAGATGCTCTACTATCTCAGTAACCTTGAAGATATCAGAGGTAAAGTGGCACCAACCTGACTCGATTCAACCAACTTTCTGGCTTTGGCGACCACTTTTATTTGTGTCAGGGATCTTATATTAATGTATTAATCCCATTTAGCCAGAAAAAAAATCCAAAATTGGTTCACAAGCTCACAGCTGCCCTACTCGCTCAGTAACCTCAAAGATTTCAGAGGTAGAGTGGCACAAACCTGACTCAATTTAGCTATCTGGCTTTAGTGATTACTTTTATTAGTGGCAGGGATCTTATGTTGATGTATTAAGCCCATTTAGCCAAAAAAAAGAAAATCCAATATTGGACAGTGTAGGGGACATCAGTCTTTTTTTTTTTTTTTCTTCTTTGCCCACCATGGTATGGGTTAAGGGGTTTCAAGCCCCAGTCCAACACAGGGCCCTTGACTGATTTTGATGAAAAACAATAGTCATCCAGGGTTTATGATAACTACCCTCTGAATTTTTTACAGAGTGACTGGAACAAAATTCTGACCTGTAGAGAGCTGTCAAACAGACAGACAGACAGATAAAGATGCCATAGGCAGAGGGCCTGCCAGATTGATCCGATTTTGTCAGATGTCAGGTATTGCCATGCTCTTCGTGTCTTTAAATTTTCATAAAGGTCCAATGAGAATTGGCGGAGATATGAATTTTCGAAAATCTGCCCCATGTTAAAGATAGGGATTCAACCCCCCCGCCCAGACCAGGGCCTTTGACCGATTTTGATGAAAAATAAAAGGCTTCCAGTGTTTATGGATACCTGCCTTCTTTTTTTCAGACTGATTGGAGATAAATTGTGACCTGAAGAGTGCAGACAAAAAAAAAAAAAAAAAAAAAAAAACACAGACAGACAGACAGAAAAACATATGGAACTGACCAACATGCACGCCAAACCAAAAGATTTTAACAAGTAAGAAACTTACGGAACTGACCCACATTCTTGTAGAATCGATTGATTCTGGCAAGCAACAAACATACGGAACTGAACAAAATTGTTGCAGAATCTAAAGAGTCCGGCAAGGAATGAAGCTTCCATAGGCAGAGCCATTGCCACATGGATCCAGTTGTGTCTGACATACAGTAAGACATTGCCATCCCCTATATCTCTTTAAAATTTCGTAAAGATTGGATGAGAATTGACAAAGATATGATTTTTTTTTTTTATTCAGCCTATGTTAAGGATAGGGATTCAACCCCCCACCCAGCCCAGGGCATTTAACCAATTTTGATGTAAAACAATAGGTTTCCACGTTTTGCAGATATCTACCTTCTGAATTTTGTTTTCAGAATGATTGGTGCAAAATTCTGACCTGTAGAGTGTGGACAAACAAACAGACTGACAGATGGACAAACATATGAAATTGACCAACATACTTGTGGAATCGAAAGCTTCTGGCAGGCAACTAACACATGGAATTGATCAACATGTTTGTCGAATTTAACGAGTCAAGGAAGCAATAAAACTACCATAGACAGAACTCTTCCTGGATATGTCCGATTTTGTCTGACATTAGACATTAAAGTAAATGTAGAATATACATAGAAAAGCCTTCAACATTAAAAGATATGCCATCACACCACAGTGTTTCCAACAGAACAATACTACATTCTCAAAAAGTGTGAAAAAACACACACAAGCACTTTCACAATTACAAGTGCATACTTCCAGCATCCTGTACCATAAAAGTGTTATTCAGTCAAAATCATGAGCCTCCTTACAATAGGGGAAATACACACACACACACACACACACACACACACACACACACACACAAACGTTAGTGTCTATAAAAGGTTTCAGATATTTGCGCTGGGTTTATTACAGTTTATTCAAACTATCTGAAGTTTTAACCACCATATGCCAGCCAATAGTAACGAAATCATCACCTCACTAAGAGCAGTTTTTTGGAAACCACAGAAAACTGCTTGTTTTCAAACGGTAATATCTTGGAAACAAAAGCACTTATGGAAACGAATTATTGATTATTTTACTCAACGTCTCTTCCTATTGCAACTGAAAGTACACTCAGGTCTCTAGGTTGTTGCGTTAGTGAGAAATGAAGTGGGGAAAGGAACTAAATTTCGCTGCAAGAGCACTGTGACAGCAGGACGTGTTTGTGTGTCTGCCTGCGGCGCCGACTATGGCTTTGCTATCAACGTGATAACATACTCCACTACAAGATAAACTAGACACCGTTGCATCCAAGGCATGCCTTATGGCACTATTATTGTGCCCTCTTCTAGTATCCTTGGAAAGAAGCTTGGCAGGGATGGATAATGCAGTTTGCTACAGGCAGTGCAGACGGAAACAGTTAAAGAGGAACTTGAAGAAAGCAAGGTACACCTGGCAAAAGCATGGGACAGACTGACTCTCACCTGTGTGGTATACAGAGACTCCCTCCCTACCTGTTGGTGGGGAGATGAAATGTTGGCCGGTTCCATCGGTGGCAGGAACACATTTGCATGTATAGCCGCTACATGGCAGCCCTGTAGCACCTCGATTGTGAAGTGTATACATGTTACCCGGCTGATTTCGGGCAAAAGTGGTGGTACGAAAAAGCAATATAATAAAACAGACTGGAGGGCAAATGCATGGACACAAAACACTAAAAAAAATGTTCTGCCTCTAATGCAGTCAGTGATTTACATTTGTATCATAGTTGTAAATATATCTTAGTCATCACCGAACTATTGTAAGTGTTTTATTTTCTAGGGGTTTTGCCAAGGAATGTTTGTTGTACTTGACGTAGATGGCAGGAGAAAGATAAAGATGAGTTTGGGGTTTGATTGCAGCTTATTTTCTTCAAAAGGAATACTTGAAGAGTGGTACTGAGGTGAGTTTTCCAGGTACTATCTCACAAGAGCAGTACTGAGGTGAGAGTGGTTTTATACTGGCTAACCCCGCACACTCCTCTCCTCGCTGTACCTCTATTCTCTCCTAATCCCTTCTGCTGTCTCTCTCATTTCCACTGTATATGACTGGTTGTGTCACGTGTAGGGACACGGGTGTGTGGAACCTTCCAAAGCCTGGCGAGTTTCCGTCATTGTGCCCTGTGTGAAATTCCTAAGTGAGGATGTGCATTGTTGTTTCCTCTAGCCCTCTAGCTTTGGCACAACTTTCATCTAACCTCTATATTTCATAGGCCATGTACGTTACTAGCTATTATGTAGTATGTTATGATAATTTAGAGTCCTGACACTGACATCACTCGGTCACGCATTGCTGGTGAACCTACGACAGCATGTAGTAACTAATTACAATCTGACCTATTAATACATGGTATTCAATATTGTAGAGACACTGTGATAATATAGAAACATAACACATTGTAGTAATATATTGTATGTATAATGGAGTAAATACATGGTTGTAAAACACTGAATATATGTGGGAAATATTTTCCCCCAGAGTGGTTCCACTCTCTGCTTTTTAAAATAGTCATCTCTGGTTAGAGAGCAGAGGAAAACCTGAGATCGTTAATAATTTTCAAGCGGTTTTTACAATCCAGAAATTACGTCTTCCTTAATAATTCTTATTATTGATAAATTAAATGATTATGCATCAAACCCTCGTGGACAACTATCTTGTAAATACATGTAATTATTTGGAAAGTTCCATTGACCTAAACTGCATCTGCGCATTAGATAACGTGACTAGAGGATGAGAAGCCTCACATGAAAAGCAGATGTAGGTTTACATATTTACATAGGTAAAGGGAATATTTGGTTTGGCTTTCGTTTAATCAAAACTAAGATCAATTAGTTAGATTCGCCCTGTATACATCATGATGCAATCTAACTATATTTAGCATTGGAATTAAATAATAGTTGGCACCTCTACGATTCTATGAGGAAGATAGAGGCTGCACTTTGCTCCTAGACTTCGTCGAGCTAGCACATTGTATATACACACCTCAAGGACACTTGGATGCCCCAGCAACCGACCTAAAGTCAGGCTCGTCATCATCTGGTGTCCAACTCTTTCTAGCTAAGTAACCTTTATGAAATGGCCAATTCAATGGGGGATTAGCTAGGAGATAGGAGAGTAATAATTGGGTGAGTTAAAGTATCAGTTATGGTACACTTAAACCTAGGAGACTGATGTGAATTTACTCAGGACAAATTTTGGTGCCTCGAGTGAGGACCTACGATTTGTTTACTAGAAATTTCTTACATTTTTGGTGTCGAGTGTGGGTACGACTTATATAAAACAATTATTTCTGACATTTTTGATGCCCTGAATGAGGCGAGCAGATGTGTGCTGAAGCACTGAATGTGTTTAAAGTTGCTTTTATTGGCCACAGCCGCTGCCATGTTCGGTTGAAGTGGATGACGTGGAAATACACATATAGCAAACTCTGGGTGGAAGGGCAAGTTCCTTCTCCAACGATGAAAGGCTAAATGCCGTATTAGATTATGAGCATGACCGCATTGTCCTTTTCCTGGGAGGAAATGATATTCATGAGGAGGTGGAATTTAATGAAATTGTAGAAAATATTCTAGCTATGGTAGGTGCCATAGAAGGTTCATGTAATTCATCGGTAGCCATAACCCTCCTTGAACCAAGAAACCTACCATATGCCTCTCCATTTTGCTATGGGACATATAAATTAATTAGCAGAGCTGTGAACATGAAGTTGCAACGAATTAGGAAGGGGAGGGATTTCATCCACATTAACGCCAAGCTCTTCCAAGCAACACTGAAGGTCGATGGAATACACTGGAAGTGTCATGGCAGAGAAGCGGTTCTGCAGAAATCTATAAATTATATAGAACTCAAGAAAGGACAGTTCTATGCTATACAAGCTATGGGTGGGCCTATGGTGTACTAGGAGATAAATATCTTGAGCTCGGGGAAAATGGGTATTTTGGAAAGTAAATGTAGGGTTAAAGTATAACCCTAGAGGTTTAACCCGAGGCGTCCTGATGACGTATGGATATGTCACCACGTTCTGTCACGGTGACACACGACGACGCATCCATACATTTTGCAATTGCGAGGTCTGTCATTTGCACATTTTTCAAGTTTCATGGGTAATTTTTGGTAGGCATATGTGGGAGACTTTCCTCTACCCAGTGTCAGGCGGGGATAATGCCTGGCCCCACCTAACTCCCTCTCCCCCCCCCCACGCCATTTTCTCAGCAACTCACCTGTTAGCAGTGACCTGGCCAGTAAAGACATGTCGCACCACGGTCACTCCAATGACGAAATTCAAGACGAAAGTGATTCCTGAGGTGGAGGACAAAGGAAGAAATAAGCCAGAGGAAGAAACAAGCAGAAGTGTTGAGGCTGTAATGTTGTAAAAGAAGGTGCCATATATTGATGTTTTTGGTGAGTGAACAACGCTTATATCGCCTATATTATTGTCTGAAAACCAATATACTCTTGTACTACATATATATTCGTACCAAATAAATAAATATCTAGCCATTTATGAATGGTCTGAAATAGCTACCCCTCCCATAGAAATCGTTTTCTCTAGAGCTTGGCCTGAGAGAACACGGTAACAAGGCAAAGGTACTCTTCCTTCTACCATATTTTTAAACACAGCTGAGCAATTTCTCTCTGGATTTTCGATGTTTCTCATGAAAAGTGGAGGTTTTAGCCAAAAATTTTTTTTCGAAAGTCTGCCGGGATTGAGGGGGGGGGGGGGTCACTGGTGAAAAATCTGTCAGGACGGGGTGGGTTAACAACCCAGGGGGATAGATTTGACATTATGAACCTAATCCCTACACTCCTCAAAATTAAAATGATTAATTAGCTGTGCTGGAAAATGAGTATTTTGGAAATTGAGAGTGGGGATAATATATAACCCTAGAGGTTTAACATCCAAAGGGGACAGGCTTGATATATCGGACTTAATCCCTACTTTCTTCAAAATTTAAAATAATTAGATAATTACTAAGCTGGGTTAAATTTGTGGTTGAAAATAATGGTTAAATCATTAAAACAGAAATCAGTCAACATGTCTGTTTTCTTGTTGCAGAGATCTTCTAGCAGTAAGGCAGGATGGGTAACAAGAGCCATATATGATTGCAAACAGTCGTTAGACGAAATACCCTTGTCCAGGGAGAAATTAAATAGTCTCCTAAACATACTGAAAGACCGATGGACTAAGTATGAATAAAGTTATATAAATTTAGAAGCAGCTATAGTAGAAGCTGATGACAAAGGTCTCAGAGTCAAAGACTACGAAATTTGAAGGTAAATTAGAAGAATATTTAACTGTAGTAAAGTCACTAGAGTCAAAATTAGCTGACACTGCCGTGGAAACACAAGTTGTGAAACAGCGGAGTAAAACTGTTTTACCACAAATAACGCTTCCGGAGTTTGATGAGGAGAAAAATTGGATATCTTTTTGGGATCAATTCAAATATTTAGTTCATGATAGAATCGATCTCCCTAAGGTGAGCAAACTCACATATCTCTTAGGGCAAGGTCAAAGGAACACCTTATCAGCTGATAAAGGCATTACCAGTAGAAAATAATTATGAGGTGGCCTTGACTATCCTTAGACAAAACTACGAAGATAGGGAGCAAGTTATTACTCAGTTACTGAAGGCTTTAATTGAATTACCCACACCTAAACACGATTTTGATCCCTTGCAAAATTTTAGAATTGCAATGAGTTGTAATTTAAAGGCCTTAGGTACTTACGAAGATATTAAGGCATAAGATTGGGTGCTTTCAAGACTTGTGTCCTTAAAGCTTCTACCAAAATCCAAGGATGCCTTGTATGGTAGGTACCAAAATAAGAAGAGACTGAGGAAGACTTGATGCAACTGTAAACATTTGTAAGGAACAGTAAAACCTATTGAGATTAAACACAAGACTGAAATAAAGAAAAAAAAAACACTAACCAAATGGTTGGGAAACTTAAGTCAGAGAAGACTAACTATGTGCCTAAGGAAGAGATAGGTACTTTCCTTAGTTCATTCAAGGCTGAGGATAAAATATTAAAGACAAGGAATAGACAAGCTGATGAAATTAAGGATGTAAAAACCTTCCATGGTAAGGGACCGGAAAGTTTGTGCATTTTATGGTAAACAACATTCCAGTGCATCTTGTCAACATTATCCTGATTATGCTTCTAGAGGAAAGCTTCAGGAACTGGTGTGTTGTATAGTCTGCATGAATTCCGAACGCTTCCGCGGACTGTAAGACGAAATTAACCCGCCCCGTCCCGACGACGTATGGGTACGTTGCAACGATTTGCATTTGCCAGTCCCGGCGACGTACCAGTACGTCGTGCAATTGCAAGGTCTCTAATTTGCACAATTTTCAATTTTCGCACGTGATTTTTCGTATGTATACACGGGACACCTTCCTCTATTCCCGTACAAGATACCAAGCAGGGACAATGCCTTACACTGCATAACCTCCCCCCTCCCCCCCTCACGCCATTGTCTTGGCAAAGGACCTGTTACCAGTGACCTGGCTAGTAAAATTATTCAGGGCCAGAGTGATTCCCCAATCGATGACAATGTGGAGGACAATGTTTACATAGCATTAGAAGAAGAAACAGCCAGAAATAATGATCAGGTAGTGTGGCAAAAATAGGTCAGGTATGGTGATTAGTTAGTGAGTGAAACAATGCTTATAATGCCTTTATTACTGCTTGAAAACCAATATACTGTCATACTACATATACATTCGTACCAAGTAAATAAATAAATACCGTTTATGAGTGGATAAAATAGTTACCCTCCCATAGACCTCGTTTTCTTTGGTGCCAGCATGTTAGAAAACCCACTCAGGTAATGAGGAACTCCTACCTGGATTGGGCACTTTAAACCTCAGGTGAGCGATTTCTCTATGAATTTTCGATGTTTCTCACCAAAAGCGAAGGTTTTAGCCCCCCCAAAAAAAATCGAAAATACCTCGGGACTGGGGGATGTCGGTGGTGCGGAAAACCTCGGGACGTGACGGGTTAAATGTGTTGTTTTAAATGCAAAAAGGATCATCACCACAGTGCTTTATGCCCAAGGATGAAAAATGAGATTCCTAAACCTGCAAGCGTCAATCTGACAATTCCAAGGGGGAATGCTCCAATAATAATGCCAGCTGCAGTTCCGATAGCAGATGTGAAGATATTGAGTGAGAAGAGAAACCTATTAGTATGTATCGTACTCTTTTTGATACGGGTGCTCAGAAAACCTTCATTTCTGCAGACATTGTGAACAAGTTAAAGTTACCTATTATTGGCAAGGTAAATCTAGCCATTACAGGATTCTTAACAACTAAGAAAGCTCAGTCTTTTAATTTAGTTAGACCTGTAATTCAATTAGGCAGATAATTATAAATGCCGTATAACAGCAGCTGTACTGGATAATATGGAGACAAGTATATACAGTACATAAAAGGACTGAAGGAAACCTCTGATCATCCACAAAGTTCAGGGATGAAGTTAGCTAATCGGAATGTGGAATCAGATACTGTGGGTCCCATCAAAATGATAATCGGTTCTGATTACTGTGGGAGATTCCTACACAGGACTTTCAAGAAGAATAAGGTACAATTGTTCAAGAGTCCCGGAGGTAACCTTATTATGGGTCAGTTGCCTTTTCCAAAACAAGTTATGACTACGCAGTCATTGATGGTATCTAGAATAGGTGCTGAATTAGAACCTACTCAGATAAATGATTTGTTGGATGAAAATATTGAACCTGTACACAAATTGAGGGACCTAGACAGTGGAAGAATACACTCTGAGGAACCAACCCCTGAAGATAAAATAACTTAGGATTTTTATAACCAGTCCGTGGAATTTAAGGATGAACAGTACTGGGTAGGATTACCATGGAAACTAAACCATTCTGATATGCAGTAAATTGCCATGCAGCTAAGGTTCAGTTAAATTCTCTTCTCAGAAAGTTGAAAGATAAGCCAGAACATCTAACCATATATGATAATATTATAAAGGATCAACTGAAGAATAAATTTACAGAAAAGGTAGAATTCCCTGTTAGCCACAAGGAAGGACATTATTTACCACATCATGCTGTTAGCAAGGATTCAGTAACTACTCCCATAAGGATAGTTTTCAATTGTAGTAGTAAAGCGTTCAAGGGATCAGCTAGCTTGAACAATTGCCTATACACTGGACCTACACTAACAGAGAAGTTAGGGAATATGTTACTGAGATTTAGAGAGAAACCTTATGCTTATATAGCAGACATTAGTAAGGCTTTTCCCAGAATAGCACTGAGAGAGAAGGATAGGAAATTTATAAAATTCCTCTGGCCTCATGATCCTCAAAATGAGGATAGTCCATTGAAGACTTACTGTTTCCGATCGGTGCTCTTTGGCTCTTGTGCTAGTCCTTTCCTACTTTGCAGCACTTTAAAACATCATGTTAAAAAATGCCAAATGCCCAGAAATAGGGCATACTATTTACATGGATAATTTGCAAGGTGTTGCTGATACAGAGTCGGAAGATTTGAAGGCTTATGAAGTAGCCAATTTCGAATGTGGGAAGGCAAATTTGCCGGAACAGAGCTGGAATACAAATTCACTGCTTTTGAGGAATAGAATACAGGAGGACTATCCAAATTCTGACATTCCCAGTATTCAAATTGTGTTGGGTCTTAACTGGGATACAACAGCTAATGAAATAAGTTTGAAACCAATTAAGTTCTCTGATGTCACTCTCACCAAGGGGTCCTTGTAAAGTCAGGTCTTCACGTTATTTGACCCATTAGGTTTGGTCAGTCCTATAGCTATTAGGGGCAAATGTTCAGTGCAGGAGGCTTGACGAGAAAAGTCAGACTGGGACACTGAATTAGGGGAGATTTATGTGGAACAATGGGAACAGATTGGAAGGAAGTTTGAAAGCACATCAAGCATATGTATTCCCAGGAAACTAAACAGTAATGAGAAGTCACACTTACACATATTTTGTGATGTTTCTCAAAAGGCTTATGGAGCTGTAGCTTATTGCGCAAGAGGAGAGGATAGTAAGATTATTATGTTCAAAGCCAGAGTTGTGCCAATTAAAGGAAGAACCCTACCTCAAATGGAATTGGCTTCCATAGAAGTAGGAACTAAATTGGCCAGGTGTATAACCACTACTCTTGATACTCAGTTTGAGTATATTTATATATGGACTGAGTGAAATTTTTGTTTACTAGATAGGGAAGGAAGACAGTAAAATCCTTTTCATCCGCAATAGAGTGAAGACTATTAACCCACCTCATCCCGACCACTTTTCCACCACTGACTCCCCCCAATCCTGACCATTTTTGGATTTTTTTTTTTTTTGGGGGGGGCCTCAAACCTCCGCTTTTGGTGAAAAACATCGAAAAATCATAGAGAAATCGCTCACCTGAGGTTTAAAATACTCGAAACAGGTAGCAGTACCTCCTCATCTTACTGTGTTTTCTATCAGGCTGGCTCCAAAGAAAACGAGTTCTATGGGAGTGTAACCATTCCACACCACTCATAAACGTTATTTATTTATTTATTTGGTACGACTTTATATGTGGCACGAGAGAATATTGGTTTTCACACGGTGATATAGGCAATATAAGCATTGTTTCACTCATGAAACACATCAACATACCTGACCTTTTTTGGCAACATTACCTGATCATCATTTCTGACTGTCTCTTCCTGTAATGCTATGTAAAGTTTGTCCTCCACATTGTCATCGATTGGGGAATTACTCTGGCTCTGAATTTCGTACCGTGGCATGACATGGCTTTACAGGCCAGGTCACTGGTAACAGGTGAATTGCTGAGACAATGGTGTGCTGGGGTGGGGGGTGGTCATGCTGGGTAAGGCATTGTCCCTGCCTGGCATCTTGTAGAGGAAGGTGTTGAGTGTATACGTACCAAAAATTACTCGCGAAAATTGAAAATTGTGCAAATTAGGGACCTTGCAATTGATTCGCGTTTATGAATGTCAACGGGATTGGCAGTGACAAAACATGTGGATGTTAATTCAAGTCGACGGGACGCCGCGGGTTAAAGAACTGTCTTCCACATTTAAATTCATGCATGTATCATCTAAACAAAACCTGGCTGATCTGCTCTCGAGAGGTCCAACTGTAAAGAGACTGATCTTTGATCACAAAGATGAGTTGTGGTTTAAGGTCCTAAATGATTACTCACTAAAGATTGGCATGAGCAGAAACAGTATAGTATTGCTGAGGTTGGTGTAGTAAACTTGGATCCTGTAGTACCTGAGCCAGAAACAACTGACATCAGCCGATTTTCATTAATAAGACAAATTATTAACACTACTAAATTAGTTGTTGAATTTTTGACAAAGAAAGTGGGGTTTCAGAAGTTAGATTTCATGGAATATTGGCTGAAAAGAATACAAAGGAATTATGACAGAGAGAAATATGACCTTTTAGGCCAAGGCACTGGGAACAAGAATAAGCTGATAAGAGATTTGGGCTTGTTCTTAGACGGAAAGGGTGTGATTAGATGCCGGGGCTGAATAATAAAGGCTGATTTGCCTCTCCAAACTAGACATCCCATATTATTACCTAAGAGTGGGTACTTTGTACAGCTAATTGTAGAAGAAGCCCGTGATTTGACTCTTCATGGAGGTGTGCCGCAGACTTTGGCACAAATCCGGGAAAGGTATTGGATCCCTAAGGCTAGACAGGTCATAAAGAATTATCTCAAAGGTTGCATCACGTGTAGGAGGTATGAACAATGACCATATGACTATCCAGGACCACCTGCCTTACCAGGGGATAGGGTAAATGTGAGTCGGCCCTTCAAGGTAACTGGAGTAGATAACACAGGGGCTATAACTGTTACTGGTGAGGGAACTCCCCATTAGGTTTACATATGTCTATTTACTTGCACATACACAAGGGCAGTCCATCTAGAAATGGTAGAAGATCCGAGTTCAGAGACATTCCTGAATGTATCTCGAAGATTTGCCACTAGAAGGTCTTGTCCTAACAAATTAATAAGCGACAACGGAACCAGTTTCGTTGGAGCAGCATCTTTACTTTTGAACATAATGGATGACCCAAAGGTTAAGTCGACACTGGGAATCCGAAAATGTACCTGGCAGTTCATAGCTCCAAGGGCACTTGGCAAAATGGATTTACCGAAAGAATGATTGGTATGAACTAAGATCACAAGAAAAGAGTTAAGAACAATGATAACTGAAATTGAAGCTAGGATTAATAATAGACCCCTAACTTATTTAGATGACGCTAGCATTTCATTTGAGGCCTTGACACCGGCTCATATGTTATATGGCTGAAAGCTCCATCCAGTGCCTTGTGTGGATATCCAGGAAAAAGTAGATGATCCTACCATTCAAAATAATGAATTAAGACAACATCTGTGGGAGGGATATCAACATCTGAAAAGGGTATTGGACACTTGGAATAGACATTGGAGCAAAGAATATCTTTTGAGCCTACGAGAAAGACTTTATGGGGCTCAGGCTGCCAGTAACATGTCTGCTATAAACATAGATGTGGTCTTGGTGAAGACAGAACAACCAAGATCCCAGTGGCCATTAGCCAAGGCGATCTCCATGCACCCAGATTCAGAGGGGGTGCTGAGACTCGTAAATATAAAATGTAGGGGACATACCAACATAAAAACTATTGGTAAACTGGTGCCCCTTGAATTTGTGGCTACCACAGATACAGGGGATGATGGAGATCAAGCGGGTCAAGATGCAGCACAGGGTTCTCGAGACCTATGGAGAGAACTCCTGGCTAGGGGTCACATTACATGATACAGCATATCATTTTTCACCCGGCCCCCAAGCTGTGGGAAATAATTTTCCCCAGAGCAGTTGCGCTCTCTACTTTTTAAAATAGTCGTCCCTGGTTAGAGAGCAGAGGAAAACCTGAGATCATTAATAATTTTCAAGCGGTCTTTACAACCCAGAAATTACGTTCTCTTTATTGATTGTTAGTATTAATAAATTAAATGCTACTGCGTCTAACCCTCGTGAACAACGATCTTATAAATACATGTAATTATTTGGAAAATTCCATTGACCTAAACTGCATCTGCGCATTAGATGACGTGACTAGAGGATGAGAAGCCTCACATGAATAGCAAATGTAGGTGTAACATATTTACATAGGTAAAGGGAATATTTGGTTTGTCTTTCGTTTATTTAAAACTAAGAATAATTAGTTAGATTCACCCTGTATATATCATGATGTAATTTAACTTAATTTAGCATTGTAATTAAACAGCAGTTGGCACTTCTACAATTCTATGAGAGAGATAGAGGCCCGCCATTTGCTCGCACTTTGCTCCTAGGCTTCGTCGAGTTAGTACCTTGTATATGTGTTACGGTCATTTTGCGAAATTGGTCATTTTGCAAAATGCCCGGCCATTATGCAAAAAGACCAAATCCGTGGTCAATTTGCAAAATGACCTAAATATCTGGTCATTTTGCAAAAGGACCAAGGTTTTGGTCTTTTTACAAAATCACCAGTATTATCGTTGGTCAGTTTGCAAAATGTCCAAACAGCAGCCAGTTGAAAAAAAAAGGCGAGTAAACGATAAAAGGTAGTGAACGTAAAATAGAATAAGTTGAAAGAAAGGCGAGTAAACGATAAAAGGAAGTGAACGTAAAATAGAACAAGTTTATTCATTCTTAGAAAATACATTAAACCTTAAAAAGTATGTTTATTCAGCCTTCATGATACATTTTTTTTTTTTTTTTTACAGAAAATGGTCTTACATCCTTAAGAGGGTGTGTGCCTGTGTGTCATGTGTGTGTGTGTGTGTGTGTGTGTGTGTGTGTGTGTATCGGACTTGTTAGCGCAAGAGGCACTGCATTTGCATCTGCTGTGATTGCTTGATAATCACAGTCTTGCGTACAGTGTTTTTTTTTTCAGCTGACACTCCTAACACACCTGTAAATACAACTGTATTTGGGATCTTGAAATATTGGCATATTTTTCACTTGTTTCCTTAAACACAACAGTTCTACCTCCATGCCCACTTGCACGATGAACAGCATCGATCACGTCGAACACATCTTCAGCGCATACGAATCTAAGCTGAGTTCCCTTTTTCTGCAGTTTCTGAACGGTGATACTTTCAACTGTGACCTCAAGAATTTCATAATTTCGTAACAACCGATAGTCCTTCTGCGTCTTTTTCATGTTAGAATTAAGTTCATTCAGACGAATCAGAATTTGTTCTTATTCATTTCTTGACAACAAACTCGAAGTGTTTAATGCTTTGTTTTCCTCAGCCGTTACTAGCTTTGTATAAAAAACACTTCTTTTATTTTCCATTGTACAGATTGTCAGATTATAATAAAATACACACAACGTAATGGGAGTAGCACCACGTTGCCCATCCTCGCCTGACCTTCAGCAGTGCCTGAGTGATAAAGGCCTCACCAGTCAGCTCCCATTACTACTATCCGACGCACACACAAACACACACACACACACACACACACACACACACACACACTCGTTTACTCGGCTTTTTTTTTTTTTTTCTACTGGCTGCTTGCTGTTTGGACATTTTGCAAACTGACCAACGATAATACTGGTGATTTTGTAAAAAGACCAAAACCTTGGTCCTTTTGGAAAATGACCAGATATTTAGGTCATTCTGCAAATTGACCACGGATTTGGTCTTTTTGCATAATGGCCGGGCAATTTGCAAAATGACCAATTTCGCAAAATGACCGTAACATATACACACCTCAAGGACACTTGGATGCCCCGGCAACCGACCTAAAGTCAGGCTCGTCGTCATCTGCTGTCCGACTCTTTCTAGCGAAGTAACCTTTACGAATTGGCCAGTTCAATGGGGAATTAGCTAGGAGATACGAGAATAATAATTAGGTGAGTTAAAGTATCAGTTACGCTACACTTAAACCTAAGAGACTTATGTGAATTTACTTAGGACAAGTTTCGGTGCCTCGAGATAGGACCTACGATTTGTTTACTAGAAATTTCTTAAATTCTTGGTGTCCAGTGAGGATACCGACTTATATAAAATAAATATTTCTGACAATATAGAATATTGGTTAACATATTGGGGTAATATACTGATACAAATGTGTATGTACAATAGACATTTGCATATATTTATGCAGTGGTAATATAATGGCAGTACCATGCCAAGACTATAGTAAGAGTCACTTTTTATTATGTAACTTACTTCTCTCTCTCTCTCTCTCTCTCTCTCTCTCTCTCTCTCTCTCTCTCTATATATATATATATATATATATATATAGAGAGAGAGAGAGAGAGAGAGAGAGAGAGAGAGAGAGATAATTATAGAGATGATAGACAAATAGATATAAATATAGATATATAAATATAGATACAGATAGATATAGATATAGATAGATAGATGTAGATATGAGATATAAAAATTTTGATATATGAAATGGATACATTTATATCAGTTTATTATTTATGTCCAATTAGATAAATTTTATGTACTATGTTACCCCATAATTATCCTTCATTTCTTTCCATTGTATATATTATTTACACTGTTTACAAATTATACACATTTTCACTCGGGGGTCTCACTTGAATGTTTACTCTTCCTCCCGTAAATAATGACTCTAAGTTTGCAATCCTTGCTTGCATTCTGTGCATCGCCAATTGTAATATACTATATACAATGGAGAGGATTATAAAGACAACTGGAGCTGGGCTATACACATAATATGGATTGAACATACTTATACTCAAGTCTTCCCAGGGCTCCATTGTTTAACTGGTTAATTGCATAGTTTCAGACTTAGGTGAAGTCAGCTTAATATTCGTGCTCATGTTTAAATCAATCTCAGGTAATGGTTGGAAGTATTTGTGTGTGTGATTAAGGATGGCATAGTGATTAGTTGTAGCTAAGGTGGACAAGGTCTAAGTACAGCAGAATAGTCAGGTGTTACGTATAATCCTGATGCTGAAGTATGAGATGGTAGTGTATCTGGACAAATTACGAAAACTGATGTGTTATGAGTGAAGTAGAAAAACTGTGAATGCCCGATGCATTGATGATGGGTGAGTTTATCTGGAGCAAATGTGAAATTGCAATGCTGATGAGTGTCATGATTTCTTACGCTAGCCATTTCACAAGGGACTGTTGTAGTTGGCTGAAACATGAAACTGTACCCAGGACAAAGGTGAACGGCATGTATGGATGTATGACACTTTTGTTCAATCACTGATTCACTAGTGAAAGTGACAGTGTCCTGTCTCTTAGAGACCATGATGAATTCGGTGTTGTGTTGATGTTGATGATGACCAAGGTGTCATTATTCTTAGAAGGGAAAGGGTACATTTGGTAGATTGTGAACAGATTATCTGTTATGAGTGGTACATGAATTATTACTGATGTTGATGTTAGAGTCGCTTCTAAGTATGGATAATATAACATGAGATTCCTGTCCCGGAACAAAGGCTTCAAACCAATAGCATTTGCAATACCTTTCATCAAAGCTTGATAACGAGCGCTAGTGTTGTCTAACTGGAGCATTATTATGTCAATAAGCTCCATGATTACTGAGAAGTGTTGAAAAAGTGACATGTTTCCTTCCATTGCATTTATTTTGTCCACACTCCGATGAGTTATACTTTCTGCCATTCTGAGATTTTTCACAGTCCTCATCATGGCTGTGTTCTGATTGTCAACTGACTAATGTTGATATGTTAATACCTGAGCTATCTTATTGAATTTTTTGTTTATTTCTTGAAGATCTTCTTCTACGGCCATTTCAAAAGTATTCCCTAAAATTGCACCACCAGGTCGAATAAACCGCGCCTCTCACGTGTATGTACGATGTTGTTCATATCCCTAAGTGCCTCTGTTCCACGAGATGGGATATCTTGGATCATGATGGGCATGGTACTTTTTCACTTGTTCTAATATCCGTTTTGCTAGCTTCATGAATTCAAGCACTTCCTTTGTGTTATGAGCTTCTGAAACAGAACTTCCTATCATAGCTCCCAGTGTCCTCAGTGGCTTGGCATTGTTCTCCAACAATCCCAGTAACTCATAAAAAATGTCCAAACTAATTTTGGTACACATGATATCTTTCACTACTGCTGTTGAGGCTGTTGGGGCTATAAGGTATCCTTGCCTTACTAGCCTATATGTTGAGGGTCCACTGTAAGTGAGCTGTTCCTCTTGCTATATACAGTAGATGAGATTCCATGGTATAAATCCCCTCATCGATACCTACTGAAAAAAAAATAATAATAGTAATTAGAATCCAGTCATGCTAAGGTCAATGATAGTGATGCGCATTACAACTGGCTCTTGGAGAACAATAATTATGCTCATTGTTTCACTTACAGAGGAAGTTTAAATCGATTTGTAAATCATGTAAATGCTGTATTGTGGCAATTGTAGCAACATTTGCACCAATTTTTGTTTGTTTGTTATACGATTTTTTTTTTCTATGCATTGATTTCCTCTAGTGTATTTTCATCGTTAGTGTTCGTTTATTCTTTTGGTGTCCGAGGTTGCATAATTGCGAGCTAAATTCCTTGGGACCCTATTTAAATTATCGATATGAATTTTTCTTCGCCACTCGACAGTCACCTAATGACTACCTTGTTTCCTGTTTTCTGAATTAGCCTGTATGGTATTTCAAATTTCTGTGATAGTTTATTGTCTCTGGTATGAATTTTAATGTCTTTGTTATGAATTTTACCATAGACAGTGTCTCCTAAGCTGATAGTTGGTTCTTTTGGCTATTTATTGAATGACTTCGTAATTTCTTCCTTGGACATCAATAATTGTGTCTTTACCCCTTTGTGTATATCCTGGAATTCACGCCTGTATACAGGCAATTTTTTTCCTTCTAGAATTTCATACGGCAATTTTTTGTCTGCCTATAGATACTGAAATGTGTCTCCTATAGACTTACTTATTGCACCATTAATTGCATTAATTGATGCTTCCACTCTGGAAATCCAATCATCCCCATCCCAGCATGCATAATTTTCATTGAGAATGTGTAGTAGCACATCCTACACTTTTTTGTTTTGTCTTTCCACCAACCCGTTAGATGCTTGGTGATGGGCTAAGACATTTACCTTTTTTATATTGTCTTGTTTACATATTTCTTGTAAGATTTCAGAATTAAATTCACCTCCATTACCACTTATTAATACCTTTGGTGTGGTGAACCTACATATGACCTGATCTATGATTGCCCTTGCCACTCTTTCTGCTGTCTTAAACTTAAATGGGACTAAAATCATATATCTTAAGAAATGATCAGTAGCAACGAAGAGATATTGATTGTTATTGTAAGATAAGGATAGCTTAGGTAAGTCAAACGCAACAACGTCCCATGGTTGGTTTGATACAGGATATTTCCCTATAGGTGCAGGTGATAATGTGTAGCCTTTGTGTCTTGCACATGATTCACATCTGCCTATATGATAGTATATATCTTTTCGTAATGATGGCCAGTACTATAACACCCGGGCTTGTCTAACCGTCCTATCCTTGCCATGATGTCCTGCATGTGGACTGTCGTGTATCGTCCTTGATACGTGAGGTATCATTATGTACCACTAACTGTTTATTATTACTTTATGATTTGATTGTCCTGGGTTGATCCTGTATAAGGTATTGTCAACTATTGTGAATTGTTCGACTGGTATACTGTATGTAGCTTGGGTAATTGTATGTCCAAGACGCTTTCCAAGTTGTATATAACTTTAGACCACATTGGATCAAGTCTCTGTGCTTTCGAGATTCCATCATGGTTTGGGATGTTTTCCTTGAGACTTAATGTCGTGACATGAATTGTTGTCGGGTTCCTACTGTAGATAGTGCATCAGCGACTAAATTTATTTTGCCTTGGATGTAGTGAATATGTACAAAATACTTTTCAATTGTACACTTCCATCTTGCTCTCCTTCCAGAGAGGAGTTTTTCTTGGAACATGCCCACTGGTGGTTTGTGGTCGGTGAATAGGTGGATTTCGTAACCATTTACCAAATCTCGAAACTTTTGTAGGGCAAAGACCACTACAAGTGCCTCTAGTTCTAATGTGCAATATTTTTTTCTGCATCTTCTATTTTTCTGCTAGCTAATGCAATTGGTTGATGTTGTCCACGCTTGCAGTATGTTCCTGCATTAATACAGCCCCTAATCCTTTAAGAGATACATCTGTGTAAATTATAAATGGTTTTGTGAAATCAGGAAAGCCAAGCAAGGTGAATCTTTTATTTCATTAAATGCTAGTTTTTGTTCCTCTCCCCACTGGAATGTGTGTGTTGCAATTATGATGTCTTCCTAGTAGACAAATATTCCATTTCCCAACATTCCAGACAGTATAAATTCATTAATCATTGGAATGTGCCTGGCACTCTCCTCAACCCCATCGGCATTTGTTTATATTGGTAATGTCCTGTATTTGTGGAGTGCGCAGTGTATTGGCATGAGTCTTGATCAAGGGCTATTTGGTAATAGCCATTAAGCAAATCGATTGTGGAAAATACATTATTTTCTGGTCCAATATTTTGCAATGCGTCACTCAACAATGGTATTGGAAAAAGGTCTGGGATTGTGTGTTGGTTTAATTTATGATAATCTACTAGTGCACGCATTTCTCCATTTCATTTGGGCATGAAAAATAATGGGGCATTCCACGGGGAGACTGATGGCTTAATAATAACCCGTTTTAGCATTTCATCTACATACTGATTTGCAACGGTACGCTGTCAGTGTGCCACTTTATAGGGTGGTACATAATTAGTTGTGTGTCCTGGTGTACGTTAATCCTGTGTTTAATCAGGTTAGTACACCATAATTACTCTCCAGGTAATGCTACATTTTATCGTTGTTTTTGTAATAAATCTAGTAGATCATTTTCCACATCAAAATTTCCTGAGTAAATCAAAGTCTCCTTCATGCATTCTCTGTCTGTCGATTTTATCTTACTTGAAATTCCAGCTATAGTTATTTTCCGTTTAGGAGCAGGACATGTCTCCTAACTGCGTATACAAATTCCCCTTTTTATTTGCACTTCTCCATTCATCTGATTAATTAGGAACACAAGAGTTTCCTCATCGTTATTCACTTGACATAAGGTGTTTTCCACCGAGAGTCCTTTCACTTTACATAATTCTTCCAAGAGAAGAACAGTACCATTCTTCAGTTTACTCTTTATGGTGACTTTCTTATATGAGTTAGACGGAATAACTACATCATTGGTGAGATGCGCGGGGAATAATGTTGGGGGTTTACTGTCACCTAGGTCCCTGGGCAAAGGGGATGATGGGGATGGGAAGGATGATGTGAGTGTGTGGCGTGTATTACACCACAAAGTATTGTACCTCGCATTTCACTTACACAAGTGGTTTCCTTCCCTCGTGGCTTTTCCACATTTCACCTACACATGTGGTTTCTTTCCCTCATGGCTTTTCCCCAGCTTGTTTTCGGAATTAGCATTGCCACTCTTGCTGCTACCAATAGTATTCAGTTTCTCATTCCTCCTCATCTGTACTAATGCCGTCACCAATAATATTCGATTTCTCACCCTTCCTCATCTGTACCAGTGCTGCTTCCGAAAATATTCAATTTCTCCATCTTTACCAGTGCTGCTACCAATACTTTTCAATTTCTCTTCCCTCGTCACTTGTAGTGGTGCCTAAACCAATCAAATTTGCCTATTCAGGCGACCTAGGCCTACTGGTGCTCCGCTTACCTCATTAAGGGGCTTAAAATCGAGCAGGAGACCTCGCTTGCCCTTCTTTCCACTCAGAACTTCACCCTACTACTACCTGCCATGTTCCCCATCTCTCCTGGAAAAATCTGGCCATGTGGTACAACTTTACATATGCAATACACATAAGCACAACAGCCTGGCACTCCCACTTCTCACCTAATTCATTACTCATATTCTTAGTCTGTATGTTTATTCAGGTAATTGATCTACACATGCTATAATGTAATGGCCTTGTGCTATTTTGAAATCATGCAATAACTCTGTATTGTTCCAAGTTAATAATCACTGCCCTGTCTATTTCTTCCCAATACATTGGCATTTACAGTATTTATCCTAACCATTTGCCTTGGTGTAGCCCCTAGGAAAATGTTTGTCCCCATAACCAAAAACGACACAATGGTGACTCTAACCTAAACAACTCCACATTGGTGACTTCCCGGAGTGTCTCAACAACATGGGTACCTTACCACACACCCGACTATCCCTTCCTACATTCACGTACGATATTAATATCTGGTTTACGCAAGTTGATGCTGCGTGGCCTGAAGATACCAGTGATGATGAAAAATTCAGAGCAGTTGTCCGCACTTTCCCAATTCAAGTAGCTGCCCTTGTTCAGGACATACTCCTCAAACCACCTACAGGGCACAAATATAAAATCCTCAAGGAGAGTCTGTTTCGGCCCTTGGCAAATCAAAGCAGGCACTTTTAATGGTGCTAGATGCAACTCGCTCCCAACAGCAGCGTCCCTCGGTCCTCCTTGCCCACATTCAAGCCACTCTCACGGCAGCTGGGGCCTCCCTATCAGGTGACCTCCTCCGGCACCGACTCCTCCAGCTCATGCCACCAGACTTCTGACTCAACCTAGCACCCCTAGGCCCTGGCACGTCCCTTGCTGAGTTCATCAAGAGGGCGGACACTCTAAACGAAACTCAACAGGATTATGCCAACCACCCAGTAAGTGCACACTCCTCTCTTTCCCCTGTCATAGCCCCCATTGCTACCCCTAGTGAAACAACGGTGTTAGTGAACAGTGTTGCAAACAAAAACGGTTCCATGTCGAGCTGTGTACCTTATTAGCAAAGTTAACAAATAGAACAGACGAGCTGGAAAGTAAAATAAGCGGCTTCACCACTCAGACCCCCAGTGTTGCAATTCATCCCCCAACCCCTTCGTGTTCCAACAGTGTTACCCCAGTGAACCGTCCTCGTAATGCTAATCCCCAAACAGCAAGGGACAATTTCATGTTGTGCACATATCACAAGCTTTGGCATGGAAGCCAGATGATGTGCACCATCCTGCATATTCACGGGAAACGCATATGGCAGGAGACAGTCCCAGTAATGCCTCCTGCCACACACACCAAACGCCCCCCCAGGATCAGCACACCCAAAGCCACGACACATTCCACTGGCTTCAGGGAACTGCTGTGGGTTAAAGACGCCATCTCCAGAACAAAATACCTTATTAACATTGGAGCCGCATTCAGTATAGTCCCTCCTACCTCTGACCACAAAACGGCTCAGCAACCAGCATTTGACCTGATAGCAGCAAACGGCACCCCCATAGCCATATTCGGCACGGTACCCCATCACGTGGCACTTGCCCAATCAGTGTCGTTTACTTGGCCATTCCTCATCGCAGACGTTAATCAGCCATTATTGGCGTCGACTTCTTGGGGGCACATGACTTGCTCGTGGATACCAGAGGACAGAATCTATATCACAGACCCTCAAACTCGTCCATCAAAGTAACCGGGTGTGCTGGTAATCCTCCACTCATCACACACCTTCACCAGAAGTCCTCATACGATTCCATACTACGCCAGTTTCCCCTCTTGACCTCTCACTCGCCCAACAACAGCCGTACAGACCATGGTGTAGAGCGCTGCATCATCACTTCTGGACCCCCCCCCCCCGTTTCACTGGTCCCAGACCCCTTCCCCCAGAACGTCATCTGACAGAGGAAAAGGAGTTTCAGGTGATGATCGACGAGGGCATCATTCGGCCGTCATCAAGCTGCTGGGCATCCCCTCTACACGTGGTACTGAAGGCACAGCAGGGTGAGTGGAGAGCATTTGGGAACTACAGGCCACTGAATGCGATGACAGTTCTCGATAGATATCCCATTCCCCACATTCAAGATTTCCACCACCAACTACACAGCCATCGCGTATTTTCCAAGATCAATTTACTCAGGGCGTCCCACCAAATCCCTGTGGCAGAGATGTACATCCCCAAGACGGCGGTAACCACCCACTTTGGCCTGTTTGAATACATAAAAATGAATTTCGGCTTCAGAAACGCCATACAAATGTTTCAGAGATTTATGGACCAGGTTGTCAGGGGGCTAGATTTCGTAATGGTGTACATCGATGACATCCTTATCGCTTCTGATTCCCATGAGCAGCACAAAACACACCTCCAGATGATGTTCCAATGCCTGCAAGACTACAGGCTACGTGTACACCTGGTGCAGTGTATCCTCAGTGCAGATGAATTGGATTTCTTGGGCCACAGGGTATCCGCCACAGGTATCACGTCCCTCCTGCAGAAGGTGGACACCATTAAAGAAAAATAGGAAAATCTGTTTTTTATGCCTTGTCTGAGGGCAAATTCTTTTATATTAATTACAGTATATTTTCACTTTATGTGTAATAATAATACCAATGCAGTATTTAATTGGCTACTTGGTTTGTAACATCGAACGAATTTTCTCTCATTGCTCGAGGACGTGCTCTTTCTAAGTGTCCGTGTGGACACAGTGTTGTCCAAGGCACGTCCAATTGCACTATCACTTAGCCCTTTCCCAGGCACTAAAGGTAGAACTTTTGCGAGGGTCAGTAAGGCAATCGACCCTTCAAGTAGTGAAAGGGTATCGGATGATGAAGAGGAAGAAGACATGGCTCCTCATGCTGCTACTGCCATGTACAGACTGAACCACACAACCGCGGGGTACCTAAGGGTCCTACCTACCCGGTTGGTATCACAGAAAATGTTTACAAGTTCAAAGGGTGCCGGGAAGGTGAGTGCAGTATATGCTGTCAGCAAACGGCGCTCCGCACCCTAAACCATGACAGCTATACACGTCAGCCGGTGGTTATGGGTTAAAAAGCATAAGAGGTACATGGTCTTTCTGAAGTAGAAAGAATGATTGAAGTACAACAAAGTTTGTTCTAGTTCAGTCTTTCTTTTTACTTCAAAAAGTCCGTGTACCTCTTATGCTTTTGAAGAGGGATTATAAGACGTCCAGGAACTTTCAATTTCAGCTTTCACAGACTAACACATAGTATTTGTGTGCACATGTTTACTGTTACAGGTGACCTCAAGTGACCTCCAACCAGTGACCTCAAATGATCTCGAAAGTCAACCTCACATAGCCTATGTTCGAACTGGAGGTCAAGTGATCTATGTTAAAACTTGGACTGCTGGATCCAGTTGTTTGAGCTTGTATTACCGGTGGGGGTCTCTGATCCTTGGTCTGGGCGTGATTGAAGGACAAACAAACAACACGGCTATTTCATATCTCTGTCTATCTATCTATCTATCTATCTATCTATCTATATATATGTATATCTATATCTATCTATCTATCTATCCATCTATCTATCTCTCTATCTATCTATGTACGAACAGACAGACAGACAGACAGACAGACAGACAGACACACACACACACACACACACACACACACACACACACACACACACACACACACACTGAAGTAAACACACACACACACACACACACACACACATCGAAACACACACAATGAGATACAGTGAGAGAAAGTCTTATCTTCAATTTCTCTTTCCTACCTATCACCTTCTCCTCTTTCTCCTCCCTCCTTCTCTTCCTTCCTTATCTCCCATCACGTGTTTTGTTTTCCTCAACTGTTCCTCACCTCTTTCCCTCCATCAATCTTTCCGTCTCTGTCTCAAATGTCTCACTGTCCCGTTCCCTCACTCCTCTCTCTCTCTCTCTCTCTCTCCCTCTTTCTCTCTCTCTCTCTGTCTCTCTCTCTCTCTCTCTCTCTCTCTCTCTCTCTCTCATCCTAACCTGTCTCTCATTCTTACCCTTATCACTCATTTTCAATCCCCTTAGTTGCTGAGCTTTCTTTTCTTTCCTAGCCTCTCTGTGTACCTCATTCTCACCTTTACCTCTCTCTTTACTTTACTTTTACTGTATGCTGATATCTCATTTTTTTCTGTCTCACTCTCACTCTGCTCTTTGCCTCTTTATTACTTCCATCTCTTTCCATATTTCCATTTTATACCTACTTTTCTCCCTCTCCTTCCTTTATCTGCTTCCTTCTTCATCTTTACTTATTTATTTTTTCTCCTTGAGCACTGTGATCCTTATCTCTCTTCCCTAATCCACCACACGAAGACCTATAACCCCATTTATATATCTTTACTAGGTCTACATCCATTTCACCTTGCAATACCCAAAAGAGTTTTTGTTGGGTTGACCATTAATACTGGACTGTCGCTCTGTACCGGCTGGCACAATACTTTTCTCTAGTATATTAAACCTCGAATCCGGTGACGTATACGACCAATTAAGTTTGTGGGATGCCTTCTGTAGCCAAGGGATTAATGAAGGCTATATGCAATCCATGCAATTTAAAATGCCTACCCTGATGTAAGAACAAGAAGTAGAGAACAAAAACGCAGCCTACAATATGTCACTAGACTGAAGGAGTTATTCTGAAAGTATACCACAAAGGAATTTCCTGGTTTTCTTAATATGTTTTAACGCTGTCAAAATATTTCTCTCAACCAGGTTAAGAGCGGTGGCAGTGATAACACGATGCAAACTTGATGTCGATGTATATGGTACGCAAGATATCAGATGTTGTCTAGACATGATGCTCTTCTCAGATGTTTTATATAGATATCAAAACTGGAACACTCATTCGACCTTAAGACTGTGTAGTTTTTATGATCTGAAAACACTAAGAAACTGTCTCCTTAAACGCTCTGCGTCGCTTTCTTCATTATAAGCTTCTTCGTCCTCCAGATCACACTTTGACATTTGTATTCCTCCTTCTGTTAATGACACTTTTCTATTTGCTACTTACCCTGCTTTCTAGGGAATGCCTTTTTTCATTCTTTCTCAATTTTTTTTAACACTTTTCTTGATCTTTCTCCGTCTTTTCAGGAAATTCTTATTCAATGTAATATACATTTTTCATTTCTCAGTCGTCTTTTCTTTTTCGCTTTCATTTTTTCTTAAATGCACTCCGTTATTTGCCGTTTTATTACTAAGATTTCTTCCTCCTCACTTTTCTATTTTCACAGCAATATATGTGTGTGTGTGTGTGTGTGTGTTCTTACCTTACCTAATTGTTCTTATCTTACCTGATTGTTCTAACCTAATTCCATTATAACAGGAATGAGTCATAAATCACTTTTATCATACATATTCTTAAATATATTAATTGTTTTGGCACACTATTTCATACGGTAGTGTATTCCACTGATCAATTGCCCTATTTGGGAAAGTGTGTGTGTGTGTGTGTGTGTGTGTGTGTGTGTGTGTGTGTGTGTGTGTGTGTGTGTGTGTGTGCTTAACGTGTTTTCTGTAATGAAATAATTGTTCTAGGCCAGTTGTAGGATTCTGTAATGCATTCTACCCACACATTCCTAGATCGCACAACAATAATTGTCCGTACTTGGTCTGCACTGTTCCAGTGTAATCCGAGTTCATTCTTAATAAGGCATATCCTCTTCCCCTTACATAATCCTAGACTTTCTTCTCCAACAGTCCTATCCAGCCACACTCTCCTCTTCCTCCTACACTATCTCTTAACACACTTTCCATTCTTACGCGCGCGCGCGCACACACACACTCTCTCTCTCTCTCTCTCTCTCTCTCTCACACACACACACACACACACACACACACACACACACACACACACACACACACACTTTCTCTCTCTCTCACCGTCCAATAATCAGATCAGACTAGCATCCTTTTCTACACCCCCCTCCCCACCTTCCTCCAGCTTCTCTGCAAATTAGGTTTGTGGTGAGAAAGTGGACACTGTGGAGCCAATAATTAACTTACACCTACGGCTATGACAGAAAAGACATCAAAGCCATTTGGGATCTAGAGAAACCACTAAATGTGCACACCCAGCATTGTGGCGCTAAGTATGGTATGTTTAACGATGGAATGTAGATTGGATAAAAGTTATTTTCATTGGCTCAGAACTAATTAATCATACCCTCTGCCACCAATAACCTTGGGTGAAAACAACGCCGATAAATTAAACTGGCAGGGGAAATAAACACTGACTGAAAAAGTGTTTCTCAGACTGGGGACGTTGGGCTCCTGGGCAACGTTTTACTCGGGCCATGGAGGGCTATTATAAGTTGTAGAATATGCTTAGAGAAAAATAGGAAAATCTGATCTTTATGCCTTGTCTGAGGTCAAATTCTTTTATATTAATTACAGTCTATTTCGACTTTATGTATAATAATAATACCAATGCAGTATTTTATTGGCTACATGGTATATGTTGTGATGGTTTGTCACTTCGCACGAATTTTCTCACATTGCTCGAGTTTGGTTCCTCTCAAGCATAGGTGATGGGCACAAGTTAGTCTCATATATCACATGTTCGGTACATTTCTTTGTTTCATCTCTTTATAAGAGATGATCCAATCTAATGTTTTCATTCTGGCTGAAGATATTGCTAGGAAGATAGGTAATTTAAATGTGTGTTTGATTTACCTGTAATTGTAGAGGCATTTTATACATGTTTATGTATTACATATGTAGTGTATATTTTATTTCTATGTGCCTGCCATTCTTATTTTTGTTCATTGGCCGGCAAACATTTGTGGAAGTCAATCACTTTTGTCAGTAAGTGGGTTATGAATGGGTCTCCAATAGAAAGCTGAATTTCAATTATATACAGAGTATGAATAAAACTACAAAGAGAAAATAACGCAAAATAATTATATTAAATGAATTAATTTCAAATTAAGTTCATTCTTTCAATGTTTGTGTTATTGACCTGATTAATGAACATTGGTGCTGGCGAAGATTTGTGTGTGTGTGTGTGTGTGTGTGTGTGTGTGTGTGTGTGTGTGTGTGTGTGAGTCAGTACAATTGGCATGGCGTCACATGTTGCTTACCATTGTAATATCTATCCTATTATATTTTGCCTTTACCATTTGTCTGTTTCTGTTTATATGACTTATTGTTCATTTTGATTTCCCAAGGTCTGTGATGGCTACCAATGTTCCTCAGAAGAGGAAGGACAATGATGTATAATATCAACTACAAATGTACAGTAGCTCCCAAAAGTATCTCTAAAAAAAAGTACTATACATTCTGACACAATGGACGATGTATCTGACACGTGTTGCGTGAAGCGGCAACAAAATTGGTAGACCTGTATGCTGGGGAGTGGTTGCCATACACCTGCATATGCCCTGGGATTGTATATACCGTTTTCTAACTGACGTAATACTAATCACTTTGTCATATGTAGATATAATTGATGTTATTATGGTGACAACTAGTTCGTTTTAACATAGGCACGGTTACTCTTTCTGTGGTTCTTCTCTAATGCTTTCACGAGTGCCAGCACAAGGTCATCAGCACTTTAGATAAATAGTACACAAGCTTTCCCAGAACTGATATATTTTGAGAAAGTGTTTATATAATATCTGTGATTATGACTGGGAGACATGACACCCAGTGTAATGTGAACGGCACAAAAATATTAGAGAGACAAGTAGAGGTAAACGAAATGTAAAGACAGTAACTTAACTTATCTGAAACTAATCCCCAGAGCAGCGTATAAACCCATTTGTCACTGATACACCAGCCGTACTGTGGAGGTGACATGCGAGATTCATTCTTATATTGGACATTATATGTAAAATAAATACAAATTAAGGTTAAACACACTTTGGGGGGCTCCTTTGATTCATTTAATAACCACTGTATCCACCGCCTGCATCCAGACCTCTGTCCAATCGACGCGACACCAACTCTGAAGCTGTGCCATTCACGTAACGAAACACCACACCTCAATACCTTCCGACACCGAGATATTGCCACATTCGGGTAGTATGTAAAAATAATGATGTGTGGTTAAAATTGTCCGACATGCAGACCCTATAGACTATTATTAACCTCTGCATTGATAATCTATTTGTAGTTGTGATAACGAAAGAATTGTGATGGGTATTTTTCTCATGCTGTTTAATAATCTGAGTTTCACTTATATTCAAAGGGGGCTGGGTGACTCATTGGTGCCGTGCGTAGCTCAAGACCGTGAGGTAGTGAGTTCGCGCCCCACCCGAGTAGCTATTTTCAGCTGAAAGTTAGCGCTCTCATCACCTTATCAGGGCTATATGGTCTAATATAGGCCTAGCTCGGAGAATTCATTCCTTCACTTATATTCGAACATGACAACTCAGCCCATCGCAGTCAGTTTTCGAACATGGCAACTCTGCCTGTCGCAGTTACTATGTTTCCCAAGATACATTTATCACAGTATAATGTGTGTAATGGGTTATATTCTTCAACACAGAGGTATAAATATCGCTGAACTGTTACCATTTACAAGTCGATGGATGTTTGCAGTCACATAGTGGCGTTGATGTGTTTATTAGCAGTACCACCCACGATACCTAACCATGGGTACCAACCGCACCGAAACGACAAGTGGCCGGGAATAATGTTTCATTCTGTTCATTCTGCCATTCTTCGCACCACACTTTAAAGTTACTTTTGGGAGCTACTGTACATCACTCCATGCGGCTGACATCGAGATACTTCGGTGTGTCTGTGTTTCAATATACTGGAGAACGATTCTATGAGACCTTGCAGCTAAATCATCATCTGAAGACAATTCACCCATATTATACGAAGACTAGATAATAATTTCTTAAGTCACCACGAACGTAGTTAAAAAAAAAAAAAATAAATAAACAGAAACTTCAGAATAATTCAAACATCACATGGAGACTCTCTTCAAACAGCAAAGAAGAAGAAGAAGGCCCAAACGATTGGTGAAACATTAAGTTATATACTTTAAAAATGGTCAAATGGCTTCTTGGAGAGGCATGTGAACGAAAAGTTTAACAGATTTTTGTCAGACAACATTATGAAAAAGGAGAACTAAGGAAGATGGTATCATGGGGCACGTAATTCGGAAGATTAAATCGTCTCATCCTGGCATGTTCGTAATACAGCTTAATGAGTCATAGGATGTTAGGTCTTGTGCTGAGCTACTCGTGTTTGTTAGGTATGTACTCCTATCTGACACAAGGATGAATGTGATGGTAACTTTGATTTCTTTCATTTCAGTTAACAGTGTGATCTGGAGAAACTGTTACGGATTATGGACTGATGAAGCTCTGGCGATGGTGGGATCGAAATTAGGGTTACGAAGCATCACAAGGATATAGCTCAGAAAACGAAGGCGGTTCACTGTATGATCAATCGTTATGCACTAGCGTCGAAAACGCTTCCTGGTTGTCTGTACAAGATCCTTGAGTCAGTAGTAAAATGTGCCAACTTTGTGAAAACAGGGGATTTGAACTCTTACCTTCTCTAGCATCTTTGTAGAGACATGATGTTGGCTATGAAACTCTCCTATATTATTCCAAAGTGTGATGGCTTTCCAAGGATAATGTAGAGAATCGTGTGTTTTAACTTCAAAGAGAACTCACGTTGTTTCCGGAAATGAAATCATGGGATAATCTACTAATTCACTTCAACGAGGTGTTGTGGGAGTTCAATCGTGTCTACCTGTACATGGCAGACATATTTGAGTGACCGAACAGGCTGAACCTCATGTTACGGCCAAAACAAATGTATTTCATCCCCTGGATTGTAGTCATTCTTTTCTCACCAAACTCCAGAAGTGCCAAAGTCAGTGCAGAAAAGTTGCTGTGTTTGAGATTCAAGAATTCTTAAAGAACGTGAAGAGGATTATTGAGTTGATCCATCACTTAACCCTGAAATATTGCAGAACGAGTACATAAAAACCATGGATATTTAGCTCAAGAAATCCTCCCCGATAATCGAGGAAGGAGAAATGAAATTTGGAAGAAATTCTTTTTTTCGCAGTGGTAATGGTACTGCTATGCTCGACGATGTTCAGTATGAATTCCGTGAACTCGGGCAGGATTCTTCTGACAGAGACTTTTATGAAGACATTTTATTGTCTGTATTCTGGTGCTGAATGTATCAGTCATATCCAACAGTTAGTGTGCTTGCACTTCTGGAACTCATTCCATTTTCCATTACTTATTTATGTGAATCTGACATAAAACATAAAACAGAAACTGCTGGGATGTGAACCCAGATATAAGATGTGTTTTATCTGTGACGCAGCCGCGATTCAGTCGATTGAATGAAAACAAAAAATGCCATCCATCAGAATGGACTGTAATACAGTATTCATTTTGAGTGATGATTGTAAACTTTGAAATAAAGGATAAGTATGAAAATTGCATACTATTATCATTGTATTATATTCTGATGATGACTGTATACATTAAAATAAATAATTTCATATAATCTTTTGCGAGGTGAAGGGCTTGATTGACAGAGAAGGCATTGCTCTCGGTCAAGTCTACAACGCTGATGAAACTGGTCTCTTCTATTGCTCGCTGCCCACGAACACCCAAGCAGGGGAGACGGGGAAGCGTTTACCTGGACGCAAGCTCTCCAAGCAGCAGATATCTGCTTTGTGTTATGCCAGTGCTAACAACATGCACTAGCTCAAGCCCGTTATTGCTGGCCGTGCAAAGCAGCCTTAGTGCCTTCATGGGTTGATGGATGTCCTTCCTCTCTTTTGGCTTGGTTCACAACCAAGATATTCAAAGACTGGTTTCACCAGCACTTCTTTAAGGAGGTCAGCCATTATCAGACAAACACACTGGGAATCCCATGCAACCGGGTAAAGGCTCTCCTTCTACTGGACAATGCACCTGTGCAGTCATCCAACAAGGAGTTGGTGGCTGAGAATGGCCACATTAGGTGCTTGACCTTGCTGCCTAATATGATTGTCTCATCCAATCAATGGACCAAGGAATGATCGCAGCAACGAAGAGGCTGTACCGTCGGAAGTTCCTGGACGAAGTGATGGTTGATCTCGAGGACAAGGATGAGCACAGGCAGGGACAGGACAAGAGAGGCCAATGGACTTTGGAAAACCTTCGTCGCTACAACCTCAAGTCATCTTTCTGCAACTGGGCCAGTGCATGGAGGGAAGTCTCTGTCAAGACTCTGGAAAGTGGTTTGTCTCATCTGCTTCTCAGCGCCAATGTGAAGAACAACTTTCTAGGTTTTGATGTGGATGACTTCCATGCACGTCTTTGTGCGACTGGCGATGAGGTGGATGTGGGCAAAATGCGTGAGAGGTTGGATGACGACGAGGGCGCTCCTGGGTATCAGATCATGTCTGATATCGAGATCACATCTTCTGTTGCAGGTACAAGTACCCAGCTGGAAGATTCCGTTGAGGACAGTGACGATGATATGGACTCCTCTCAGTGCACCACTACCCCAGCCATCCCCAAGATGAGCGCACTCCAGGAGTGTGTCAAGTTTGTTCTTGACTACCTGGAACACCCGGACTGTGACAGGGAGATGGGGCCTCTGGGACTTGTGGAGGAAGTATGTTATTTTAGGCAGTGCATCATCAATTGCCAGAATCGCTGTTCCTTATGTCAGTCAACCACTGACACCTTTTTCAGGCCCGTGACCCCCCTCCCCATGCCCAGCCCTGGCTCCACACCACTGCCTCACCAAGATCTGCCTTCTACCTCTGAGCCACAGCCCAGCACATCGGCCACGGTGGATTCTCCACTGGACGTGAGTTTGCGGCTATCTTCAGTCATCTGCAGTGAGTAGCCCATCACCACATCCCAGTGACGCACCCCTGGGCCACCTGCAACACCTACTCTCTGGCTCTGACAGTGAATAAACAGCAATAACTCCCCACTAGACCACATGGGAATTTACAGTGTTGTGCAGTGTTAACAACAGAATGTGCAGTGCTAAGAAATTAGAATTCAGAGGGCAAAGGATTAAGTGCAGAGTGAAACACTGGCATGTTGCAACTGGCGCTGCACAAGTAAGAAAAGAATGTGCCTTGTTAAGATATCAGAATTCAGAGTGCAAGGGATTAAGTGCAGAGTGAAACATTGGCGTGTTGCAACTGGCGTGGTGCAAGTAAGAAAAGAATGTACAGTGTTAAGAAATTAGAATTCAGAATGCAAAGGATTAAGTGCAGAGTGAAACACTGGCATGTTGCAACTGGTGTGGCACAAGTAAGAACAGAATGTGCAGTGTTAAACAGTTATAATTCACAGTGCAAAGGATTAAGTACAGTGTAACACTGGATTACTGTACATGCTTCAAAGTGCACCTTCACCACTGTCAGAGCCATAGAGGAGGCGGGTTAATCTTCGCAACGGCCACGGACGTGTCGTAAATACAATGTACACTACTAAATTTTTTCCTTACTTACTTCTAATTTCTCATCTCTGGTTCCTTTTCATTTATTTTATGGTTTCTGTCCCTTATTTGTGTGCCTATGGTCTTAAATAGGTGCTGTGCATGTCTGGTAGGGAGTTATTTAGGTGGCTTTCAAAGCAAGGTTCGATTGGGGTCTATAAGTGTCTGTCCAGGTTCATTTTCCCAAGTCCCAGACAAAACCAAGTCCCAGACAGTGCTTTGGCTCTATTACGTCGGATCGTGGAGGGATTACTGTAGTTTACTAAACAATAGCATTTTCCCTGGAGTATTGCCACAGTCCTCAGCATTTCCCCCACACTCTTACTACGTTCCCGTTACTCTGGATATCTCATCTGAGTCGTTGTCCTGCAGCCAGAGCAGTCAACATGTTGCATACTTAACTCCGGACAAATAGTTGGGAGAAGTTTATGTATTCTTCCTTGTTTGTCTGTATGCTTGTTTGTCAAGATATCTAAAAAAGTTATTGGTGAATTTCAATGAAATTTTGTAGATATGTGTAATTTAGGCCAAGAAATAGTTGTTTAATATTGATGCTGATTTTAACTCAGGTCTCAATTCAAGACTGCTTGTGTTTTTTGTCTATTTGTTTGCTTGTCCACAAGATCTCAGAAAGATATTGATGGATTTCAATGAAATTTAGTGAATATATGAATCATGGACCACGGGAGAGTTTGTTGAGTTCGAGTGGTGATCTGATGAAGAGTCCCAGTTCAGATCATTTTTTCCCACAAGATATTTTAAAAGGTTATCGATGGATTCCAACGAAATTCTGTGGATATGTGGGTCATGGGATGAGGAAGAACTTATTTAATATTGGTGGTGATCTGAGTAATCTAGTGTTAGCGTTGGCAGAGGTATAAGCCCCACTTTGCACTGTCTACTTGTTGATGGTGTCTATGACACAGGAGTGTTACACTGTTTTACGAGAAGTAAAGTTACTACCTTATTAATCATTAGGATGGAATTTATTCTTGTATTTGATATGCAGCATCCTGTGCTAACAGAGCCACATGTCATTATGTGACAGAACCACAGAACACAAATAGACACATAAAACAATCACAACACAAACAGTATGAGATCTTCTTCAACAGTATCTCACCTCCAGACACTCCAATATTACCAGTGATGAAACACCTACATCCTCATTTCACACATAGGACAATGCAACACCTTGAAAAGAACACTGTATTACATGCCCCCACTCCTGATATCCTCTCATCAGAAGTACCAAGAACTAGAGCTGATCGAGTTCACCTAGCTATGCTTAGATCGGGACATCATTTAGCCCTCGTCAGTTACCAGCGTACAGTAGATTCGGGTTTGGTAAAATCACGGATGACACGTGCATGTTACTGCCGCCCCTTTCCAGCACCTTCTCCCATATATACCTTCACTGAATCTTGCAATCCCACCCTTGTGTAATTTCCTGTCTCAAACCTTATCTTCCTCCCTCCTCCACCCCAGGCAATGAGGGGGGAAATTTTTTTACTCGGTTCAGACATTTTTACCAACAGTGCAATTATCTGGTGAGAAGGGGGATATTTCTCAGCAGCACAAGAACCAGACAAATCTGCTGTCATTCTGGCTGTCCAGGATATTAGATATCGATGCGTCTGTTTGGGTTGTGCTGCCTCGTGCCCTAACATACAGATTAATCTCACACTAAGTAAACCAGAATGTGACCTTGAACTGAAATTTGGTAATAAATAAACAAATATAAGTTCACTGATTGAATAACAATCTTATCTTTTGGATAAGATTGATAATACTGTCAAATAATGCTAAACAATACAATCATAACACTCATACATTTTCAAAGGACAAGTACATACGAAAAGTGTGGAATGGATACTTATTTTGCAAATTTTTTAGACAATGTGCAACCAGCAAGGTAATCTGACATTTAAAGGTTAGTACATTGTAAAACTTGGAAAAGAAGGCAAATTTCTTTAAATATCAGTACATGGAAGAAAAATAAAAGACCCTGAGAACAAAAATATCATGGCACCATCCAAAATCAAGGATGTAACATTAGACACCAAAATGTATATATGAAACACAAAGAAAATTAGTCACACAATTCTGTTTGAAAAAAAAAAAAAGAATCACCACATGGCTTTCTTATGATCAGCGTGATGACTGGAATAAAAGGGAGTTACTCTCATGTCAAAGGTTTAAGAAAACAGGAAAAAATAAGGGTGTACTGATGAAGAAATTGCACGTAATATTAACTAGTACTTTTTGCAAATCCTTCTTCTCTTAACCCACTGCATCCAGTTGACGTATACAGTATATACATCCACACGTTTTGTCTCTGTCAGTCCCATTGATGTATATAAATGCACATCAATTGCAAGATCCCTAATTTGCACAATTTTCAATTTTCGCTCATGATTTTTGGTACGTATACACGGGACACCTTCCCCTACAAGATGCCAGGCAGGGACAATGCCTTACCCCGCATAACCTCCTCCCCCCCTGCACGCCATTGTCTCGGCAATTCACCTGTTACCAGTGACCTGGCAAGTAAGACCTGTTGTGCCACAGTACGAAATTCAGAGCCAGAGTGATTCCTCAATTGATGACAATGTGGAGGACAAAGCTTGCATAGCCTTAGAGGAAGAAACAGTCAGAAATGATGATCAGGTAATGTCGCCAAAAAAGGTCAGGTATGTTGATGTGTTTGGTGAATGAAACAATGCTTATATTGCCTATATTACTGTGTGAAAACCGATATACTCTTATACTACACATAAATTCGTACCAAATAAATAAATACCGTTTATGAGTGGTGTGGAATAGTTACCCTCCCATTGAACTCGTTTTCTTTGGAGCCAGCCTGATTGAAAACCCAGTAAGGTAAGCGATACTGCTAACTGTATCGAGTATTTTAAACCTCAGGTGAGCGATTTCTCTATGAATTTTCGATGTTTCTTACCAAAAGAGGAGGTTTGAGCCAATTTTTTTTTTTTTTTCCAAAATTGGTTGGGATTGGGGGGAGTCAGTGGTGGAAAATCGGTTGGGACGGTGGAGGGGTTAATCACATGTCAGTTTTACTGATCTCACTTACTGTATTTATCACTTCTCTTTTCCCTCTTAAATTTTGTACCTGGTATCAACCATAACCTTTTCTGACCTCTTATTCCTTGTTCCTTACCCTACAATGACGAATGCTTGAACCTGAACTCTCACAATTCTCTTGTGCATGAGGTTTACTCATCTCAGACTTTATCATTATGAGTTTACCAGACACCAAATTAAATATTTACATTCACCATACTGTACATGAATAGCTTCCAAATCAAGTTTATAAAATATTCATCTATCGTTTCAGTTGATATCTTGTATTTTTCCCTTTGCATCTTCATCTACATTTTCCCAATCTCATAGTACATAATTTCTCCGTGTATTCCACCCTTCTCCCACACCCCCATCATGTCTTCACCACCACCCCTTTCACTCTCCCTGCCTTCTCCCACACCTCTATCATGTCTTCACCACCACCCCTTTCACTCTCCCTGCCCCTTATCTACGGACTTCCGATTCATTTCTTACCCTCTGTCACCTTGACAGCTTCTCTCGTATTTTTATACCCACACTTCTTCACACCACGTGTCCTTCATCACTCCCCACACTTTGCATTCTTTCTTCTTCACCTCGGTTTCCCAAATCATTATCTCAGTTCCACATTTTCTTCATTTTCAATATCCACCCAGTTCCAAAGAAAGGAAGTTCCTCTGACTCCTCTGATTACAGGTCAATAGCAGTCACATCTTTTCCTGGAAATGTATTTGAAATTTTAATTAATAAGCACATTGTTAAACATCTTGAATCCAACAACTTAATTAGTGATAGACAATATGGTTTTCACCACGAAAAATCCACCTTTGACATACTCAATCTTCTAACTCATACCATCAATCAGTCAATTGACTTACATGGAGAAACTCATGCAGTAGCCCTTGATATTTCTTAAGCTTTCGATAGAGTATCGCACCGTTCCCTGCTGTCCAAACTCCCTTGCTATGGACTAACATATTTCGTTCCTTTGATTTAACAGGAATATAAGAGTAAAACT
Organism: Coenobita brevimanus; assembly: GCF_032717465.1. Classification (NCBI taxonomy): domain Eukaryota; kingdom Metazoa; phylum Arthropoda; class Malacostraca; order Decapoda; family Coenobitidae; genus Coenobita; species Coenobita brevimanus. The sequence goes on from NC_136991.1 coordinate 11,510,548, forward strand.
AGATGTTTATTATTCCAATTTCCACTCAATTATCGCCAGTGTGCCGCAGGGATCAGTTCTGGCGCCAACCTTGTTCCTGGTTCATATTAATGATCTCTTATCTGTCACCCACAATCCCATCCACTCATACGCAGATGACTCAACACTACATAGTTCATTCACACTCAGACATCCACTTACAAAGTCTAATATCTCTAACTCTCAACTCAGTACTGCCATCTCCATAAATCAAGACCTATCTGCGATCAGTGAATGGGGACAAAACAACCTTGTCTCATTTAATGGTAGTAAAACTAACTACTGTATATACAATTTATTGGTGGACAGATATTGCCAGATTTGTATATTACCTTCAGTACTACTAATATTCCCATCTCCAAAAGTATTGGAATTCTCGGCGTCTCACTTACCAGCCCTCAGCTGGACCTCTCATGTTAGATCACTTGCTAAAACCGCCTCAGAGAAACTTGGACTAATGTACAGAGTCCGTACCTTCTTCACTGACGAGCAGTTAGCTGTAATTTATAAGAGTCACGTGCGCTCTCAGCTTGAATATTGCCCACTCTTGTTGAATAGATATGGAGAGGTTGCATTAGAACAATTAGACAAAATTCAGAACAAGGCAATTAGAAATTAACAACCCTGCCATTACAAATAAACTACCTCCCCTACAAGTAAGAAGGAATGTTGCCTCCCTTGCATTATTTTACAGATATTTTTATGGCAAATGCTCAGACGAAGTTGTGTCCATGGTGCCGCCTCTCCATCCCTTCCCTCGTGCTACACGAGCATCTGGTAGCGCTCATGACTGGAATGTAACTCAGCCATATTGCAGAACTTCTGCCTATCAGAATTCTTTCATTCCCCTAATGCATCTCTCTGGAACTCGCTTCCCCAGAGTTGTTTCCCTCCAAACTTCAACCTACAGCTGTTTAAGTCTAACTGTTACAGATATTTTATGAACTGAGGATGCCGGTAATCTGGTGTATGGGTTACTTTTTTATTATTCATATGATTTTTCATCCTCTGTTGTGTTATTAAAAAAAAATAATAATAATGTCACATATTTCGTTTTACCCTTGAGCCACTTTTCACTTTTTCGAGCATTTCACTTTCCCTACAGTGCATCCTTCCCTCCATCTTTAACTCCATTTTTGTAAAGCGCCTCCCTCCCTCCCTCCATATTTCCATATAATTTTCATATGTATTCGACTCTTAGCATTGATTTAATATTCTGTTCCGTTGGGACCAGTGTAAGTAGATGTAGCCGAGGGGTGTAATTATATGATTATACAGTAAAGGTTATCTGGCCACCAATCTAAACGTAGTTTTAGGTACTTGTAGTGAGATAGAGCTCTTGATTATGGATCGTTAAGCTTGGCCAGAATTAAGTAGTGAGACGTAGTGTCAACTAGGTGACATACAGCACTCTTGGGTTACAAAGTTTATTGCACAAAGTTATAAAAAAGATGAGCTACAGTTTAGTAGAGCGTGATACTAACATTGGACCATCACACCAGCCTTCTCTCCCCTTTCTCTCTCTAACCCCCTTCTGATCTGAAGTGAATCTCTCCGACATTATATAAAGCATGGGGAGGATGTGTATGGTAAATTTCCTATCACGTGGACTAACTGGCTAGGCCTGGTTACTCCACGTGTTTGGATACATCATGAAATTCTTGTTCGTCTGGCCTACGAGAAAGTTTAAGATACATCGTATGGCTAAGAATTCTTGATGGTCTGGGACAACAAGGGTTGTGGATATATATTGTGTGAATTGACATTCCTGGTTCGTCTAGGCAAGGGAATGTGTTGTTTAACTCTTCCTGGAGGACTCAGACATAACTATCTATTCTACATATTGTTACCTATAGCTATATACAGTAGTTACATGTAGTATTGTGTTATATTATTCCTACGTATCGCTCAGTCAGGCGAAACTGGCGTACCATCGACAGTAAATAGTCATAACATATTAATGGATACTAGGTACACATTATAGTCAACTTGTAAGTAAAATACATAATACTGTGAAGGTTACATAACTGGGATAATGTAGTTATTGTAGTTATGAAATTTTACATGTATAATATGAGTAATGTTAAAATAATACAATGGCAAGTCTACTGTAGTCAGTTATACAATATATATGAGAAGGACTTGCTCTCTCTCTCTCTCTCTCTCTCTCTCTCTCTCTCTCTCTCTCTCTCTCTATATATATATATATATATATATATATATATATATATATATATGATAGTATAATTAAAGTAAGCTTATATTATGTGTAACCCATATCTTGTTATTTTATATAAAATATATATACAGTATTTACAATATTTACTCAGTTTTGTCTCACTTGTACAGAACAGTTCTTAAACACTGATTCCAGGTTAGCAATCCTTGCTTGCATTCTGTGCATGACCAAAATTAATACAGTAAATATGATGACGAAAATTACGAAGATGACTGGAGCTGGGCTTATCCTACTGTATTCTTCCCAAGGTTGTATTGTCTGATTTATTAACTGCATGGTTTCATACTTGGGTGAAGTCAACTTAATGTGTGCACTTACTTAAAATTTAAGTTCATCCTAGGCAGTGGCTGGAAGTATTTGTGTGTGTGGTTGAGAATGGCATAATGGTTTTTAGTGGGCAAGGTGGATAATGTAGGTGTCAGGACTGCACAGTAATCTGGTGAGATGTATAAGCCAGATGCTGATGTATGGGCTGGAGGTGTGTCTGAGCAAGTCACAAAAACTGATGTATTTTGAGTGAAATAGAAGAACTGTGAATGTCCAGTGCGTTGATGGTGGATGAGTTTATCTGGAGCAAATATGAAGTTGCAATGATGAGGGATGTCATGATCTCTTATGATGGCCATTTCACAAGGGACTGTCTCAGCTGGCTGGAACGTGAAAATGTACGCAGGACAAAGGTGAAATGCATGTAATGATGTGCGACATTCGTGTTCAATTATTGTTTCACTTGTGAAAGTGACAGCGTCCTGTTTCTTGGAGACCATGGTAACTTCTGTTTTGATGTTGATGGTGACCAATGAGTCATCTTTCTTAGAAGGAAAAGGGTATATTTGATTGACTGTGAAAAAATCATCCGTTATGAATAGTACATGAGCTACTATTGATGTTGTGAGTTTTTTTTTTTTTTTCTGTAAATAACAGAACTGAGGAAGGAAAAACAAATGAGTAAAAAAAACAATTCATACACCAGATTACTGGCGTCCTCCGTTCATAGAATATCTGTAACAGTTAGACTTGAACAGCTGTGGGTTGAAATTTGGAGGGAAACAACTCTGGGGAAGCGAATTCCAGAGAGATGCAGTTCGGAAAATGAAAGAATTCTGATAGGAAGAAGTTCTGCAATATGGCTAAGTGACATTCCAGTCATGAGCGCTACCAGATGCCAGTGTAGCACGAGGGAAGGCATGGAGAGGTGGCACCATGGACGTAACTTCGTCTGAGCATTTGCCAAAAAAATATCAGTAAAATGATGCAAGGGATGCAACATTCCTTCTTACTTGCAGGGGAGGTAGTTTATATGTAATGACAGGGTTGTTAATGATTCTAACAGCTTTGTTCTGAATTTTGTCTAGTTGTCTTAATGCAACCTCTCCACAACCATTCCACAAGGGTGAGCAATATTCAAGCTGAGAGCGCACATGACTCTTATAAATTATAGCTAACTGCTCATCGAGGAAGAAGTTACGGACTCTGTACAATAATCCAAGTTTCTTTGAGGCAGTTTTAGCAAGTGATCTGACATGAGAGGTCCAGTTGAGGGCACTTAAGTGAGATCCCAAGAATTTCAATACTTTTGGAGATGGTAATATTAGTAGCACTGAAGGTAATGTACGAATCTGGCAATATCTGTCTATAAGTAAACTGTATATATTTAGTTTTATTAGCATTAAAAGAGACAAGGATGTTTTGTCTTCATTCACTGATCGTAGAGAGATCATGATTAATGGAGATGGCTGTACTGAGTTGAGAGGTAGAGATATTAGACTTTGTAAATGGGTGTCTGAGTGTGAATGAACTATGTAGTGTTGAGTCACCTGCATATGAGTGAATGGGATTGTGGGTGACAGATAAGAGATCATTAATATGAACCAGAAATAGAGTTGGCGCCAGAACTGATCCTTGCGGCACGCCTGCGTAAATTGAGTAGAAACTGGAATATACATGTCATCATCTACTTTTACTCTTATTTTTCTGTCACTAAGATATGAAGAATTATTATATGCCCTTTCACTATTGTGTCTTCTGTATCTATTCCACAACAAATCTCTTTTTTCTTTTGATTTTTTACATTCTGTATTGAACCATTTCTTTATTTTCTTTACTGCTTCTTTGTGCTTTGGGATGTACTTCTGGACTCTTTTTTCATAAAGTTCACAAAAATTTTTATATATAGCATTTAAATCTTGTCCTATAAACTCCTTTCTCCAGTCAGTTTTTAAGAAGTACTTCTTTAGGTCATGATAGTTTCCCTTTTTATAGTTTAGGCTCTTTTTGTAACTTTCATTGCTGTTAACTATGTCATAAGCTATCCTGAAGTTGCAATATAGTACTGCATGGTCGCTTTTGCCGAATGGAGGGTGGTATATTAAATTGTCAATATCGTTTTCTTGCCTAGTAAATATGAGATCTAGCATTGAGGGTACATCGAGTCCACTTTTTCTGGTGCTCTCCCTTACATGTTGCGTTAGGAAAAACTCTTGCACGAGATCCAGGAGCTTTTGGTCCCAGCAGCTTTCTTGGCTTATTATATCTAGAGTATTCCAATTTATATTTGTATTAAAATCTCCAGTTAGTATAATTCTTAACAATTTCTCTTCCATTTTATGTAGTAATGATCTTAAACTCTGAATTGTATTCTCTGCCAGGTCCTCATATTCGTCTCTTTCCCATTTGTTTGACTTGGGTGGCATGTACAAATTGGCTACAATTACTTTCCCTTCAGATGGATTGATCTCTACTGCAATCAGTTCTACTTGTGAGGGTATATCTAGTTCTATTTCTTTGACTTTTAGATTTTTCTTAATTAATATTATAATTCCTCCTCCTTTTTTTAAGTTCCAATCTCTTCTCCACGTATTATATTCCTCTAAGTTTAGGATGTCATTTGATATCCTTGGTGTTAATTTTGTTTCAGTTAGGCATATTATATGTGGTTCATATTCTCTGACATAATCATTCATCTCTAGTAATTTAGATACCATTCCATCCACATTTGAGTATATCAACTTAATCATCTTGTTTATATACTTGTCATGACTTGGTTCTACTACCTTCCTCCTTTTTATTCCCTCATGTTTATGTACCACTTTCGTACCTGCAATCCTATTACTTTGTAAAAAAAAAAAAAAAAAAAAAAATGTATTCTCTTCCTCTGATCTTCCCTCATTTTTTGTTTTTGCTTCCTCCCTCTTCTCTTTCAGTAATTCCAGTTCCTCTTGTGTTTGGCATCTTTTTATCCATACATTTTTGAACTCCTCTTTTTCTATAAGATTCTTTGCATTTTTTAATATCTCCTTCACGGTTTTTACACTCTGGAAGGTTACCTTTAGGAGTCTTGACTTGCTTCTCTCGTATTTCCCTAACCTTTTGTGTTCCTCTATGTCTTTGCTACAGATTTCCTCTGATACTTCTTTCAATATGCTCATTACATTTGCCATCTCCTTTTTGTCTCTTGAGATCTTGTTTTTTACTTCCTCCTCTATACCAGTGATTACTATAGATTTGTTGATATCTACTGAATCTTTGACTAAATTAGGATTGTTTTGGATTATTCTTTTCACTTCCTTTTTAATGTTTTTTTCTTCCACCCTTGTTTCTAAGTCTTTCTTTACTTTCACTATTTCAGCATAAGTGGTTTCCACATCATTTTTGTAGCTTTGCACGGCTTCATTCACCTGTGTTCTCTTCTCCTCAATATCACTGCTCTAGTCTATCAGACTGCTTACTTGCCTAATTGTCTCTGTATCATTTTTGAACTCTTCCATAATACTTTCGTGGTTGACTACTGTACTTGCCATTTCCCTAATTTTTCTCCTAAGTGAACCCAATTCTACTGTCAATTCATCTATGGTTGTGTCTTTCTTGTTGACTTCCTTTCCTAATTTTTCTATTTCTTCCTTTTGCATCTGTTTCTTAATTTCATCAATCTCATTTTGAAAAGCCATCTCTAGCCTGTGTACTCGTTCCACTAGTTTATCGTGAGTCTCCATTTCAACCAGTTCTTGGTAAAAATCATCGTCCTGCTTTCTACCTTTATCCCTATTCTTTTCCAAATTTGCTTTACTAAAGTATGTGGTCATTTTTCAGTTCTAAAAGCACATATGATACTTACATTCCCTGGGGCAGTTGTAGACAAAACAAACGATCAGCTGATTGTGCGCATTCTTACTCTAATTTCTTTTCTTTTCTGTTTGAACAAGTCTTGCTTAAAACTTCTTATATATATATATATATATATATATATATATATATATATATATATTAGAACACCATTTGGTCTAACCTGGTACAGAGCTTGACTCATATAAAGATATTAACTTAGGTAATGACACTGGCCAAGTTGGCCGTGTATGGAGCGATGGCGGCTTGCGTCTGGTCTCCTCGGTGCCTCGTGTGTGTGTGATGTGCAGGTGATAACATGTAACCTTTATGTTTCGCACATGACTTGCATCTGTCTATGTGATTATGTATGTCTTTGCATAAAGTTGGCCAATAATATGACATCCGGGCCTGTCTGAGTCCCCTGTCCTTGGCAGGATGCCCTGCATGTGGACTATCGTGTATTACCCTTAAAATGTGAGGTATCCTTGTACTAGGAATAACTAACTGCCTATTATTTTTTCTATGATTTGTTTGTCCTGGATTTACCCTATATAAGGCATTCTTTACCATGTGAATTGTTCAAGTGGTACCCGTAACTTGGGTAATGGTACATCATCGCCTGACTCGAGATGATATACCGGTATTACTTTGGACCATACTGCGTCCTGTCTTTGTGCCTGTGAGATTTCTTGTTTTGTGGGGATCGTTTTATCATTGTTGGAGAGTGATTCCTGTGGACTTATTGTAGCAACATTGGCTAACGGGTTCCGTGATAGGGCATCTGCCGCTAAATTTACTTTACCTTTTATGTAGTGAATATTTACATCGTAATTCTGGAGTTAACATTTCCATCGTGCTCTCCTCCCAGAGAGGAGTTTTTCGTGGAACATGCCCACGAGAGGCTTGTGGTCTGTGTATAGGTGAATTTCGTATCCGTACACGAGGTCACAAAATTTCTGTAGAGCAAATACTACTGCTAGGGCTTCTAAGTCTGTTATACAGCCTTTTATTTGTCTACTGGCAAAGGCAATGGGTTGGTATTTTCCTCGTTTATCTTCTGGCATCAATACAGCACCTAAACCTTTGAGGGAAGCATCTGTGCAAATTATAAATGGTTTTGTGAAAATAGGATAGGCAAAGGCATGGTGAGCATGTAAGTTTATCTTTAAATTTTTGAAATGCTAATTTTATTCCTCTTCCCACTGGAATACAGCATCCTTTTTTAGTAGAATGAATAGCCGTTGTGCTATATGAGAGAATTGGTTAATAAAGGAGTGGTAATAACCCGCTAGCCCCCCAAACTGTCTTACTTCAACTGTATTTGTGGGTTCTGGGAAATTCCTTACCGCCTGTTTTTTGTCCTCAGACGTGTGAATACCTTGGGCATCTAATCTGTGGCCTAAGAATTTTATTTCCTTAAAGCAAACTTTGCATTTAGACAGCTTAAGCCAGCACCAGCAAGCTTTTGTAGGAGCTGGTCTAGTTTCTGTAGATGTTCACCTATACTCGGAGTAGCTATAATAATGTCATCTAGATAGACAAATATTCCTTTCCCAGCATTCCAGACAATACGCAATTCATTAGTTTCTGGAAAGTGCCTGGTGCTGTCTTAAACTCCATAGGCATTCGTTTGTATTGGTAGTGCCCTGTATTTGTGGAGAAAGCAGTGTATTTGCTTGATTCTTGCTCGAGGCTAATTTGGTAAAAGCCATTGAGCAAATCGATTGTGGAAAATGCATTATTTTCTGGTCCAATATTTTGTATGACGTCACTTAACATTGGCATAGGAGACCGATCAGGCATTGTGTGCTGATCTAATGTACGGTAATCTACTACCGCATTTCTCCGTTTCGTTTGGGCACGAAAAATAATGGGGCATTCCACGGCGAGATAGGTGGTTCAATAATACCTAGTTTTAACGTTTCCTCAACATACTGATTTGCCAGGGTGCGTTGAGAATGCGCGACCCTGTAAGCTGGTATATATATTGGTTGTGTGTCTGGGTGTAAGTTAATCTTGTGTAAGTTAATCTTGTGTGTTATACCCTAATTGCTCTCCAGGTAATGGTACCGTTTGTCTGTGTTTCTCTAACAGATCTAAGAGATCTTTTTCTACATTCAACTGACCTGGGTGAATCAAATTCTCCTTTATGCACTCTTTGTCTGACGAGTTTACTGTGCTCGATGCCCCTGCTACTGTCACTTCACATATAGGAGCTGGGCAAATTTCTAACCTACAAATACATGTTCCTTTCTTAATCTTTACATCTCCATTCATGGTGTTAGCCAAAATGACATTCGTCTCACCCTTGTCATTCATCCAGGAAAGGGCACTCTCTATCAAAAGGCCATTTATTCTAACCGTCTCTTCTAATGCAATGACATTACAGTTTCTCAATTTACTCTTAATCGTAACTTGCATGAATGATTTTGGTGGTAAATTTATATAATTAATGCTGGCTGGGTAAGTGGTTGAGTCACGTTTGCGCTTTGAGTGAGTCAGGAGCGGGGTTTGGACTGTGGCAGGTGGTCTACGCGCCCATTTTCTTTGAGAAGTTGTACGCCAGACTCCCCCATTTTGGTTTTGTGTGTAATCGTTCTTGTGATGCTAATTTTCCCATAATTGCTGGCTGTATTATCAGGAGATCATATTTCCTCCATGAATTTGCTGTCATAATGAATTCGATTGAAATGCGGCCTCCATATTATATTTTGTGTTCTCATTAAGTCCAAGCAGCATTTCGTCTCTAATTGATAATATTTCTACCACGTAAAAGGTGGTAGTGAAAGATTTTGTAGTCTCGGTGAAATTCATGTTTAACTCAATCATACCAATAACTGGTATTTCATTACCATTCACTGTGTAAAAATGTAAGTCTGAGTTTTCCAAAAACGTCACTTTTCGTCTATTTCTAAAAATTCTTGCTAACTCATATTGCGTTATTAAATTCACTGGTGAGCTAGAATCCAAAAATAATGAAATCCCTTCCTCCTCACATAAAGCAGAGACCAAAATGCATTCATTTCCAAAGACACTTCCTATGTTTACTGTTTGTTTATTTGGGTGTTTTATATGTCGTCATCTTTTGTGCTGGTACGATCTTCCTCTGACCTATAGATGGATAACATTTTTTCTATCGTTCTATAATCTGAGGTCCAATGTCCAGTGAACCTATGCTATCTCCAAATGCCTCTTGCCTTTTGCCTGTCTTTCGTTTTAATGTAGATTAACACTCCGATTTTGTGTGACCAGGCTTTGCACAGTAATAACAGAGAGTTACATGAGTTCAACCTATGAAGTGATCTTCCATTTGTTTGTCTTTGTGACGATCGATGTCTACTGGGACTTCGGCCAGACTTTTGTACCGCCCTGTTATCTGGTGTGCAGGAACGAGTCCTTGAGCTAACCTGACTGAGTGCTTGTTTCTGAAGTGTTCGAGATTGTCTCTGGTCCTTGCCAGGATTTGACTTATTTATCCCTGCTACGATTTCTGGCACTTTGGTCCTTGTCCTGTTTGCCTGTGATGTGTCAGTCACACCAGCTTTACTGCAGTTTAATTCCACATGAAAGTGTGTCTGTATGTATGCATGGAAGTGTGTGTGTGTGTGTGTGTGTGTGTGTATGTGTGTGTGTGTGTGTGTGTGTGTGTGTGTGTGTGTGTGTGTTTTTTTATACATATATATATATATATATATATATATATATATATATATATATATATATATATCCGGCCTTAATAACCAGGGGCTTCGGCCCCAATGGTTGATAGGCCAGGAAAAAAAAAAAAAAAAAAAACATAAATGAAAACAAGTAAACTCATCCCTGGATTATATGGGATGGTTTCTGAAAATTTTAATATCCTGTCAGGAAATTGGCATAGAGCTGCTATGTAGCCAATGATGTCAAAGACATGCGCTGGTGATAATTTTATTACCATCCTCTGTGACCCAGTCTGAGTTTTCTAGGCTAGATAAAAGGGTCTTCTTAATGGTGGAAATATCTGCCGTAATCTCCCCAAAATCTGAGCCTGAGTGTGTTTGCTCAAGTAGGCCTACAATTTTATGAAATTCTGGGATTATACCACCAAGAAAATTCTTCCCTCCAGAGAATTTCCTAAGGAGTTCTGTCTTAAACTGCTCAAATGTTGAAGCTCTCGACAGTATGTCTGACCTTAACAAATTTCCTGCTGGGCATCGTTCTTGATTTATTCTAGCTGAAAAAACAGATATTTTTCCCTTCTCATCTGTAATGTTTCTCCTAATGAAATACCGCTGACATTGTTCAATAAATGTGTTTATGTCAATCTTATCTTTTTCCATACCAGAGAATTTTGGTAGTTCATTGACTTCGTGACAAATATACACTGGAAATGGAGTAATACTGGGATTTTGTATAGAAGGTACTGCACTTGTACTTGCTTCATCTACATTAGCCATCTTTACCATGTTTTTCTTGCAATCATCATTTACAGGCAATTTATATATATATATTTTTTTCCAGATCTTAATACTCTCTGGTCTAAATTATAGTAAAATAGAAGCATATTTTTATAAATTTCACACTCTACATCTGAAATTCCTGACCACGTGGCATCGTCATTTACTTCAGCGTAAATTGCATCTGTTTGCTGTTCTTTATCTACTGTGTGTTTTGTTTCCTGAGTCTGGTTTTTCGCTTGTTCTTGTGTTTCTGACGTTGTTTCGGAATTTATATTTTGTAGATCGTTTTCCGGTGTTTGTGTCAGGGTATAAGTCACTGTTAATGTCGATCCTTTGGGCACTAATTGTGGAACTTTACTTAGCATAATGGGATTACACAATGAATCATATTTTACTTTTCTTTTGATTTGAGGTGGTTTGGCCATGTGGAGAGAATGGAGGGTGAAAGACTGACGAAGAGAGTGTATATGAGTGAGGTGGAGGGGGGAAGAGGGAGGGGGAGGCCGAGGATGAGATGGAGGGATGGGGTGGAGAGGTATATGAGAGAGGGGGGTGTGAGTTGGGAGCAGGGCAGTGAAATGGCGGGGGACAGGGCGACTTGGAGGCGATTTGTTTGTGGCCACCCCAAACGGGATTGAGGCGTCTGGCAATAGATAGATAGATAGATGTAAATGTACATTGTGTAATTGTCTCTCACTGTGTAGTTTGCAATATTTATGATGATGAATATATATATATATATATATATATATATATATATATATATATATATATATATATATATATATATATATATATATATATATCATCTCATCAGCCGTTTGAGTGTCCACTGCAGGACCGGTGTATCATTAAATCGTGAGGACCGTGAAAACCTAAGGACGAGGGCACCAGGCACACCCCAAAAATTCTCTTCTCGGCTAATTTTCACCATTCATAAGTGTATTCATCGCCATAAAACCTAAATCATCGTCTTTGTCGATGTTTTTTCCAGCTGATAAGCATGAAAAAAAGGGGGGGAAATCAAATACTAGCACCTTAAGGTGAGGAAAATATATATTCAAGCATAGTTAAATGAATTCCCTACGTCACAGCTCGAAAGTTTTCTAGGACACCCTATAATGTTAGGATATATATTGATAGAGAATTTTATTAGCTTTCTAATGAGACCAATCTCATTGTTGTATGACGAGTAGTTGCAGAGAAAATAAGAAAAAAGCAAGAGACATATTCTAAATTTGAAAAGGTTTTTCGTTACGGTGTACCTCCTACCTCTGAAGGTGCTAGTATTTGATTTCCCCCCCCCCTTTTTTTTATGCTTATCAGCTGGAAAAAAAATCGACAAAGACGATGATGTAGGTTTTATGGCGATGAATACACTCATGAATGGTGAAAATTAGCTGAGAAGAGAATTTTGGGGGTGTCTGGTGCCCTCGTCCTCGGGTTTTCACGGTCCTCACGATTTAATGATACACGGCCTATCCCTACCGAAGTGGGGATGATACAACCATGTATCTCTACCAAGTGGCTTAGGCTGTCAGGCAGAGATTGTATGTAGGGTGAGAAGTGCTTGTAAGTGTAATTGTAGTGTTGTAGTGGCTTTGGATGTGTGTGTAGTCTGTGAACCAAGTGTAATCGGCCCACACAAACCGACTGGGTGCAAGCATGCTCTTATAATATGCGACACTGGTTCAACCACAGCATCCCTGAAGTCCGTCAAGCAGTATGTGGCTAGAAAAACGCTCCCAAAGTTTATTACCCTGGCGGGGCGCGAACTCTCGTTCTTCAATGTACGAAAACGCATATATATATATATATATATATATATATATATATATATATATATATATATATATATATATATATATATATATATATTGCTTGATGCGTTAACTAAGTGATACTATTTTATGGATAGTTATGTAATTGGTGAAATGTTAACTAATACAATCTTGGTTAGAATAAATCAACTCACTAGAACAGCAGTGGAGATGCAGTCGTGGTGTTTGTTGATTGCTGATTATATCTGGGGTCAAGACACTTGCTCTCCTCTTCCTGGTGGTGGTCGGCTATCACAAACGTCACTTAGGGTTTGGTTAAGTTGGTTGGGTCCTGGGGCCGGATACTCAAAACGTTTAACCGCATCTTTTGTGCCAAAGACGCCATTACACATTGCCTTTTCGTGAAAGGCGCATACTCAAAAGCTCGGCTGGGCGCGGCCATATTGGAAAACATGGCTCGTTAGCGCCGTATAGGACCGGCAGGGTCGGGGGAGCCCTAGCGATTGAAAGGCGCCTTTCCTGAACAAGAAGAAGTCGTGGATGATGTGTGCAGTGCTCCTCGCTCGTATTTAGATGAATTACTGCCTCATTACCTTATCTGGAGTGGAATGGTTTGTGCCAAAAGTAGTTACAGGGTAGCAAGATATTATATTCAAGTAATAATGACGTAACTGGGGAGTATGTGTGGTATGTGGATGTAGCCAATTTGGCGGTAGAGGCACACACTGTTTAATGCTGTTTCTTCCTTATATTTAGCCATAATTCATGCTGCACCAATGTGTGTCTAATGTTACAGTTCTTTGCTCAGTGCATATAGGTATTTATATTCAGCAATATATTAACAATTCAGTGTGATTTCTCTTGGATCAGTCGCTCCTAGAGTAAACCTAAACCACCAGCTTCAGCTAGAGGTATTGCAGTACTTCAGTTAGTAGTATTTGGATATATTCAGTTTTCACCCAAATAGTTACTAAGTTAGGTTGCCTATTTGCAGGTAAATTTTATATTCCAGGGAATGTGGAATTAAAATGTATGAAAATGTAATTTTATGAAAACCCTAGTAAGAGTGTGAAATGGAATTTAACTTAGGTTGATCATGGTTATATTAGTATAAATGAAGGTTGCAGTTAGGTGAGGTTAAATTACAATATTTAAGAAGGGTTGGATTAGGTTAGGTTAGGGAATGTTAATGTTAGGTTTGGTTAATATAGGTTTGTTTAATAAAAGTTATGACTAGGTTATGATAAGTTGCACAAAGCTTAATCTAAATCAATCTGATCTAATCCAACCTAGCCATATTTAACCAAACCTGACCTGATTTTAACTGAAATCTAACCCAAATCATCCTGGTCTAAAAATCTATTTCACAGACTGATTAGTGATTTCACAAAATGACTATTTTCACAGATTTCCTGTAACATCATAGACTATAACCTAGCTAATGTTTTTTGTTGCTGTGGTTGCTGAGTACTGTGAAGTATGTGGTTAGGAATGAAGATTATAGTAGTCTAACTTTGGTTTGGGTAGCACAGGTGTTTAATTTTATTTGGTCAGTCACCTTTCCCCCATAATATCCCTTGGCCATTAAACCAATCCTAATTGTGTTAAGGGTATGGCTTCTAACCTGGAGGTGCAAAGGCCCACTACAGTAACATGCAACAACGGAAAATCCACCCACAACGGGATAGCTAAGGTTATGATAGGCCAGTTTAGGATATTGGTAGGTTATAAAGGTTTGTTGTCCAAAAATACAAATTTTTCCCCTCAGATTTCCTCCTATGTTATACCAACTGAACTCAGCCTAAACTAACTAAGCCTAACTATTCTAAATCATTTATGACAGGAAAAATGTAGCTTTATGAGAATGTTGTGCATGTGATGGGGCATATCTGCTGTTGTGGTTTGGCCTATACACTACAAGATAGACAAAATCAAGGAAAATTTGGCCTGAAACTGAAATGCAGTGATGCTGGTGTTTCTCCCATCTTTAACCTAATTTCTCTCTCTGGGACAGCAGCTGCTGTTCCACCAGTAGGTCTAAGAAATGAAATAGCAACTACTTTTTCTTGCTTAGAGAAAAGAAATAATGGCCTGACAAATACCTTGTTATATTTACTTGTTTCAGGGGATTTGTTTAACCAGTGATTTCATGAAATCCCTAGGGAATTCATGAAATGAATAAAAATTAGGATGGCCCAATTAGGGTCAGGATAATTTAGGCTGCAGTTAGGTTAGGCTCGGATAATTGAGGCTAAGTTTAGGTTAGTTAGGTTAACTTGGACTGTAGTTAAATTAGGCTGGGATAATCGAGGTTAAGGTTTGTCAGGTAAGAGTAGGTTAAATTTAATGTACAAAGATGCTAAGTTGTTAATCGTTCATGTAAATTTACCTAACCTAACTAACCTAGCCTAAACCAAACTTAACCTAGATTGTCTTAACCTAACCTTTGTTAACCCATCCTAATTTAAACTAATTTCACGAATTCCTAAGTGATTTCATAAAATCACAGGTTGCACGAAGTCCCTGTATTATATATATATATATATATATATATATATATATATATATATATATATATATATATATATATATATATATATATATATATATGTAATATATATATATTAGGTGTGCACTAGTATATATATATATATATATATATATATATATATATATATATATATATTAGGTGTGCACTAATATACTGTATATATATATATATATATATATATATATATATATATATATATATATATATATATATATATATATATATATATATTAGGTGTGCATTAATATATATATATATATATATATATATATATATATATATATATATATATATATATATATATATATATAAATATATATATATATTAGGTGTGCATATATATATATATATATATATATATATATATATATATATATATATATTAGGTGTGCATTAATATATATATATATATATATATATATATATATATATATATATATATATATATATATATATATTAGGTGTGCACTAATATATATATATATATATATATATATATATATATATATATATATATATATATATATATATATATATATTAGGTGTGCACTAAATAGTTAAGGAAGGTATTACTGAAGGTACTGTACACACATGAATAGACTATATCTGTATTTTGTGCAGTAAGTTTTAGGTCCCTCATAAAATCTGAAGTTAGTGCGATTTAATCCCAGCTTATGTTTATTCACCATTCCCACAAAATATCACTACGAAAACGGAAATATGTCGGGACTACTGCGTTGCATCCTGACTTCATTTTTTGTTTATGTCCGTCAGCTGGGAGGAATTGCTGCTTTGCAATTGGCAGACACTTCCTAAGTGTATTTTTATAATGTTGCTGTGATTGGCTGGGGTATCAAACGGCGCCTTCTGAGGGAAAGTTGCTTTTCAACGGAAAGGCACACCAATGGCGCCTTTAAAATTGTTTGAGTATGGGAGTCGGGTGTGTCCCCAATGGCGCCTTTGACCTGCCGTACAAAAAGGCGCCTTACATCAATTGGCGCCGTAGCAAAAGGCTCGTTTTGAGTATCCGGCCCCTGCTATGACAGAGTCAGCACCCAGTGTCGTTGCTGGTGTAGGCAGACAGGCTGGAGGGCAGGCAGGTGTAGGATGGCCGGCTAGTGTTGTCAGGCACTCGGACTGATTGATGGGTTATGACGACTTGAGTAAATGATGACAATGCTGACCTGCTTGCCTCACTGTGGTAGTGGTGGTGGGGAAGAAGATGGTGGGGGTTGTTGGGGATGGAGAAGGTGGAGGTTGTGGTAGAGTTGGTTCAAGGAGGGAGAAAATGTGCTGAAGTTGGGTCAACACACAGATGCACTTTCTTCCTTCCCTGTTCACTTGTAGTGTTTGATTTTCCTTCCTTGTTGAGATTAACTTGTAGGCTTGTAGAGTTGTTCATCTATGTAGTTTATCGTTGATATTGTTTCTCGTAATCGTGGAGTTTTGGTTTAGGGGCGATTATGGCCAAAGTTAACCTGCACTGATGCAATGTCAGCTCTCGCTCTCTGCTTTGCTTGTTTGTTTTTTTGTTTTATCGCATGAAGTCGCCAAATAGAGCATATTTGTAGATTGCTATGATTGAGACGTTAATCGGCTTCGTTTACAGATTGCCACCACTCTCAGTGAATGTAGTGAGGGAGATATCGTAATTTACCATTGTAGCGTTTGTGTAAACTCGTAAGGCGTAGTTTGTCGTAGTTTACTCGAAAGTCGTAGCTTGGCTGTGGTTTGTTTTCGCTGCTGCTCACCAATGTAAGTGAGGGTAGTAGGTTCGATCCCACCGCTGCCACCAATGTAAGTAGACATAGCCAAGGGGTGTAATTATACAGAGAAGGTTATCTGGCCACCAATCTCGATAGCTTAGTTTTAGGCACTCGTAGTGAGATAGGGCACTTGATTATGGATCGTTAAGCTCGGCTAGAATTAAGTAGTGAGACATAGTGTCAACGAGGTGAGTTACAGCACTCTCGGGTTACAAAGTTTATTGTCCAAAGTTATAAAAAAGATAACCTACAGTTTAGTAGGGCATGATACTGACTTTGGACCTTCTCACTATCCTTCTCTCCCCTTTCTCTCTAACCCCCTTCTGATCTGAAGGGAATCTCTCCGACATTATATAGAGCGTGGGGAGGATGTGCATGGTAAATTTCCTATCATTTGGACTAACTGGCTAGGGCTGGTTACTCCACGTGTTTGGATACGTCATGAAATTCTTGTTCGTCTGGCCTACGAGGAAGTATGAGATACATCGTATGGCTAAGAATTCTTGATGGTCTGAGACAACAAGGGCTGTGGATATACATTGTGTGAATTGACATTCCTGGTTCGTCTAGGCAAGGGGATTCGTTCTTTAACTCTTCCTGGAGGACTCAGACATAATTACCTGTTCTACATATTGTTACCTATAGCTATATACAGTAGTTACATATAGCATTGTGTTATATTGTGCCTACACCAGCAGTTGTCCTTTGTAACACACCGTCACATGCCATCACTACGACGTTAATATTCATCGTCTATACAAATACCTGCAAGCGCTCACATTCAAAATTGATGTGATGGTACTAGCCGGGGTAGGGGGCGTTTTTTACATACCGATGGATATTTTAGAATATCTACATAGTATTATCATCTTTGTATAGTTTCCTTTATTATTCACATCTGCTCTTCTTTGCCAAACCTCACTCTTCTCTGACCTAAAGCCTACTCAGGATCTTCCTTCCAATATTTCTCTCTGTATGCAATCTAGACTTCCCCATATCGTTCCCTATTTTTCCTTTTAAATCTAGCCCGATCTTTTTTTTTTTTTTTCTGTTCAATCTTCGTCCTCATTCATCATATTTCTTCAAACTTTCGTTGTTTATATTATTTCTCTTTTTTTTTTCTTCTACCTCAGAATTTGTCGTACTTCATTTTTACATGTTTTTCTTTCCTTTGCTTTTATGCTGCCTTTTAACACGCCTTCCAAAGAACTTTCTTCTCCATCTCTTTAATTCTGTTTCCAAGTTTCCTTCTTTCTCCTCTGTACTGTGTTTCCTTGTTGCTACTCCCCTCCCTTCTTTTTCCTTGTCATAGTCATGTCTCCATTTTATCGCCCTCCACATTCCATTTCTTGTGGTTACGAGTACTTTTGTTGCTTTCGGCCATGTCTCCTATTTTTTTTTCTGTAATTTCTTTCTCTCCATTTCTTATTTTTCAGTACTTCCCTTTCTTCCATTACCATCCCTCTACTCTTGCATTATCTCTTGTCCTCCACTTCAGAACCCCTCCATCCACAAATCTTAGAAGAAACTGGGGTCATCACAGAAAATACAGCAAACAATTTGTACGGTGGCAGGAAGATATGCGATCTTCATTCCTTGCGCTTCTTCCTCCTTTCCCTTTTACTCCAGCACTCTCCTCTGTACTATAATTTCCTGCCTCCTTCCCCCCCTAAACATCCCCTCTCCCATTTCCATTCCATCTTAACCTGCTGTAGCACCAGTCGAGCAGGGCAGTACTCCCAAGGTAGATGGAAAGCTAATGACAGGGAGAGCTGGAGCTCCCGTTTCATCAGCCCTCGGGACTAGGTCCCGACCATCCCCCTTTGCTGAACTTTTTCAGTGTCTCAGTAACACAGAGAGTAGGCCAGCATGCTCTCCAATACAAGTTTCTCCAACTATCAACATCAAACTACATGCACAGTACACACCACACTTCCTTTTCAAGATTTTCTAAAAAATGGCGTCAATTAACATAGCCTTGGAGTCCCCGGGGGGGGGGGGACCATAAATGCCCCCACCTTCAGCCCCTCTCCCGGTGATGACTCAAGGTGCCTGGAACCACTGTCTGACTCTCTTCTTCTTCATTTCTGCAACATTCGTGGCCTTTCCTCTAACTTTCGCTCTGTTGAGCACCACCTCTCCTCCTCTAAACCTCACCTTCTTTTCCTAACTGAGACTCAGCTGTCTGAGGCAACTGACAGCAAACCCTTTTCTGTATCCTCCTACTTTCTCTATACTCATTTCAAAGCCAAATGTGGCTGTTGTGTATATATACACAACAACTTATCTTGCTCTCGTGTTCCTGAACTCGATTCTTCTGAATTCTCTACACTCTGGCTTCGGCTTTCCTGTCATTCTCTGACTAAATATATCTGTGCTGTTTACTTATCTCCTAATTCTACTGACTATCAAAAATTCTTTGACTATCTTACTTCTACGATGGAACATATTCTATCCATTTCTCCTTTCTCTGAAATTTCCATTCTTGGAGATTTCAATGTTCACCACCACCTTTGGCTCTCCTCTCCTTTCACTGATCCACCTGGTGAACAAGCCTACACCTTTTCTATCCTTAATGACCTAGAGCAGCTTGTACAGCACCCTACCCGTATCCCTGACCGCCTTGGAGAGAGCTCCAACATACTTGATCTCTTCCTTACAACTAATCCTTGTGCTTACACTGTTAATCTTTTCTCTCCGCTGGGCTGCTCCGATCACAACCTTATCACCTTAACCTGTCCTATCACTTCGGTACAGCCTGTGGACCCTCAAAAAAACGTTGTCTCTGGCACTTTGGAGCTGCGGATTGGGAGGCCCTCAGGCAGTACTTCTTTGATTTTCCCTGGAATGATTATTGCTTACATGGCCGGGAGCCATCTGGGTGTGCCTTGCGCATTACGGAGGTTATTCTCTCGGGCATGGAAGCATACATTCCTCTCTCATATCCTTTGACTAATGCACGAAAGCCTTGGTTTAATCACGCTTGTTCTAATGCTGTCTGCAACAAAGAGAGGGCCTATAAAAGGTACCGGAGCCAACCCACCCCTGAATCACATCTTTTATACATTTCTGCCTGGAATCGTGCTAAGTCTGTTCTTCGCTCTGCTAAAAATAATTTCATCTGTACAAAATGCTCTCAACTCTCTAACTCGAACTCTTCCCGCTCCTTCTGGCACCTTGCCAAAAACCTTTCTAACAACTTTACCTCATCATCCTTCCCTCCTATTTTCTACTGTGATGGCTCTGTAGCTATTTCTTCTACTGATAAAGCAGATCTCTTTGCTCAGACTTTCTCCTCCAACTCCACCTTAGACGATTCCGGTGCTGTTCCTCTCTCACTTCCCCCCTCTGACTTCCTCATGGCTAACATTAAAATTTCTTCAGCTGATGTATTTTCTGCCATTGCTGGCCTCAGTACTAATAAGGCATATGGGCCTGATGGAGTCCCTCCTGTTGTTCTCAAGAACTGTGCTTCTGTGCTTACTCCCTGCCTAGGCAAACTCTTTCGCCTTTGTCTGTCAACTTTTACCTTTCCTTCTTGCTGAAAGTTTGCTTTCATTCAGCCAGTCCCGAAGAAGGGTGACCATTCCTAACCCTCTAACTATCGTCCAATTGCTTTAACATCCTGTATCTCAAAAGTTTTCGAGTCAATTCTTAATACATTAATTTTAAAGCATCTTTCGTATCACATCCTTCTTTCTGATCGTCAGTATGGGTTCGGTCAGGGACGCTCCACAGGCGATCTTCTCACCTACCTTTCAGAGTCCTGGTCATCTTCCTTTCGGGACTTTGGCGAAAGCTTTGCCATTGCACTTGACATCTCAATGGCTTTCGATCGAGTCTGGCATAAATCTTTATTTTCCAAACTGCCCTCTTACGGTTTCTATCCTTCTATCTGTGCCTTCATCTCTAGCTTCCTTTCTGGTCGTTCTATAGCCGCTGTTGTAGACGGCTAACGTTCTTCTCCTAGATCTGTTAACAGTGGTGTTCCTCAGGGCTCTGTCCTATCACCAACTCTCTTCCTTTTATTCATCTATGACCTTCTAAGCTGTACATCTAACCCTATCCACTCATACGCTGATGACTCCACCCTTCACCTTTCCATTCGATTCCCACAACGTACATCTCAGCAGTTACTTCAACAGGCAAGGGATGAGGCTATGGCACACCTAATGTCTGACTTGGCTTGTATCTCTGACTGGGGTAAAAATAATCTGGTTGTTTTTAATGCATCAAAGACTCAGTTTTTGCACCTATCAACCCGACAAAATCTTCCACAGGTATACCAACTTATGTTTAATAATACTCAACTTAATCCTGCATCATCGTTGAACATGCTTGGGGTTTCATTTGCTTGGGACTTGTCTTGGAAAGATCATATTACATCTCTTGTAAAATCTGCTTCCAAGCGATTGGGTGTGGTAAGCCGACTCCGTTCCTTCTTTACCCCTGCACAATTGTTGACTCTATACAGGGGTTTCATCCGCCCCTGTGTGGAGTACAACTCTCATGTATGGGGAGGCTCCCCACATACAGCTCTTCTCAGTAGGGTAGAGTCAAAGGCTTTTCGTCTCATTAACTCTCCCCCTCTTACTGACTCCCTTCAACCTCTGTTTCTTCGCCGCAGTGTTGC
Organism: Coenobita brevimanus; assembly: GCF_032717465.1. NCBI lineage: Eukaryota > Metazoa > Arthropoda > Malacostraca > Decapoda > Coenobitidae > Coenobita > Coenobita brevimanus. The sequence continues at coordinate 11,532,079 of NC_136991.1, forward strand.
ATCTTTATCTCTTTTCTGTCACTACTTCAATGGTCGCTGTTCCTCTGAACTGTCTGCATGCATTCCTCCACTTCTACGACGGGCGCGTAGCACCCGTCTATCTGCAAACTCTCACCCCTTTTCTTTCCAACTCTCTAATGCAAGAGTCAACCGTTACTCCCAGTCCTTCATTTATGCAACAGGTCAACTCTGGAACTGTCTCCCTCTGTCTGTATTTCCTGCTTCCTATGATCTCCAGTCTTTCAAACGCAGTGTGTCCAGGCATCTCGAAATGAATGAATCTTGAATTTGGCTCTCTCTTGTATTTTGTTTTTCTCTTGGAGAGAACAGTATTGTGGGCTTATTGCCTTTGGTTCCTTCTTCCTCACATTAAAAAAAAAAAAAATGATCCACTCACGTCCCCCATTGATTTTCATTATCCTGACCATTTCTTGCTGTCCACCTTCTCTCTCATTCTCCCCCAGTTGGATTGCCCTTTTTATTCTTTGCCGTGGTCTACTCATTTACGATTCTAGCATCGCTTCACTATCCACCTACATTATTATTATATTTATATCGTAGGGTACATATTTTCGATGTCACAGTACTATATCAATTCCCACATAACTACTCTTGCTACCCACTCCTCATAATTATATGGGCTGCTCATTTCGTACATAACTACACCATTCATTCTCACCTCAACATTGTGATGTTGGCTACTCATAAATGCTTCCCACGTCACTACATCAACCATGCTCGTTTCACACTGTTGTCGGCCACTCATTACCACTTCACCCATCAATTTGCCAGATTTTCTCACCATCATATCCACACTCTTGTGTGGAAGTCTTGCCACTTTTCCTTCCCTCGGTGTCTCGCATCATTCTACTGTTCACTCTTTTCATTCTTCCCCATCACTCTCTTGTCTTCTTCTGCTTCACTTTTCCCTAAATTTTTCATATCTGCACGTTTAGTTTCCTTTCTTCCTGCTCTCCCTGTCCCCACAGAAAGACAGGTATGAGAGAAGAGAAGTGAGGAGAGTGGAAGAAGTATGAAATGAAAGCAACGCAGAGGAAAACAAGCACAGTTAACCAATTTTTAGAGAAAGCGAGACAAATATAAAACAGGAAATTAAAAGAAAGAACCAAAGGAAAAAAGAAAAACGTGAGGACGGGAAGTATCGGTAAGCATGAGAGAAGAGTATTAAAAAAGCTACAGATTGAGAGAGAGAGACAAAAAAAAAAACATCGATTACAATAGAAGAAAACAGAAAAATAACGTAAAAGTTGGGTATGAGAAAGACAATAATCGAAGGAGAGATAAGAGAAGCATCAGGTAAGAGACTATGGAGAGAACAAGAGAGAATAAGAGGAAGAGGGAAGGGTTAAATCGGGGTGGGGGAGGCGGTGTGTAGAAGAGAGGGCAGAGATAGGATGATGGAAGATGAAAGACAGAAAGAAGATTAATGGTTGAGGAATAGTGAAGTACCTTGAGTTAATAAATGAAGAAGAGCTAAGAAATGAAACAACTCTGGTCAACAGACAGGCTGGAAGGACAGTAGTTTACAGGCCCTGAGGTAACAGCTGGGGTAGGAAATGATATATTCTACATCTAATTTGGCACCGGATTTATGAAACATGGGATTGACGTGTTGAACGTTGACGTTTGTAAAAAATGACGATGATTAATGCAAGTATAACGAATTAAGGTTATTTCTGTATGACGGGGAAAAAACTTTTCATGCTGGTGAAAAATAATTCAAAACCATAATACGAAAGTCGGGATGGGTAAGAGAACCTGGCCTTATAATAATGAAAGACAATAACTTATGATCGACGAGGAAAATCACAGAAATAGGAGGAGGATAGAGACAAATATGCCAGTAGGGTTAATCCACATGAACTTGCCCAGAATTGAAATCTTTTTCCAGTTCATATCTAAAATTTTCTCGAAAAAAAAAATTAGGAAAATACTTCCACCTAATCCAAGTAACCATGCAAAATCTTTAAGCTGTTCTCCAAATGCTATTTTAGTTATGAATATTTAAATTTCGACCCAAAGGGCAGAATTTTTGTTTTTCAGCTATTTTTCATTTGTGTATCGTGAGCATTATCATCTGCTTATTTCAAGCTGGAACGAACTGACATTTTCCCAGGACATTAAAAGAATCTGTCTATCTATCTATCTATTGCCAGACACCTTAATCCCGTTCGGGGTGGCAACAAACAAATCTCCTCCACGTCGCCCGGTCCCCCGCCATTTCACTGCCCTGCTCCCAACTCACACCCCCCTCTCTCATATACCTCTCCACCCCATCCCTCCATCTCTTCCCCGGCCTCCCCCTCCCTCTCCCCACCTCCACCTCACTCACATACACTCTCTTCGTCAGTCTTTCACCCTCTATCCTCTCCACATGGCCAAACCACCTCAGTGTATTCATCCTAACGATTCCTATCACATCCACATCCACACCACAACGCTCCTTTATATCCTCATTTGTCAGCCTGTCTCTCCATGTGACTCCACAGGCTCCTCTTAAATAACTCATTTCTACTGCTCTCACTCTTGACTTGTGTCCTTCCAACAACGTCTAAGCTTCACTACCATACGTTAGAGTTGGTATCACATTACTGTCACGTTGTAACTTTTTCACTTCCATGCCCACTTCCCTGTTTCTTATCACTGCTTTCAAGGAACCAGCAACCTTTCTTCCCTGCTGTACCCTTTCAAGCACTTCACCCTCCAAACTTCCATCCTTACTCATCACACTATCCAAGTACTTAAACGTACTCACATTTTCCAATTCCTCACCATCCAACCTCGCTGTACATTCACTGACTTCACCTCTCTCAAAGACCATCACTTTACTCATTCCTACATTCACCTTTAGATTCCGTTTCTTACACACTCTCCCAAACTCATCCACGAAGCCTTGCAGCTCCCCTTCGTCTTCACTCAACAACACAGTATCATCTGCAAACAACAGTACAGGGAGTTTCCAAACACTACCCTCTCCTGCCAGGGCCAGTCCAACATCCACTACCCTACCTTGTACCTCTTTAATTACCCCATCCATGTACAGATTGAACAACCATGGAAACATGACACATCCCTGTTTCAACCCAACCTTCAAAGAGAAAAATTCACTCAGTTCATCATCCACACGCACTGCAGCCTTAGCACTATCATACATACTCTTCACAGTATTCAACAACTTCCCATCTACTCCATATATTCTTAATACTTTCCACAATCCTTGTCTATCGACCCTGTCATATGCTTTCTCCAAATCCATGAAAGCCGTGTAGAACTTCTTTCCCTTCTCTAGAAACTTTTCCACTAAAGATCTAAGAATGAATATCTGATCTACACAACCTCTTCCCTTCCTAAAGCCTCCCTGTTCTTCTCCAACTACTTCCTCTGTTCTTTCTCTAGCTCTGTCAATAAGTATCCTACCATACACTTTTCCTATTATGCTAAGACAACAAATGTCCCTATGATTACCACACACCTCTTTTTCCCCTTTTCCTTTGTACAAGGGAATAATTATACATGACTTCCAATCCTCCAGGACTCTACCTTCCTCCCAGGCCAATCAGCACATCTTCCACATCCATTTTACTACTATCTCTCCCCCATCCTTCAGCATTTCACTACACACTCCATCAATTCCTGGGTCTTTCCCCTATTTAACTTTTTTCATTGCTTCCACAACTTTTATGCTACTGATTTCTTCCTGTCTTTTAACCTCCCTCTTTCTCCCAGCCATTCCCCAGCCACTTATACTCGCATTACTTCCGTCCTCTATGTTCAACAATTCCTTAAAGTGTTCTCTCCATCTTCTCACTTTTTCTCCCTTCTCCACTAGTAATCTACCATTTTTATCTTTCACTCTCGTGCTAACTTCACTTCCACCCTGTCTTACTTTCTTCACCTCTTTGCAGAACATTTTCTTACAGTCCCTCCACTTTACACTCAAATTCCTTCCAAATTCCTCATCCACTCTCTTCTTACTCTCTCTTACTAATCTTTTCACCTCTCTCTTTCTTTCTACATACAACTCTCTCTTCCGCCTCTCAACTTCTTCCACGTCCCTATTTCTCAACCATTCTTTGTATGCTTTCTTCTTTTGTGCCACAGCCTGTCTCACCTCTTCATTCCACCACGCTGTTCCTTGCACACCCCTCCTTCTTCTCTTCATCCCACACACCACATCACATGCTGCACATATTTATTCTGTGAATATCCTGCACACACCTTCCACGTCCCCCATCTGCTCCAGTTCATATTTACTCAATCGTTCCTCCTCTTCTCTCTTTTATTCTGCTTTTTTCTCATCGTCTTGTAAGCTTTCCACTCTCCTTGCAACTACTCCTTCCTCCCGTTATTCCCTTCTTCTATTCCTCCATCTTACTTGAATCCAAATTCTGGTCACCGCCAAGCAGTCGTCAGAAAGTCCACTCCCCCAGCCTCTATAAACTCTTGCATCCATTACACATCTTCGCATCCTTTCATCCACACACACATAATCAATCATTGCCTTCCTTTCATTCAGTTCACCACCCACCCTTCTCATCACTCGCCATGTATACCTATGGATCATTTTGTGCCTGAAAAGGATATTGGCTATCACCAACCCCCTCTCAGCACAAATGTCCACTAACGCACTGCCATTCTCATCTATCTCAGCAGGCACACCCCACTCACCAACTATTCCATCCACCTTCACATTCCCTACTCTACCATTCATATCACCGATCAAAAAACACTCATTCCTTCCAAATTTTTTTTTTTTTTTTTCTGGACTTCCACATTTGTCCAGAACTCTTCTCACTCTGCTTGCACGATCTTGCGTTGGCGCATACATGCACACAATCGCCCAGATTTGTATTCCAACTCTCAATCTTACGCACACAATCCTTGACCCAACTGATCCATACTCTCTTATGTTCTTCTGCCATCTTTTACTCACAACTATACACACTCCTTCTTTTGCTCTCTCATTCTCACCTACTCCTGAACATATACCCCATCCCTACTCCCATTCTCTCACACTCTCGCCTCTCCATTTAGTTTCAGTTACTTCACATACATCAACTTTCGCACCCTCAAGCACCTGGACAATCTCTCTCTCTTTCACCTCATTATTCGCACCTCTTAGAGTCCATGTACTTTGTCCGGTCCTTGGTCGTCATCTTTTGGTCAGTCCTTGTCCGAGAGGTTTTGTTCGTCTTTTTAGTTAGTTGTTTTCCTGGGAGGGGCACTGACCCTCCGCCAACCCTTTTAGTCGCCTTGTACGACAAGCAGGGATACTGGGAGAGTATTCTTGAAAAAAAAAACTACCCCCAGCGGTAGGGTATTCAGGTAATTATTTTCTGTTGGAATTGCACAGTGTGAAAATCATTCAAGGAGACTTCATTCCCGAGCAAGAATTGTTAAATTTAAAAAAAAAAATCAATATGCCAGTCAATTTCTTAGGTTTTTCAATTAAATTTCGATTCTGTGCAGTATTATCAAAGGTCTACCAGATTCAGAAGATAGTTAGTCCTACATGGAAAACTTAGTGTTACACAGGTAACTTAATATGGCCTCGGAACTGAAGTACCCATTATTGGGCAGACTTTGACTTCTTATTTTCCTCATGAAGAAATATTATCTTTTTGAAAGCCCTAAAAACATATTATTATTACAGAAATATGAAGAAGCGTTCAGTAACAACGTAATTACTAGCAGTGTTCAGGTCCTGAACAAACAACTCTGGAATGTTGGCTTGCATACCGTAGTATGAGGATCAGGGGCCTTAACGTACACATACTCGTACACAGTCATTTGTGCGCGCGCGGGAGCACGATCACAATCAAACTCTCTCTCTCTCTCTCTCTCTCTCTCTCTGCTCCAAGCGTTGTCCCCATCCTCCACTCCCTAAACACTGACTTGGTCTCTCCTTCCGGTCCCACGTCCATCACCAACTTTCCTAACCACCTTTTGCTTCATCTTCCCCTCCTACGCTCGTCACAAAGCTCCAGAGACCCTTTCTCCCACGTTGTCGTCAGTTCTTGGCTCCCTCACCCGTGCTACGTATGTAAGATAATGTTGTGAAACTATCTAAAAGTTTCGAAGTCCGTCTGTGCAAAATACTCTTACACACATAAATCTTGATGTCATACAGATGTTTATCTAACAGCACCGTTTTACTCAGATGATTCACTGATTGTGATGTGCAGGCTTCTGTGTTCACTGTCCGATGTTTTTTTTATCAGTGTTAAGCATTCAAGTTTTACATACACACACATTACCAGTTTAGCTACACACACACACACACACACACACACACACACACACACACACACACACACACACACACACACACACACACACACACACACACACATACACACACACAACACACATTACCAGTTTACCTACACACACACACACATACACACACACAGACACACACACAGACACATACTGTATATATATACAGAGAGAGAGAGAGAGAGAGAGAGAGAGAGAGAGAAACAGACAGACAGACAGACAGACACACACACACACACACACACACACAGACGCACACACACACACACACACACACACACACACACACACACACACATACAGCACTGAGTTTTTATATTGAGCCAACACCTGGAAACGTGTATCGTTAAAACTGCTTGGTTTGATTATTTACATGCTATTAAGGGTCATCATAGTTTCAATTACTGGCTCAAGAGAAACTCAGCAATGCACCAATACATCCTGGGGTGGAAATGGATAACTAAAATAGGCTGAACTGATATCGGCAACCGAGATATATGTCAGTGGTCCGATATATTGGAAGCTGAAGTATCAGTACTGGTTCAATATTTGCCCATTCATTTTTTGTTTGCTTGAATGACCGTGCATAAAGACTTTGGCAAGGACACCAGGGAGCCAACCCCCTGTGGGGGTGGCCTTTGGAGATTTTACCCTGCTAAGAATGTAGTCCGAATAGATATCTACCATTGTGTAAATATTCATGCTCTTGGGTGCGTCTATATATCACCGATCTCAATAGTGTGGAGGGGCTATCTCCACAGCGAGTGTGTCACTTTGGCCGCCGCATTGAAACACCTGCACTCGTCGCTTCCACACTTAGCTTGCTGTTTCTGTTTTGCTGTTGCTTACATAAGCTGAGCAGTGGGCCATGGCACTATATTCTAGCTGCGCAGTGGACCATGGCACTGTATTTTCCAAATTCATCGGCTGTTTTCAAAAGGCTCAGGCATCGGGTGTAATGCATAAATATAATCAGTGCCGCCCTGTGCCCAGGGCAGTGGGCACACAAACATCGCTGTGCTACCCTTGAGAAAGCCTCTCCATATTATAGAGATCAGTGATTATATATACAGTAGTGCACCAACTTTCGCTACAGCAGGATTCGCGGAATCCACTTTCGCGGCATGCACCAAATATTCCCTAACTTCCACTTTCGCTTGAAAAAAATCGATTTTCGCGCACAAATTTTGGGTTTGGGACAATATTTTGAACTTTGAATTTCCTGCACCGCCCACCCGCAACCCACCGCCATCTTGAATGACGTCATGTCAACACTCTGCCCACCCATTCCCGCCATTGTGTATGAGCGTGCTAGCTCCATTGTGTTGGATTCTCACGGTTCAATGGCCTCTACTATACCTGGTAGTGTGGGGAAAGGGCCTGGTGATGTGGGGGGAGAGCCTGGTGGTGTGGGGGGAGGGCCGGGAGGCAGTGGTGGTGATAAAAAGTGGCAGGGATTTTCAAAGTCGGGAGGAAAGGCCAAGGCTAAAAGAGAGTATCGTGTTGGAGTGAAGAAACGGCAGTATAATAATGAAATGAAAAGGAAGATAGTTGAGCACATGGACAAGGGCACAAAAAACAGTGAAATCTGCCGTATATTTAACATCCCAGAATCGACAGTGCGTAGTATGAGGAAACAGCATGGTGATAGCGAGGCAGCAAGAGGTGGCGCCAATACGTCTGGCGTGGCTAAATAAGCCCGCCACGCGCCTCGGATACTTACCCCCAACATCCATTAAACACCTCAACCTGGTCTCTGTGGTATATTTCTCCTCATATAATGTGTACTGTACAGTTTTTATTGTTTGTATCTCACAATGCAATGTACAATAGTGATTTGATGTACTGTATTGCAAGTGAAAATGAAAATCTGATGTTACTTTAGGATAACCGGGAACCAATTAGCCTTTTTGCCATAAAGACAATGCCCCAATTTTCGCTAATTCTACTTTCGCGCATTATTTTTGCACCCAATTAGGCGCGAAAATTGGTGCCCCACTGTATATATATATATATATATATATATATATATATTAAAGGTGTCCAGGTTATATGTCTACCAATTTATACAATTCCAGGTTCCTCAGTTAAAGCTATGGCTGTACTTAATGGCCACGAAGGCCCCGAGGTGTCAGCCCTTCCCCCGTGGGGGGCAACCTTTGGTGATTCAACCATTTCTAAAACGTGGCCGGGGTGACAGTCTATCAACATGCTTGTTTCATCTGCCTGTCATCATCATCGTCATCCAGATCTACTTTCCCATCCTAGGGCAGGGTGAGGCGTAGCAACATCCAGGCAGCCCAAGTTTGCCCAATCCAGTGAGCCACACTTCCATTCACTCACCATTCAAATTCCCGGAATCCTGGCTCTATCTGATACGCCAAAACCTTTAACCACATTCTGTAGCTTTACATAAACGTATCCAATAGAGTTAATCTGAATGCTGTCACGTTAAAAAGTGGGTGCCAAATCCCTGATTACGTACTTCTTCTCAAAACATTCATCCAGCCAACTTGATCTCTTGTCAGTCCCCGAGCCTCACCGAGTTCCATATCTCTCTTCCTTACACACTCATCCACCATATTCTTCCACCTTCTCCTTGGCCTACCTCGCCTCCACCACCCGTCAAATTCGCTCAGATATACTTTTCTCACCACTCTGTTGTTATCCATTCTCTCCACATGACCATACCATCGCAGTACACTCTCGTCGATACTGGTGTCCACAGAATTACTCGCTTTGCATCTTTCACGCATCACAATATTTCGTATCCTATCCACTCTTTGTACTCCGCATACATTCCTCAGAAGTCCCATCTACACTGCTCTCACTCTTGACTTCATTTTCATGCCACACCATAGTCTCACATCCATATGTTAAAGTTGGCACAAACTCTCCCTCATGGAAGCCTCGCACAGCTGCAACACTCAAGCCTCTGTTTTTTATCAAGGCCTTCATAACATATATATATATATATATATATATATATATATATATATATATATATATATATATATATATATATATATATATATATATATATATATATATATATATTATACTATTACTGAATAACCATGGGGACATGACACAGCCTTGTAGCACGCCCATACTGATCGTGAACCATTCACACAGATGCCCATTTACCCATACACATGCCTCACTATCATCATAAAAATTCTTGACGGCACCTAGCAGCTTACCATCTACACCGTTCATGCACAAAACCTTCAACAATCCATCTCTGTCTACTTTGTCGTATGCTTTTTCCAGATCCATAAATGTCATAAACACCTAATAGTCCTTCTCACAAGCCTTCTCCACTACCTGTCTCACTGCAAATATTTGATCCACACATCCTCTGTCACTCCTAAAGCCACGCTGTTCATCACTCACTAGGACATCTAATATCTCTCTTTATAATCATTCTTCCATATACCTTCCCTACAACACTCAATAAACTTTTGACGCGATAATTCTTGCACTCACATCGCTTACCTTTATTTTTGCTTGAATTCAGCCATATTTTGTTTTGCCATTGTCTTTATTTCTCGTCATTCCTCGTTCTTTTCTCGTTATGGCTCTTAGTATTCTGTCTTTGCAGATTCTTTCCGGCTGATAAGAGTTATCTTTACTGTAATTTCCTGAAATTATTATCTCGTGACTGCTGAGTTGTAACAAAAGATTAGCACTAGAATAAATGTTGACATGAAGAATAGCTATGAAAAGTGTGTAAATCCAAAACATTGTCTGTTTCTGCCATTGGGGTATGTTAAGTAGGCTGCGCCAGAACAAAAGTATAAGTGAGAGAACTATAAATATTCTGTGTATAAAGATCTTCGTAATGATGCATTATGTGCATTCACATGTAGTCATTTATATCATAGATTATCTATATATTATTCATATGGTTATAGTAATGTCTTTTCTTGCAATATTACAATACTCTTGTCCCAGGACGTAACAAAAAGAGGATAACTATAATTAGGCTTGCAATGCATCTTGTGTCACTACTGCTAAACTTAATCTGCATTTCTACAAAGCTTAATCATATAGAAGTTTAAAGCCACGGTCAAGTAGGAGGGCAATTCGACTGCGGTGGACAAATTTATTAGATGTATTATATATAAATATTAGCTTAATTTAACTTGGAACCCTGGAATCTTAATATTTCATTTTTACTTGTCTTTCTAAAAAAAGATAATATGATGTTGCAGTGATTAAACAGACACCAACCCTAGCACAAAACACAAACAAATCTTCAGTCCATAGATAACTATCAAGTCCCTATTCCTCACTGCCACAGGCTCGAACAGCAGTAGTACAGTGTAGGAAGGACGTTGCCCAGTGAGTTCTTCTTCCTATGGTCAGCCTTTGGGCGTACAGTACACAAGAGCAGCTGAGGCGTTGTAAATAGACACTGGCTTCTTATGTTCACTGTTTGTTTTTCAAATAATTACACTGATTGCTTTCCAACTTCACATCACTGTTCTCACAGGCACTGGACCTATACAAATTGTATTCACTGCACTTACATTTAATGCTTGACAACACTTCACCATTTTTCACAAAAAACGAAAATATACATACTTCAGTAACACCACTGTTTGCTAACAACACTTTCCTGTTTTCAAAAGTACCGAAAATATACAGACTTCACTGACACTTCACTATACCCAAACTGAATTGAAAACTGACTGAACCTGCTCTAGTCTCTTTCCCATCCCTATATAAGCTTGCATTACTCTAGAAACTTTTACATTTTTTCACAGTTGTGATGTGTTCCGGAGAGAAAGCACAGTTACCAACGCAGAGACAACCAAAACATGCCAGAGCTTTCTCACATTACATAACATTAATTATTTAGCATACAAACTTAAACCGAATTACATAATTTAACAAGCAATCACATAAATATAACATCATAAAAAGAGCATAAAATTTAATGCGTCTTATGAGATAACTACGCTCACAAACAGCAGTCAAACTGGCAACTCTGACTCGTACTGAAACCATTGTAAACATTGAGAGTCTGTGAAAAGCTTCATGATTACCTAACTGACAAATCTCGCTTCTTAACACTACCCCCTCCTTAGTTCTTTGTCATCCCGACAAAACTACACAATATATACTAACAGAAACCTTAATCCTAATGAAACATCTAACTATACACAAAATAATCCTTCAACTTATAAGGTCTTCTTCAATGCCACTTCCGACAACGTCCTTGATCCTTCACAGAGTCCACTCCTCCAGGAAGGTCTTGTTCCTCGTCCCAATTCACTTCTTCCCTTGGGAAACTGTCACCATCCTCTTGCACTTCAGCTCCGTGGACCTCCTCAACATCCTCGGCTGTGGGTGGGTGTGATTCCTCAAAGACATCCCAGCTGTACTGTCCTAGCCAAAGGTACTGCCAACATCAGCTTTGCAGGAGTGTAGCTGGTAGACTCATGGGATGCAGACCAATATGCCATCATTAACGCAGGTAATTTCTGGTCCCATTCTGCTTGTTCCTCTATGCAGTACTTGGCCAGTTCTTGTCCCAGGTCCAGTCGAATTTCTCCACCATCCCATTTGACTGTGGCCTTAGTGGGGTCGTCCTGGTCTTCTTGATCCCCAATAACTCGCAGCATTCATAGAACACAGCAGACTCAAAGTTTCTACTGTGGTCTGAATGTAACTCTTGTGGCATCCCAAAATGACAGAAAAACTGATCAACCAACACCTGAGCAACAGTCACAGCCTCTTGATCGACGATGGCATAGGCTTCTGGCCACTTTGTGAAGTAGTGCATGGCAACACATATATACCAGTTTCCTCTTTCAGTGAGTGGCAGAGGTCCAGCAATGTCCACCGGGACTCTTTCCATTGGTGCACCCACTTGGTACATCTGAAGTGGGGTGCAACCACATTTCTTGGGTCCCTTGTTGCCACAGCACACATCACAGGCCTGATGCCACATTCAACATCCTGACACATGCCAATCCAGTAGAACCTCTGTTGCAGCCGGCTTAGAGTTTTCTTCAATACCAGGTGCCCACTAGTGATCTGGTTATGGAATCATCCAAGATCTCGGACCTCATCTTCTTTTAAACCACTAGTTGCCAGTACTTGCTGAGGCCATCAGGTGTCCCCCACTGATGCTCCAGTAGCCTGTTGTTCAAATGAAGAAGGTCCCATTGACTTCAGTAGCTCTTGGTCGCAGAGCTTAACCTGAAAACTTCTTCCTAAGATGGTCGCACTGTACTCCACTGCAGCCACTCTAGCACTGGATGTAAATCTGCATCCTCCATCTCCTCTCCTCTACTGACATCTGGCCCAGAATTTCCTCCTGCAGCACCCTTGATGCTAGTAGCAAGCTGCACTGCACTCTCCTACTCCTGCTGCTCTAGCCTGGCATCTACTTCCTCCTTAAACTGTTGTTGGTGGTCATTTCACCCATGAAAGCATCTAGCTGTCCTTGCATCCTCAGTTGTAATTCCCTCTGTTGCTCCTCTGCTGCCTCTTTAAGTTCATATTGTTCTTTTTGTTCTTCAGGTTGTGCTTCTATTTTTTCACTCTGTGCCTTCAATAGTACACGTTGTGCCTGTATTAGTTCACGTTGTACCTCTAATCGTTCTTTGAGTTTATTCTGTCTTTCATTCAGTGCCTATAATTGCTTCACAGTTGTCGCCAGGGACATTTCCTCTTCCTGTTCGGCTCGAAACCTAGTCTGCACATCTTCTGCTTCCCTGTCAAAGGCTAGACTCACTATCTATCTATCTATTGCCCGACCCCCTAATCCCGCAAAGGGTGGGTGCAGACAAAACGCCTCCAAGTCGTTCTGCCACCCACCATTTGACTGCCCTCCCCCCAACTCACAACCCCCTCCCTCATATGCCTCTCAACTCCATCCCTTCACCTCATCCTCGGTCCCCTTCTCCCTCTCCCTCCCTCCACTTCACATACATACACCCTCTTAATCTGTCTTTCATTCTCCATTCTCTTCACATGTCCAAACCACCTCAGTGTATTTCTCATAATTCTCTCAATCACATCCACATTCATCCCACAACGTTGTTTCACTTCTTCATTCATCAATCTGTCCCTCCATGTCACTCCACATGCTGCTCTCAGGTAACTTATTTCCCTTGCTCTCACTCTTGACTTACTCCCGTCTAGCAAGGTCCACACCTTGCTTCCATACGTCAGGGTAGGGATCACAATACTACTATACAGTGACTTCTTGACTTACGTACTCACCTTCCTATTTCTCATCACCGCATTCAGTGCACAAACAACCTTCCTTCCCTGGTGTACCCTTTCAAGTACTTCATCCCCAAAATTTTCATCCATATTCATCACAATACCCAAGTACTTGAATGCACTCACATTCTCCATATCCTCACCATCCAACCTCACTGTGCATTCTGTGACTTCATTCCTCTCAAACACCATAACTTTACTCTTGTTTACATTAACTTTCATATTCCTCTTCTGACACACTGTCCGAAATTCATTCACCGAACGTTGCAATTCCCATTCATCTTCACTTAACAATACTGTATCATCAGCAAACAGCAACACTGAAATCTTCCACACCTCACCCTCATTCATTAGAGCCACCCCCACATCCACTGCCCTACCTTGCAGGTCTTAAATTATTCACACTCCTGACACCAGTGTTATGTCCCCATCCAACACTGCCAGTCTCCGACAGGAATAGTACAGTATAGGAAGGACGTTGTCTGGTGAGTTGTTCTTCCTATGGTCAGCCTTTAGGTGTATAGTACACAAGATCAGCTGAGGCATTGTAAATGAACACTAGCTTCTCAATTTCACTGTCTATATTATCCTAATAATTACACTGAATGTTTTCCAACTTCACTTTGCTATTCTCACATGGACTGGAGCTATACAAAATAATTACAATGAATGCTTTCCAGCTTCACTTCACAATTCTCACAAGGAGTGGAGCTATACAAACTTTATTAACTACAATTACACTTAATGCTTGACAACACTTCACTGTTTTTTCACAAGCACCGATGATATAAAAGCTTCAATAACACTTCACTATTTGCCAGCAACACTACACTGTTTTCACAAGTATCGGAAAATTACAAACTTCATTGACACTGCACTACACTCAAACTGAACTGAAAGCTGACTGAACCTGCTCTAGTCTCTTCCCCATCCTTATATAAGCTTGCATTACTCTAGAAACTTCTACATTTTTCCAAAGTTCTGGTGTATTCCAAAGAGAGAGCACAGTTACCAACTCGGAGACAACCAAAACATGCCAGAGGTTTCTTACATTACATAACATTGTAATTGGCGGAGGGTTAGTGCCCCTCCCCGGAAAACAGCTAACTAAAAATACGAACAAGAAGCCTCGGACAAGGACTGACCAAAAGATGACAACCAAGGACCGGACAAAGGACATCGTACGGATCGCGGCGTGGAATGTAAGGGGTGCGAATGATGAGATGAAAGAGAGAGAGATTGTTAAGTTGCTTGAGGGTGCAAAAGTGGATGTATGTGGAATAACTGAAACTAAATGGTAGGTGAGATTGTGACAGAATGGGAGTCTGGATGGGGTATATGTGCAGGAGTAGGTGAGAATGAGAGGGCAAAAGAAGGAGTGTGTATTTTTGTCAGTAAAAGATGAAAGAACATCAGAGAGTATGGATCAGTTGGCTCAAGGATTGTGTGGGTAGGACTGAAAGTTGGACTACAAATGTGAGCGGCTGTGTGCACGAATGCGCCAATGCAAGATCTTGCAAGCAGAGTGAGAGAAGAGTTCTGGACAAATGTGGAAGTGTGCATGGAAAAGTTTGGAAGGAATGAGAGAGTGTATTTTATTGGTGATATGAATGTTAACCCGCCCCATCCCGACGTTTTCTGGGCAGTGGTACGCCCCAGTCCCGACATTTTTGGACCTTTTTTTTTTTTTTTGGCTCAAACATCCGCTTTTGGTGAGAAACATTGGAAATTCATAGAGCGCTCACCTGAGGTTTAAAATAATCGATCTAGGTACGAGTACCTCCTTAACTGACTGGGTTTTCTAACAGGCTGGCAACAAAGAAAACGAGTTCTATGGGAGGGTAACTATTTTATCCACTCATAAACAGTATTTATTTATTTACTTGGTACAAATTTATATGTAGTACAAGAGTATATTGGTTTTCAAACAGTAATATAGGCATTATAAGCATTGTTTCACTCACTGACTCATCACCATTCATGACCTTATTTTCCCACATTATCTGATCATCATTTCTGACTGTTTCTTCCTCTAATGCTATATAAACTTTGTCCTCCACGTTGTCATCGACTGGGGAATCACTCTGGCCCTGAATGTCTTTATTGGCCAGGTCACTGGTAACAGGTGAATTGCCGTGACAATGACGTGCAGGGGGGGGGAGAGGTTATGCGGAGTAAGGCGTTGTCCCTGCTTGGCATCTTGTAGAGGAATAGAGGAAGGTGTCCCGTGTATACGTGCCAAAAATCACTCGCGAAATCACTCGCGAAAATTGAAAATTGTGCAAATTAGGGACCTTGCAATGTTGCCGTGTTAATTCACGTCTCCGGGATATGAGTGCATATCATGTGAGGACGTGAATTCACGTCTCTGGGACGTGGTGGGTTAAGTAGGGAATGTGAAGGTGGATGGAATAGTTGGTGAGTCGGATGTACCTGCTGCAATAGATGAGAATGGCAGTGTGTTGAGGACATTTGTGCCGGGAGGGGGTTGGTGACAGCCAATACCCTCTTCAGGCACAAAATGGTCCATAGGTATATACAGCGAATGATGAGAAGGGTGGGTGGTGAACTGAAAGAAAAGAAGGCAATGATTGATTATATGAGTGTGAGTGAAAGGATGAGAAGATGTGTAATGGATGCAAGAGCTTATAGAGGTTGGGGGAGTGGACTTTCTGACCACTACTTGGCGGTGGTCAGAATCAGGGTCCAAGGAAAATGGAGAAATAGAAGAAGGGAATGACGGGAGGAAGGAGTTGTTGCAGGGAGAATGGAAAGGTTATAAGAGGATGAGAAAGAGGAAGAATATAAGAGAGCAGTTGAGGAACGATGGGGTAAATATGGATTGGAGCAGATGGGGGATGTGGAAGGTGTGTACAAGATATTCACAGAAGAAATAAGTGCAGCATGTGATGTGGTGTGTGGGGTGAAGAGAAGATGGAAAGGGTTGCAAGGAACAGCATGCTGGAATGCAGAGGTGAGACAGGGTGTCACATAAAAGAAGAAAGCATATAATGAACGGATGAGAAATAGGGGCGTGGAAGAAGGTGAGAGACGGAAGAGAGAGTTATATGTAGAAAGGAAGAGAGAGGTGAAAAGATTAGTAAGAGAAAGAAGAGAGTGGATGAGGAATTTGGAAGGAATTTGAATGTAAAGTGGAGGAACTGTAAGAAAATGTTCTGGAAGGAGGTAAAGAGAGTTAGACAGGGTGGCAATGAAGGTAGTAGGGAAGTGAAAGATAAAAATGGTAGATTACTAGTGGAGAAGAAAGAAAAAGTGAGCAGATGGAAAGAACACTTTAAGGAATAGTTGAACATAGAAAATGAAAGTAATGCGACTATAAGTGGCTGAGGAAAGGATGGTAGACGGAGGCATGTGAGAAGAGAGAAAGAAATCAGTATGATGGAAGTTCTGAAAGCAATAAAGAAAGTTAAAATGGGGAAAGCCCAAGGAACTGATGGAGTGTGTGGTGAAATGCTGAAGCATGGGGAGGGAGATAGTTGTAGAATGAATGTAGAAGATGTGCAGATTGGCCTGGGAGGAAGGTAGAGTCCTGGAGGATTGGAAGTCAGATATAATTATTCCCTTGTATAAAGGAAAAGGGGAAAAAGAAGTGTGTGGTAATCATAGGGGCTTTAGTCTTCTTAGTGTAATAGGAAAAATGTATGGTAGGATACTTATTGACAGAGTTAGGTAAATAACAGAGGAATTAGTTGCAGAAAAACAGGGAGGCTTTAGGAAGGGAAGAGGTTGTGAAGATCAGATATTCATTCTTAGATCTTTAGTGGAAAAGTTTCTAGACAAGGGAAAGATTGTATGCGGCCTTCATGCATTTGGAGAAAGCATATGACAGGGTCGATAGACAAGGATTGTGGAAAGTATTAAGAATATATGGAGTAGATGGGAAGTTGTTGAATGCTGTGAGGAGTATGTATGATGGTGCTAAGGCTGCAGTGCGTGTGGATGATGAACTGGGTGAATTTTTCTCTTGGAAGGTTGGGTTGAAACAGGGATGTGTTATGTCTCCATGGTTGTTCAATCTGTACATGGATGGGGTAATAAAAGAGGTAAAAGGTAGGGCAGTGGATGTTGGAGTGGCCCTAGTGAGAGAGGGTAGTGTTTGAAAACTCCCTGTCCTGTTGTTTGCAGATGATACTGTGTTGTTAGGTGAAGATGAAGGGGAGCTGCAAGGCTTGGTGGATGAGTTTGGGAGACTGTGTAAGAAACGGCATCTAAAGGTGAATGTAGGGAAGAGTAAAGAGATGATCTTTGAGAGAGGTGAAGTCAGTGAATGTACAGTGAGGTTGGATGGTGAGAGAATGGAAAATGTGAGTACGTTTAAATACTTGGGTAGTGTGATGAGTAAGAATGGAGGTTTGGAGGGTGAAGTGCTTGAAAGGGTACAGCAGGGAAGAAAGGTTGCTGGTTCCTTGAAGGCAGTGATAAGAAACAGGGAAGTGAGCATGGAAGTGAAAAAGTTACTACATGACAGTATTGTGATACCATCTCTGACGTATGGAAGCGAAGCTTGGACGTTGTTGGAAGGACATAAGTCAAGAGCGAGAGCAGTGGAAATGAGTTATTTAAGAGAAGCCTGTGGAGTCACATGGAGAGACAGGCTGACAAATGAGGATATAAAGGAGCGTTGTGGTGTGCATGTGGATGTGATAGGAAACGTTAGGAGGAACACACACAGGTGGTTTGGCCACATGGCGAGGATGGAGGGTGACCGACTGACGAGGAGACTGTATGTGAGTGAGGTGGAGGGAGGAACAGGGAGGGGGAGGCCGAGGATGAGATGGAGGGATGGAGTGGAGAGGTTTATGAGAGAAGGTGGTGTGAGTTGGGAGTAGGGCAGTGAAATGGTGGGGGACAGGGCGACGTGGAGGCGATTTGTTTGTGGCCATCCCGTATGGGAAAAAGGCATCTGGGAATACATAGATAAATAGTAAATTATTTAGCATGAAAACTTATAACCGAATTACACAATTTAAGAAGCAATCTCATAAATAAAAGAACATAAAGAAAAAGAGCACAAAAATTAACGCATAACTTACGAAACAACTACACTCATAAAGAGCTGGCAACCTAGCAACTGTCACTCGTACCGAAACCATGGTAAACATCGGGATTCAGTGAGAAGCTTCTTTATTACCTTGCTGGCAAATCACGCTTCTTAACATTATATATACTTGACATATATTATTTAGTAAAAACTCGACAGTTATTGAAGTGTGCCTCTGGATCCTTTCAAATACATGGTTTAAAGTTTGTTATTAACTGACACGTTAATATGATAACGAGATTAACTCATACCTATAGTATAATGTATGTCCTTGAAAAGATTTTACTTTACTCCTACTGACATATTGTGAGGTGAAGAAAACAAGTTGAAATCAGGCAGAAGTTTTCAGTGGAGGTTAATATGTATGAATCATCTACGACAGCACCACTGATCATTACCAAAAAATTTACTTTTGCAGCCGCACAGAAATAATCGATTACTAAAACACTCATGAACAAATTAACCAATAGCTTAGGACTTTTCCGTTACACCTGATGAAAAATACTTATAGGGACGGTGGTGATGGTTTGGACACTTTAAAACATATATTATTAAAATTTCAGGTTTAAGCAGGAGAGTAATCTGGTTTATGTTAAAATGTTGCCACATCATTTAGCTCTTTAGATTGATAATATGAACATAGCTCTTTTCAGCTTTATGCTATATATAGTTAACGAAACACAAGTGACCAAATCGTCTGAACCATCCCTACCAGTGGTGATGGTTCGGGCAGAAGGGTGAGATGGTTCGGCCATATGTATTACTCGGCATATTCTTAAAATTATGTGAGTTGGACTGGATAAAAACAAACATTTATTAATTCAAAAACATTTCCTTTTCCTAAAGTACAATATTAAACATCAGAATCCAAATGAACCACTTGATATTTGTAAAAAATAAAACAAATATTTTATACCTGAAATAACCTTCACCAGATTTATTAATAACTGACTTAACCTCTTACTTTCTGCTTAAAAATTATGCATAATTAGCCTTCTCTCTCTCTCTCTCTCTCTCTCTCTCTCTCTCTGTAATATTAACTTCACTTTTCACTTTGTAGGCCTTATTTCAGACTAACTAACGAAAGATTTTTAATGCATTTTGTATCCAGCAAAACTGAAACAGAAGTTGTAATATCCCTTCCTTCATTTTACACTTTGAGGAGTATGTTAAATAAACAAAGCCATAAATATATATTCCCGGATAACTATTAAGAATGGTGTTTCACTTTATGTTCACATATAAATGATCGAAAGTAATGTTGTTATCTGATAAGGTCATGACTTGGTAGCAGTGGAGGGAGTTTGGACTGTCCGAACCATCTCCCTCCTCAACTCTCCGAATCATCCCGAATCTATATAATTAACTGATGAACAGCCTCAAGTTTCACACGAGAACCAGAGTTGCCAACTTGGCGCTTTTGCCGCTAGATCTAGTACTTTTCATAATAATTTAGCGCCAAAAAATATTAGATTTACTTTTATATCTAGCGCGTTTTGAAGTCCAATTTAGCGCGAAAATTTGAACTATTTACCTATAGTTTAGCGCGTTTTAAAGTTGAGCATAGCGCTTTTGAAGATTTCTGCTTGGCAACACTGACGAGAACGTTTAACATTCGTTTTCATAACAATATGTTCTACATACAACACAAACTCACCCTGATAATGCACAGTTCGACATTTGGCATATTCATAAATGTAGTTCTTACGATATACTGTACATTCAAATCATAACATGAGAGATGCAAGAAAATATAAAATCTGACATGCATAAAAAAATGAGGCGTTTCTAGCTTGCAGGTCCCGTATGATCGAAGTAAACAAACTCTTCCATTTTCTTGCAAGATCACACGGCCCTAGGTCCCATACGTTTCTCAGGGAATGCGCTGTCCGAACCATCACCGCCCTCCCCCTGAACCTGTAAGAAGTATGATTAATGAATAAAGAAAGAGTCACTCTTACTATTTGTTCAACCCTGGAGACTATGGATAATTTTACTCCATCATTTTAGCACTTAACAAGCTGCACAAATAATCTCCATGCCATGCAAACATCTTAGTCGCGCGCGCGCGTGCGTGCGTGTGTGTGTGTGTGTGTGTGTGTGTGTGTGTGTGTGTGTGTGTGTGTGTTGTTACTGGCATAGTTACCCCAGTAGCGAATGAGTGAAATAGAAGATAAGTGATAACTACATAAGGAGACAGGCGAGCCATTAAGAACAGTAAATCTTTTCCTTATCAGTTTTTCGGGCTGTAAGGGTGACCCTGGTCCCCAGCTGTGTTTACTCAGCGATCAACCCGACTGATAACACACCAGTTGTTATTCTCACAAATTACGCAGAAAATCCCTCTTGTCCTTGAACTGTGGGTGTAACTTATAGTGTGGGAGGAGCTTAAACAGAATATTTGCCAATAGTAGCCTAAATAACGTTTGCTCTGCCTTCTTAATGGCACGTCAGTGGTTTTGTATAATTTATGTAACTTCCCCATTGGCTCCCCTTGGTAGCAGGTTCCCCTGTACTTGGTGAGTGGCTGTAGATATTCCATAAGACAGCCTGGTGGTTAATTAGCTAAGAGAGGCAGAGTAAGTCTGCTTTATAAGCTCAAGGAAAATGTGAAAAGACACATTATGTCTCATTTTGTACACACCTTTTTGTACACACATTATTGTCTCATTTTGTACACACCTTTTTGTACACACATTTTGTCTCATTTTTTGTACACAGCTTCTTATATACATTTTGTCATATGTATAAATTTGTTCACATTTATTGTCACGGTACACTTTTGTCACACTGTGTTGCACTTTTCCCCAACATTACTCAGTATGTGACATTGACTACAAAACACAATGTTTGTGCACCATTATCCATTATTGGTTCACTCCTCCATTTACACTAGTGTGTGAATTATATCTGGATTAAACCTTCGAAGGCTCCACGTTTCCTCGAGCTTTGTATGTAGCCTGGTTAGGTATGAAACAACTTGTTTTATATTTGTATTCTGAGGCCTATATGAATCCTCCTTCTGTAAAACGAACCCTGGTTTCTTCTTTGGTTCTGTATGTTAAAGTGTATAGTAAAGTTAGTTTTATTGTAAGTTTTACCTTATCCCTTTTAATGATTAATTAAGGGCTAAGAGTGCACCGTACTATACACCCTCATAACAATTTGGCGACCTCCTGGCCAGGATACCTCTGTGACATGACCCATCACGTCCCGACCGATTTCCCCCCTCCGATACCCCCCAATCCAGAGCTATTTTGGGAAAAGAAAATGTTTGGCTAAAACATCCGCTTTTGTTGAGAAAGAAAGGAAAATCACCAAGAATGGGCTTACCGGTGTCGATAAGTGGTCAGAACAGGTGAGCCTCCCTGCGTCAGGTATTGTATTCTGTCACTGACGTGTCAGGCTCTCAAGTTTTCTGTGGTTGGTAATTTTGGGAGAAACAATAAAGAACACGTCTACATTTATTGATTTGGAACTAATAAACAATCACAACAGCAATATAATGGTTTCCAATGAGATATATTGGAAAAGTAAGCACTGTTCCATTGCGCAAGCATGGCGAGTTTGGTCACACTGGTTACACGGTAGTTGCTAAGTTTCTTGTTTCAGGAAACATATCATTTTTTCTACTAGCATAATACTGTTTCAATGACATTTTACCATATTTGACTTTATGTAAATGTTTTTAGCTGTTTACATTCATTACAATGATATTTAGCATAACTATCTATCTATTGCCAGACGCCTCAATCCCGTTTGGGGTGGCCACAAACAAATCGCCTCCAAGTCGCCCTGTCCCCCGCCATTTCACTGCCCTGCTCCCAACTCACACCCCCCTCTCTCATATACCTCTCCACCCCATCCCTCCATCTCATCCTCGGCCTCCCCCTCCCTCTTCCCCCCTCCACCTCACTCACATACACTCTCTTCGTCAGTTTTTCACCCTCCATCCTCTCCACATGGCCAAACCACCTCAGTGTGTTCCTCATAACACTTCCTATCACATCCACATCAACACCACAACGCTCCTTTATATCCTCATTCGTCAGCCTGTCTCTCCATGTGACTCCACAGGCTCCTCTTAAATAACTCATTTCCACTGCTTTCACTCTTGACTTGTGTTCTTCCAACAACGTCCAAGCTTCACTTCCGTACGTTAGAGTTGGTATCACAATACTGTCATGTAGTAACTTCTTCACTTCCATGCTCACTTCCCTGTTTCTTATCACTGCTTTCAAAGAACCACAACCTTTCTTCCCTGCTGTACCCTTTCAAGCACTTCACCCTCCAAACCTCCATCCTTACTCATCATACTACCCAAGTACTTAAACGTACTCACATTTTCCAATTCCTCACCATCCAACCTCGCTGTACATTCACTGACTTCACCTCTCTCAATGACCATCACTTTACTCTTCCCTACATTCACCTTTAGATTCCGTTTCTTACACACTCTCCCAAACTCATCCACCAAGCCTTGCAGCTCCCCTTCGTCTTCACTCAACAACACAGTATCATCTGCAAACAACAGTACAGGGAGTTTCCAAACACTATTCTCTCTCACCAGGGCCACTCCAATATCCACTACCCTACCTTGTACCTCTTTTATTACCCCATCCATGTACAGATTGAACAACCATGGAG
Organism: Coenobita brevimanus; assembly: GCF_032717465.1. Taxonomy (NCBI): domain Eukaryota; kingdom Metazoa; phylum Arthropoda; class Malacostraca; order Decapoda; family Coenobitidae; genus Coenobita; species Coenobita brevimanus. The sequence goes on from NC_136991.1 coordinate 11,555,333, forward strand.
ACATGACACATCCCTGTTTCAACCCAACTTTCAAAGAGAAAAATTCACTTAGTTCACCATCCACATGCACTGCAGCCTTCGCACCATCGTACATACTCTTCACAGCATTCAACAACTTCCCATCTACTCCATATATTCTTAACACTTTCCACAATCCTTGTCTATCCACCCTGTCATATGCTTTCTCCACACACTCCATCAATTCCTGGGGCTTTCCCCAATTTAACTTTCTTCATTGCTTCCACAACTTCTATCCTACTGATTTCTTCCTGTCTTCTCACCTCCCTCCTTCTCCCAGCCAATCCCCAGCCACTTATACTCGCATTACTTCCATCCTCTACGTTCAACAATTCCTTAAAGTGTTCTCTCCATCTGCCCACTTTTTCTCCCTTCTCCACTAGTAATCTATCATTTTTATTTTTCACTCCCCTGTTAACTTCACTTCCACCCTGTCTTACTCTTTTTACCTCTTTCCAGAACATTTTCTTACAGTCCCTCCACTTTACACTCAAATTCCTTCCAAATTCCTCATCCACTCTCTTCTTACTCTCTCTTACTAATCTTTTCACCTCTCTCTTTCTTTCTACATATAACTCTCTCTTCCGTCTCTCAACTTCTTCCGCACCCCTATTTCTCATCCATTCATTGTATGCTTTCTTCTTTTGTACCACAGCCTGTTTCACCTCTTCAGTCCACCATGCTGTTCCTTGCACCCCCCTCCACCTTCTCTTCCTTCCACACACCACATCACATGCTGCACATATTTCTTCTGTAAATATCCTACACACACCTTCCACGTCTCCCATCTGCTCCAATTCATATTTGCCCAATCGTTCCTCCACTTCTCTCTTATACTCTGCCTTTTTCTCATCCGTTTGTAACCTTTCCACTCTCCTTGCAACTATTTCCTCTCGCCTTTCCCTTCTTCTATTCCTCCATCTTACTTGAATTCTAATTCTGGCAACCACCAAGTAGTGGTCAGAAAGTCCACTCCCCCAACCTCTATAAACTCTTGCATCCATTACACATCTTCGCATCCTTTCATCCATACGTTTAGCATAACGATTGTGCATATTTGCCTACTCATTGCACTTGCTATGACTCTTACTTACATTACACCTGTTCCCACTTTATACTACTATTTTCATATTTACGTGCATTATAATTACACTGAGCGTCAGGGTGCAGAGGAGATGCTGCTGGGGGAGGTTGGGGTGGAAGAATGTGGATGGCTTCCCCACTCACACTCCTCTTCCCTCAGCCTTTACACTTCCTCTTTCCCTTACCCTAATGGCCTCGGGGAACATCAGGGGGCTGTGGGGAGAAAGTCCTGGAATACTGGGGAGCATAAGACGTGCTGGGGAGGGGCTCCTCCTCATCTCCCCTCTTCATCACCACACCACATGATTCACCATGCACCCTCACCACCCCACATGATACGCTCCACTCCCTCACACCACCACGTGAGAGCAATGACTCACTCCTGCCACTCTCCCTTTCAATTACCGCCCCTACACTTTCAATTTCACTCCCCACTCCCTCCACGCCACTTCCGCCCTCCCCAAATAAAACACTAGGCCCATACTTGATAGAGCGATGTGCTGTCCGCTCGGGGCCCCGATGAGTGATGATCTCATGGCCATATCACTTGGCAGCACGTCCCACGGCTCCGTCCTCGTCCTCTTCCTCGATTTCGGGCTCCACATCATGTAGGAGCTGCAAAGAGGTGATTGCACGATGTTTTGGTGCAGGCTGGCCCTCTCTAGTGGCACGATATATGATGTAGCGCCGCTTCCTCGGGGACGGGACCTCCTCATCACTGCTGCTACTTTCCTCCTCCTCTGGTTGTACATAACCCTTGTCTGCCACCTCGTCATCGAGAGGCGAATCACTGTCACCTGTGAAGGTATCCAGGGCGGCTTGAATTTGCACTTCTGAGAGACCCCTGTGTGCCATGTCTGACCTGGGTCACTGCTAACAGGTGAGTGACCGAGGCGAGGGTGAGCGTGGGTTGCACGGGGTCGCCGAGTTTCCCTGCCTGGTGGCAGGGAGGGGAAGGTCTCCCGACCCTACGTACCAAAAATCAAGCACGAGATTTGAAAATTGTGCAAATTATGAACCTTGCAATTGCACGATGTACCAGTACATCGACGGGTCTAGCTGTGACGAAACGTTGCAAAGTACCCATACGTCAATGGAACGCCTCGGGATAATATTGGCAACCTTGGCCACATACACAGTGCTTACTCTTACCTACTTAGTCATGGCCCTAATGAGTGATAGTGATGTTGTTAGGACTCCATATTATAATTACAAATCATAATAGACAAATAGATAAATAGATAGATAAATAGACAGATAGACAGCTCTATGCGAGCCTGGGAATGGGAAATGATCTTGCAAGTTACACTGAGGAAAAGCTGATGACAGATTACGAAGTAGCCAGTCAGGAGATGATGCAGTTAGTTGTCAGCAATTCACCAGGTGAACAAAGCCTTGTTGACCATACACACACATACACACAGGCTTCTAAAACTTTCCAACCACAGGGAACACACGTGATACGACTCCTGTTTCACCAGAATTTAGGAAAGAGAGCTCAGAAGGAGAGAGGCCATAGAAGCGGCAGGGAGTGGCAAGAAAGGCTTAGCAAGTTGGAAGAGAGAGAGAGAGAGAGAGATAGGGAGATAGCTAGCGGGACTCTACTTTATACTTCGCTCTGTGTGAGAGACTTCTTAATATTTCCAAGGCAAATAAAAATAGTCCCATACTATTCTTTACCTCTCCTTGTCATTGAATGACAAATGGAAAAGAAGATTATCTACTTACAAAGCTACTCAAGTATAACAACCGCTCATCCACAAGTCTAATATTATAACTTCCCTACAAGTAACTACAAAGGAGTTACAAAGTCTTTTTATGACAATGTGAAAGCATTTTGGGATTCTAAGCCTTCCCAAACCAGAGTGAAAACACTCACAAAACACGAGCTCATATTGCTTGCCCAGGCCTTACAGTTGAGATTTCCTGCCGCAATCACTAAGACTAGGTTCCTTGATTTAATATTGGGCACCATGTTTGAGCTAAGTGAGTCCTCCATAGCTAGTTCTGAGCTATTTGATACTGCACACGTGTTGACCCTGAGCCTTTGGCATCGGAGATACCTGGCCCTAGTGATTTTTCTGCTCATGAAATTGGTGACAATGTGCAACTTGAGTTAGCCAGAATTATGCTGAGAGAACTTGAAGTGCAAGCCAAAATGAGGGAAATAGAATTACAGGCTCAAATGAGACAAAAGGAAATGGATCACGAATTCAGACTGAAACACCCTGATAGTACTTCATCTGCCAAGGAATCTTTTGATGTTGCCAGGAACATTAAGCTAGTACCTCTCTTTAATGAGCAAGACGTCACTAAGTACTTCCATATGATTAAAAAGGTGGCAGGTCGTCTCTCGTGGCCAAAAGACTCTTGGACAGTACTGCTGCAGAGTGTTTTGAAAGGAAAGGCTCAAGAGGCTTATATTTCTTTATCTGTTGATCAAAGTGCAAATATGGTTGTTTAAAAATGGTCAATCTAAAAGCATATGAACTCGTGCCAGAGGCATATAGGGTTAAATTTAGATCCATCTTTAAACAGAATGATCAGACTCATGTGGAATATGCTAGAGTACTTACAGACTTATTTGATCAAAGATTGCCTTCTAAGAAAGTTGATGATTTCTGTAAACTTAAAGAATTAATGATCTTGGAGAACTTCATTGGTAAGATAGATAGGGATGTTGCTACATACCTAGTGGAGAAAGATTTAGATACCCTAGCTAAGGCTGCTGTTGTAGCAGATTATTACAGTATAATTCATAAGCACGAACGTAAGCCTCAGTCATGTGTTAAGGGTAGGAGAGTGAACCAACCAGTTTTTGTGAACCCTTCTACTGGTAAAGGCAAGTTAATGTCAAGTGACACTAGTGGGAACACTGCAACCCGAGAGAATGTTAGTTCTATGAAAGTAAGTGAGGACAGTGTTGCCACAGGGTCAAGAAAAAGTGTCAGGTTTTGCCATGTTGCCAGCAAACTGGGCACTTGGAGGATTGGTGCTGGAAATATCGAGGGAAAAGTTCTAATGTGAAACCCATTATTTTGGTGAACTCTTGGGGATCTTTTGACTCCAACAGAGAGCAGCCACCCACAGATAGTGTTAGCAGTAGTCAGACACAACCCCAGCAGGTGCATATTGTTGATAGGGCCAGAGTGGAACTGTCAGTGGTAGATAGACAGACTCCTGTAGAGCCATTGTTAGACACTAGTAAGACTGGAGCAGTGCAGCCGTCAGGTTCAGGTGAGTGTGGTAATAAAGCTCCATCAGAATGTCCTCCCCTAAGCAGTACACAAAGTGACTTCTCCCCAGATCATTTATTTGCTAACTTCATATCTAAGGGGTTAGTTTCACTTGATGGAAAGGTGGTAAGGAAGTCACTATACTGAGAGACACAGGAGCTTCACAGTCACTAATGTTGAAGGGGATTGTTGATATAGCCAACCCTAAAGAATGTGTCTTGTTGCAGGGTATAGCTGAGTTTGTATCTATTCCCCTAGTTAAGGTGAAGCTCCAGTCAGAGTTGGTCCCTGGTTCAGTGTGTGTGGGTGTTGTTGACCAGCTTCCTGTACAAGGGGTCACTTTCCTTTTGGGTAATGACTTGGAGGGAGGACAGGTGAGTGCTGTTCCTTGCATGTCAAAAACTCCCCTGAGTGAGGATAGGACTAAAGATTTGGTTACTAAATTGTTTCCTGCATGTGCTGTAACTGGAGCTATCATGGCCAAAGCCAGCCATGAGAATGTTGACAGTAATGGAACTGGTAATGCCGATGGTGATATTGGGCTTGGTGATACCTTTTTTGCCCGGTTAAATAACTCAGAGGTTGATGATTCTCCCCAGACTGATGCAAGTGCAAATTAGCTGATATACAAAAATCTGACCCATAGATTGCCACTTTAATTGACTCAGCAGTTAGGGAAGTTGAATGTGAGTCAAAACTGACAGAGTGTTATTATTTAAGGCCAAACAACGTGTTAATGCGAAGATGGAGGCCTCCTAGTGTTGCTCATGATAATGAGTGGGAGACTGTACATCAGGCGGTACTTCGAAGACCCTACATGCAAAAAATTATGTCCAGTGCTCATGACTCTTCTTTAGTAGGTTACTTAGGGGTGTGGAAGACTCTCGCCCATCGAGATGTCTCCCGGTTCTGTAGGTCATGTCACACCTGTCAGCTAGTCGGTAAGAGCAATAAGCCCATCCCCGCAGCTCCTTTGATTCCCCTACCTGTGTTTGAGGCCCCATTCACTAGAGTCCTCATGGTTATTGTTGACCCTTTGTCTAAAATCTCCTGAGGCCACCAGTACATCCTCACAATGTTAGACGTGGCCACTAGATATCCTGAAGCCATTCCCTTGAGAAACATTTCTGCTAAATTGGTTGTAAAGGAGATGCTGACCTTCTTTACCCGTTTTGGTCTCTCTAAGGAAGTTTAATCAGATCAAGGTTGTAATTTTAATTCCAAACTGTTCAGGCAAAACCCTTAAGGAGTTAGGAATCTCCCAGATCACTTCCTCAGCATATCATCCTCAGAGCCAGGGTGGATTAGAGAGGTATTACCAAACTTTAAAAAGTATGCTGAAAAAGCTGTGTTGATGAAAAGGAATGGGACAGGTGTTTGCCTTTCCTACTTTTTGCAACCAGAGAGGCACCGAGCGAGTCCGTGGGCTTCTCCCCATTTCATTTACGAGTAATCTTTGGCCTTGAAGTAAGAGGTCCTCTTAAACTCCTCAAAGAACAATGGTTCAAGGATGATGACCAAATTAAATCTTTAGACTATGGGTCAAAATTTAAAGAAAGACCGGCCTATTGTATGGAAGTAGCCAGGGCACACTTGGAGTCATCTCAGGAGCAGATGAAGATGTGGTATGACCACTGTAGGAAAGCTAGGAAAAGAGTGTTTCACCCAGGTGATCAAGTTCTTGTCTTGCTTCCTATTCATGGTCAGCCTTTGCAGACAAGTTTTGCAGGTCCTTATGTAGTAGAGAAGAGGGTAGGTGAAGTAAATTATGTCATTTTAACCCCAGACCGGAGGAAGGAACGAAGATTGTGCCATGTAAATATGTTGAAGGAGTACCACAGGTAAGACATGGACTCCCCTAGTGCTGCATGCGTGGTGTCGGCTGTCGAGTTGGCGGAGGACGAGGGCTGTCCTTTGACTTTGAACCAGACAACCAGTTGGAGAGAAAACCAGGATGGTTGGAGTACACTGACTGATAAACTCTCCCACTTGACTGCAGAGCTATGTGCCAAGCTTGTTGCCCTTCTCAGGAAGTTCCCTGATGTCTTCCGGGACACCCCAGGATGGACGGAAGTGGTACAGCACGACATGGGCGTTGGAGATGCCAGCCCTGTAAAGAAGTCCCCCTACCAGGCTAGTCCTCAGAAGCAGACCATCATTCAAGAGGAACAGAACTACATGTTGTAGCAGGGGTTAATCAAGTCCTGTCAAAGTGAGTGGTACTCCCTGGTCATAATGGTTCCAAAACCCGATGGGTCACATCGCTTTTGTATTGATTATTGTAAAGTCAACTCCTTTACCAAGACTGATACTTACCCACTTCCTAGAGTAGATGATTGTGTGGACGCGATAGGCAGTGCTAAGTTTATCACACAATTAGATTTGATGAAGGGATATTGGCAAGTCCCACTCACAGAAGGGGCTCAAGAAATGTCCTATTTTGTGGTCGGTGGCAACACTTATAAATGTAATGTCATGCCCTATGAAGAATGCACCTGCCACCTTCCAAAGGCTGATGTATGATCTCACCAAGAATGTTGATGATGTTATTTTTAGTGACACCTGGAAACAACACTTGAGCCAACTAGATGCCTTGTTGCAGAGACTGTCGTCTGCTAATTTAGTGCTTAATTAACCCGCGCCGTCCCGGCGACGTGAATTAACGCGGTAACATTGCAAGGTCCCTAATTTGCACAATTTTCAATTTTCGTGAGTGATTTCGCGCGTGATTTTTGGCACGTATACACAGGACACCTTTCTCTGTTCCACTACAAGATGCCAAGCAGGAACAATGCCTTACACCACATAACCTCTCCCCCCCCTGCACGCCATTGTCTCGGCAATTCACCTGTTACCAGTGACCTGGCCAATAAAGACATTCAGGGCCAGAGTGATTCCCCAATCGATGACAATGTGGAGGACAAAATTTACATAGCATTAAGAGGAAGAAACAGTCAGAAATGATGATCAGGTAATGTGGGAAAAAAAAGGTCATGAATGGTGATGAGTTAGTGAGTGAAACAATGCTTATAATGCCTATATTACTGTTTGAAAACCAATATAGTCTTGTACTACATATAAATTCGTACCAAGTAAATAAATAAATATTGTTTATGAGTGGATAAAATAGTTACCCTCCCATAGAACTCGTTTTCTTTGGTGCCAACCTGTTAGAAAACCCAGTCAGGTAAGGAAGTACTCGTACCTAAATCCGGTATTTTAAACCTCAGGTGAGCGATTTCTCTATGAATTTTCGATGTTTCTCACCAAAAGCGGATGTTTGAGCAAAAAAAAAAAAAAGGTCCAAAAACGTCGGGATGGGGCGGGTTAACTAAATATGAATTTGTGAGGGCTCGAGTGCAGTACCTAGGTTATGTGGTCAGTTTAGCCCAGGTGGCCCACCTGACTTTAAAGTTCAGGCCATTGTCAATTCCCCTCAACCCAAAAATAAGAGAGTTGCAACAATTCTTGGGTATGGTAGGGTACTACAGAGGTTGTGTCCTGAACTTCTCTGATCTTGTAGCTCCCCTCACTGATTTGTTAAGAAAAGGAGTCAAGTATGAGTGGAAGCCACAATGTGAGGAAGTCTGTTCTAAAGGCAAAGCCATTCTCTCAAGTCACCCAGTGCTTCAAGCTCTCAATTTTGATAAACCCTTTAAATTAGCTGTTGATGCCAGTGGCCTAGGGGCTTGCGCAGTTTTGTTTCAGGATAATGATCAAGGCTTTGAGATGACTGTGTGCTATTTTAGCAAAAAGTTCAGTAAGGCCCAGAGAAATCATTCAGCTATTGAGAAAGAACTCCTTGCACTCATACTTTCCCTTCAACACTTCTCTGTGTATGTTGGTCCAGGGTCAGGTGATGTAGTGTACACTGATCACCACCCTCTGAAATTTTTGTCCCGATTTAAGGACAGAAATCTTAGATTGACCTGTTGGGCCCTATTTTTGCATTAATAAGACATGTAAAAGGTGTTAGTGATGTTTTAGCAGATTATTCGTCCATAACTTAATTGTACAGTATCCAGAAATTTCCCCTCACGAATGAATGAATGAATGAAAGAAAATGTGACATGACGGCGCAAAAGCAGAGGTCATATGCCGCCAAACGTAAAATTAAAAGAAAGTCAAAATATATACAAAATGATAAAAAGCAAAGAGATAAACAATGCATAAAATACACGAACAATACAAAAATAAAAGAAACCACCACAGCTAAAAAGCATGATGGAAAGATATGTGTTAAAGTTCGACCATTATCATTAAAAAACAGACTAAAATACGGAAAAGCCCTACAGCTTGGTAAGAAGGCCAGAACTCAACACAAAAGAGAAGGTGCCTCCCCCCAGCACAAGCCTCTTCCCCAAGAACCGAGGAAAGAAGGTGCGATCCATCGCCAGCTCGGCACCCTGAAAGGTACCGCCGACAAAGGTCTCCAAGACTGGGGCATTTGACAAGGAGAAGTCGCACAGTCAAAGGAGCCAGACAGTCATCACAATACGGAGGGGGCGCCCTCTCCATTAAAAAAACATGAGTCAGCCTAGTATGGCCGATCCGGAGATGGGCCAAAGCTGTTTTCCACTGTCAGGACAGTCCCACATACCCCCATCACCCAGATTCCTATGAATGCTGCAGAGTTTGTTCGCCCCTGCTGCATCCCACCTACTCTGCCATCAGAAACGGACAGCCTCTACAGTGGCTGCACATAAATCCTCGGATGGTACACGGTATTGAGGAGGGGAAGGGCGAGAGGCAGCAGCTCTTGCCAAAGAGTCAGCACGCTCATTGACCATGACCCCCACATATACAGGGACCCAACACAGTTTTTCAGAGTATCCTTGCCCACATGATAAGAAGAGTCACTCCAAGACAGACAAGACTAGGGGATGTGAGGGGAAGCCACGAGACAAGGCTTGTAGGGCTCTGGCTGAGTCATTAATAATGGTAAAAGAAGCTGGAGGAAAGCTAAAAATCAGTTCAACTGCAACTAAAATGGCAGTAAGTTCAATAGTAAAAACAGATGCAGAAGGAGGGAGACTCCCACCATGACTAAAATCACCAAAAAATGACACCCAAGCCTGTTCCCACACTGGATTTAGAGCCATCAGTATATATGAGGATCGAATCATTGTGAGCAGAGGCATGTTCTAAAACATAAGACAAAGGAGCCTGTGAGGAAAGAGAGGCCTTCCTCTCAGGGAAGTAATTACATGGTTGTACCTCTGGAAGAAGCCAGGGAGACACTCAAGGGACACGCACAGGGCAAACAGGAGAGGACTAGACATCGAACTCCCCCATGGCAGCCTTCACTCTGTACCCACACGGGTGTGGATAGCGAGGATGAGTGTCATAAAAAGGGAGAGACCGACCTCAGAGACAGCCATACAACTTAGTGAAGCTGGAAGACAGTGAAGGCGGTGCCAACACTGCACCATTAAGGACTGCCGGTGGAGATCCAGCGGTGGTTTGTTTGCATCAACCAACAGGCTTTCAATCTGGGAGGGCCGGAAAGCCCCAGTTGACAGACAAATCCCAGCATGATGGACAGAATTATTTTAGTGGCTGCATTCGTGTCTCAGTAGCAGAGGAGTACACCACACATCCATAGTCCAATTTGCTCCTAACTAAGGCACGGTAAAGTCGGAGCAGGATGGTTCTGTCAGCTCCCCAAGACAAGTGAGTCAGGGTCCTTAGGAGGGACAGGGCATGGAGGCATGAGAGTCGTAATGAATGGATATGAGGTACCCTCGTCAGTCTCCTATCAAAGACAAGTCCAAGAAACCTTGTTTCATCAACACATTGCATCCTGTGTCCATATAACTGGAGATCTGGGTCAGGGTGAATTCCTCTCAAGGGGCAGAAATGCAGGGCCACCATCTTTATTTTGGAGAAACGGAAGTCGTGCACTGTGGCCCACTGAGAGACCCTGTCCAGAGCGAGCTGCATGCGACATTCAGCCATGGACATTCGGGAAGCTGCATACCATAGAGCCAAATCATCAACATACAGTGAGGTCGACATCCCTTCTGGAACAGAGACACATTACTGTCCAATGCTATTGCAAAAAGGGTCACACTGAGGACTCTTCCCTGAGGCACTCCTTCCTCCTGAGGGTATGAAGGAGACAGGATGACACCTACCCTAACTCTGAATGAATGGTCAAGTAGAAAATTTAACATAAATAGGGTAGCCTGCCACGTAAACCAAAAGAGTGGAGTTGTTGGAAGATACCAAACTGCCATGTAGTATCATATGCCTTTTCTAGATCAAAGAAAATGCACACCAGATGCTGCTGTCTAGCAAAAGCAACATATGCTGCAGCCTCAATATGGACAAGTGCATCTGTTGTTGAGCGACATTTTCGAAAACCAGATTGACACTGAGAAAGACATTCATTCCTTTCTAGAAAATACATTAGGCGCATGTTGATCATTTTCTCAAATAATTTGCACATGCAGGACGTTAAGGCAATCGGCTGATACTCCAGGGGACTGTAACCTGCCTTCCCCGGCTTCTGGAATGGCAGAACAATGGCCTCATGCCAAGAGGTAGGAAGAGAAGATTCCCTCCAGATTCTAATAAAAAGGCTGAGGAGAAAGGATAGTGGATCATCATCCAGGCATCGAAGCATTGTGTAGGGAATATCATCTGGCCCTGGTGAGGTGTTGCGGCAGTGGGAAAGGGCAGATTGGAGTTCGCAACAAGAGAAAGGGAGGTTGTAGGACTCCACATTCCCTGAATGGAAGTCCAGTACCCTTGCCTCCTCTACCTCCCGTTGCCTGGCAAAAATTGGTGAGCTAGTATCCCTATGACTGACCGCTGCAAAGGCGGATGCAAAAATATTGGCCACAGCTACAGGGTCACCAACAGGCTCACCATTAGACATCAGCACGGGGGACCTGCCTTGAATAAATTTTCCTGAGATCTTTTGCACCTTCTTCCACACCTGAGACACTGGTGTCTTTGAGTTTGTAGATGACACATAAGCCATCCAAGAGTCCCTCCTAGCTTGCTTGAATACCCGAAGAGCCTTAGCCCGTGCCCTTCTGAACTCAACAAGATAATGCTCTGTCGTGTATCTATGATAACAGGAGAAAGCTGACTTCTTCCCACGTACAGGAACACTGCAATCCTCATTCCACCATGGGACAGGTCGGTAGCGGTATGTGCCAGAGGTTTTAGGAACAGCATGAAGGGCAGCAGAATGCAGAACGGAGGTAAACAATGAAACAGCCTCATCAATATGTGGAAAGTCTTAATCTGAGACATGAACAGAAATCAGAGAAGAGAAAATGGATCAGTAGTGCCTTGTCCAATCTCCACTTCGGTAGATGGGAACAGGGATTAGATACTGCTGCAGTAAGGAGGATGGGAAAGTGATCACTTCCATGGAGATCCTCCATAACCTCCCATGTAAAGTCAAGAAGACAATCTGGAGAGCAGACAGTAAGGTTGATTGCAGTAAATGAACCCGTTTGGGGGTGAAAATGTGTAAATGCCCCAGTATTGAAGAGGGCAAGATCACCATCCTCCAATAAGGATGCCAACAAACTCCCATGTTAGTTAACAAGACAGTCACCCCACAGAGGGTGGTGACCATTAAAGTCCCCCAAGAGAAGAAAGGGCGTAGGTAACTGACCCAAGCAGGTTCTCAGGTTCCATCCTACTGACTGCTGTGTTGGGTGGTAAATAAATGGAACAAACTGTATACCAGCGGTGGGCATACAACCACACAGCAACACACTGAAGGTCAGACTGGAGGTGGACTGGCCAATGAGAGATGTCAGCCCTCATCAGAACAGGACTACCACCAACAGGACCCTGGGTTGGCGCTGAATAAAAAGCATTGTACCCACGTGGTGCATGAGGAGTGGCAAACCTTGCGAGAGTTTTCTGGAGACACACGCACAAAGTGGCATAAGCCAGGAGGGTCCGCAGCTCCTCCCTATTCCCATGCAGCCCTCGACAATTCCATTGTAGTATACTGGCTGAGAATGCGATAGTATCTACAGCGAAGGAAGAATCAGGGTGAGGGGTGAGACAACCTTGTGTCATAAAACTCTTAACCGAGCATTAATATGCTCCCCAGAAATATTATCAATAGAGTTTTATAAGGTTCTTTGCATCATTGCACACTAAATCCTTACTGACCAGGCAAACACAGGTATCATCAAACAAAGTAAAGTTTTCATATCTATATATTCTAAACAAATATTCACAATATTTACAAACAAATAAATTACTTGTCTTTAATGTCGGGTAACTTCAAACAAGCACTTCACCTCTGCCATTGTTAAAGGTACCTCAGACAATCAATAACCTCAAAGTTCGTTATTCTTATTACAAGTCAGTATACTTAAGCAGAAACAGCGTCTTAAATGCAGATTACAAGAATATCAAATAAATTTGTATATTAACGTTAAGTTAAAGTTAATAATGAAGGAATGATTGAGTCGGGAGTCACTGAAGCACGGCCCAGGCTCGGACCACCACACACCTTCCCGCCACCGACCGTAACCTTTCTGTTCCTCACTGACCGCAGCCATTAACTTACTAAATAAATTGAAATCATCACTGATTCACAGCACTGCAACAATTTCTCAAATAAATTCAATTGCACTCGATTCCAAAGTAGAATCACACGGAACGGTATACAGCTGCACTAGACACTCGTGGCGGTGGTGGTTAGTCCGAGCAAGGGCAGGGCTGCCAGGTGACTGCCGACTCGAAGCTGGTGAAATCCCTCCTCACCTCCTATTGGGAAAATGAACTTAACTTTAATACCGACTCGAGAACTAATGAAACATTGATGCATGAAAATGAATCTACATATCCAACAGTCACACGCTGGCTGTGACAAACCTCCCCCGTTAAGTAAGAAAATATATTTTCTTATCAATTTATAGTCATGATATATCTAATTACAGGTGTTGTACCAATTAATATTAACCCATACAAATTACAATTCCTCTTAAAGTAAATTATTTCAACATGAATGAATATCACCCGGAAAATTAATATGCAAAGTATATATCAACACCATTATTCTCCTAATCTACTAAGGTAGTCAGCTCCTACATTATCAGATCCTTTAATAAATCTTATGTTCATGACATATGGCTGCAATATCAGAGCCCATCTCATTAGTCTGCCATTTAAAGTCTTAGAAGTCTGTAAGTAGGAAAGGGGCTTGTGATCAGTCTCAAGAATGAATTGCCTACCATAAAGATATACTGAAAACTTCTGAACACCCCAGACTAACGCTAAACATTCCCTTTCTATGACGGCATAATTCCTCTCACGTGGCTGCAGCTTGCGACTGGCATACGCGACTGGCCACATCCGTCCATCCCGCTCCTGCAGTAGTATGGCTCCAAGACCACTGCCTGAGGCGTCGGTGCGTAACACAAACTCCTGCTGTAGGTTGGGGAGAACAAGAACAGGTTTTGTGGAAATATGGTTTTTAAGCGCCTGAAAGCATAGTCATGTTCTTCTCTCCACTCGAGCTTATTCGGTTGAGTCTTCTTGGTTAGTTCAGTCAAAGGAGATGCTATGGTTGCGTAGTGCGGGATGAATTTTCTGTAGTAGCCACTTAACCCCAAAAATGACCTCAGTCCTTTCTTAGTGGTGGGTACAGGCGCGTTGACTATCTTCTCCACCTTATCAGCCATTGGCCACATGGTCTCTCCACTAGTTGTGTGTCCCAGATAATCTAATTTGTGCATACCAAGGTGGCACTTAGTAGGTCTTGCCGTTAATCCTGCCTTTTGAAGTCTATCCAGTACATTCCCAAGTATCTGCAGATGTTCATTCCAGGTCTTAGACACAATTAGAATGTCATCCAAATAGTGATGAACCCCAGAAACACCCTTAAATACTGAACGCATTAACTTGTTAAAAGTTGCTGGGGCATTAACTAATCCAAAGGCTAATACAGTGAACTGAAACAGACCCTTATCTGTGGGGAAGGCGGTATACTGTTTACTTCCCTCCTCTAAGGGTACCTGCCAATAACCATGACTGAGATCGATCTTGCTGAAAAAGTTATTACCACCAATACTTGCAAATATCTGATCTGGGTCAGTCATTGGTTCACTGTCAAACACAGTAAGGTTGTTTAATTTCCTGAAGTCAAGGCAAATTCTGTTAGAGTTATCAGGTTTCTTAACAACAACCATGGGAGTGGAGTATGGGGAGTTAGATGGTTCAATTATCTTCATCTTTAACATATCATCTATTTCTTGTTTGACTTCAGCTCTTAATGCATAAGGTATCTTATAGGGTTTTGAACGGACTACTTCTTCATTAGTCAAGTTGATCTGATGCTCAATGACTGACGTTCGGCCAGGTATATCAGACATTACGTCATCATATTTAAGTAATAAGTCATTTACTTCCTGCTGTCGATTTGAAGTCAGGTCCTGGCTGATGTGCACGTTCTTCCAAGTTTCCTTCCTATCCAGGCTCGGTAGTATCAGCTTGTGTAGGTCGGCATCCTCCTCACATTCCACTACAGCTGCAGAACACACCGCTGCACTGACCTTGGAATCATCAGGCCTAGAGACATACCTCTTCAACATGTTAGCATGAAATGTCTTGCTCTTGCCATTTATGGTAATTATGTAATCCATTCCACCCTTCAGTGCCACAACTTTGTAAGGTCCTCTCCACTGCAATAAGAGTTTGTTGTGGGCAGTTGGCAATAAGAGCAATACCTGATCTCCTACCTTAAATTTCTTATCTTTAGCTTTCTTGTCATAGTAGTACTTATATCTGGCTTGTGACTTCCTTAAGTTCTCATGAGCAAGCTGGCAAGTTTCTTCTAACTTCTCCCTCAATTCAAAAACATATTGATATGTGGTGCGAACTTCTCCCTCCTTTTCTCTATCCCACAGTTCCCTCAGAATACTGGTTGGTCCCCTGACTGTCCTTCCATATAACAGTTCAAAGGGTGAGAAACCAAGGGTTACCTGGGGCGCCTCACGGTACGCGAATAACACTGCCGGCAGGTACCTGTCCCAGGATGAGGGCTGTTCGGCACACATCTTCTTGAGCATACTCTTCACGGTCCCGTTGAATTTTTCCACCAGGCCGTTTCCCATTGCGTGGTATGGTGTCGTAGGAAGGTGCTTGATCGACAGTAGACGTCGAACCTCATCCATCATTCCTGAGGTGAACTGCGACCCTCTATCTGAAACCAGTTCTTCAGGCACTCCCACTCTGGAAAACATGGTCATTAGGGCCTCTGCTACTTGTTCAGTATCGATGTTGGGTAATGCTGTGGCTTCAGGATAACGGGTAGCATAGTCTACCAGTGTTAAAATATATTTGTTCCCGTTCTCACTCCTAGGCTGTATGGGTCCTATAATATCTACGGCCACACGCTTGAACGGTATATCAATAATGGGTACTTCTCCTAATGGTACTTTCCCAACCTTACCCTTAGGTATAGTCTTTTGGCATATATCACATGACTGACAGTGTCGACGAACATCTTCTCCCATTCCTGGCCAGGTAAAATCTTGCTGAAGTCTTCCTAAAGTCTTACTAGCCCCAAGATGTCCTCCAAACATGCATTCGTGTCCTACTTTCATTACTGCACTTCTTACTTTAGCGGGCAAGACTAGTTGTTTGAATTCTCGTTCATCACCATAATATATCTTATATAATAGTCCATTTTCCATAATTACCTTTGCCTTACCCTTCTTGTCTAACCACTTTCCATCCTGGGCCTTCTCAAACCATCGCTTCAGGGTGACGTCCTCTTCCTGTGCCTTCTTCATGTCGGCTGGAGTCATCCGTAGCTGGTCTGTTAGGTCAAAACTTCGTAGTGTCTGTCGTGGTCGGGAGGTGTGCTTCACTGCTGCCCTGGTCACCACAGCACTGACAACCTTTTCCTTAAAAGGATCATTATCAACGAGCGGTGTAGCATCTGCAATGTTGCCAATTATGAGGTCATATATAGGAGTCTCCATGCACACAGCGACAGCTCTACCAGAATAGTAAGGGGAGACTATGGTGATTTCAGCTAAGGGATACTTGCACACTTGGGAGTCTATCAGCTTAACTAAACAATGTTTCCCTGTTAAGCACTCCCGTGGTACTAAGCTTTTCCTCACTACCACTGTACTACAGCCTGTGTCTCGTAGTACCTCCACCTCCTTACCACACATAGTACCTCGTGTAGTTGGCATGGCTGCTAGTGCACTCACCACCTCTACAACATGTCCACAGCCCAATACTTCTGCATGCGCACATACATCCCTCTTTTTCTCTTTACTATCATTATATCTTGATTTGGTAGGGCAATCATAGGATTTATGGCCAACTTTGTTGCACTTATAACATTGCACCCCCTTACCAAAAGTTGTAGTGTAAGCAGACCTTCCTGCTCGTTTGAAGTCTCCATCGTCCTTGGTTGCTTCCTGACCTTTGTGGGTGTGCTGGCTATTGGTCCGGGCGTTCTGGTACAATCCTCCATGGGCGGTGGCATACCTCTCTGCCTTCTCTCTCATGTCATCGAAAGAAAGAGGCATTTTCTCACGAATATACATTTGTAAAGGTTTACCACACATTTTCAGAAATTGCTCCGAGATAAATAAGTTCGTTACACTCTCATAAGTCTTTTCACAGTGCTCCGATAGTTCAATCCACCGGTTAAGGAAGTTACGCAGGCGAGTTAAGTACTGAGCCACATTTTCACCACGCTGTGGACGAGCTGAACGAAACTTCTGTCTAAAACCTTCCTCTGTACATTCAAACCGAAGCAGTAATGCCTTTTTAACCTTCTCATAATCCCCCACCTCATCTTGACCTAAACGAGAGTACACTTCTAAGGCAATTCCTTTTAAGTATGAACCCATAAGGACCGCCCATGATTCTTTTGGCCAACCGGCAGTCTTCGCAAACAACTCAAACCGGCGCAGATAGGCATCTATATCGTCGTTTTCATCATCGAACACTGGTAACTGCGGACCTTTCGCTCGAACACCAGGTGGTGCTGTATTAACAATAGAGTCATGCCTATTCATTGCCTGTAGTCTAGCATGCTCGAGCTGGAATTGTCTATCCTTTTCACGTTCACTGGCCTCTCGTTCACGTTCTTCACGTTCATGTTTACGTTCCCGCTCACGTTCGCGTTCCTGATGTTCACGTTCCTGTTTCTGCCATTCACGTTCGCGCTCCTCACGCTCCTGGATTTCTTTTGCTTGTGCAATTTCTCGTTCACGTGCCTCATGTTCACGCTGTCGATCATCACGTTCACGTTGTCGATCTTCACGTTCACGTTGTCGATCTTCACGTTCACGTGCTTGTTCTTCACGTATAAACGCGTGTAGTTGATCACCCTCATAACCTAATTCACGACCTAAATCTAATAATTCTTTTGTAGACATAGTAAATAACAAATACTAAATTAGAATAACCCAAATAATACCTGCGTAAGCCTGGTCCTGTCACGGTCGCCAAATTGTCATAAAACTCTTAACCGAGCATTAATATGCTCCCCAGAAATATTATCAATAGAGTTTTATAAGGTTCTTTGCATCATTGCACACTAAATCCTTACTGACCAGGCAAACACAGGTATCATCAAACAAAGTAAAGTTTTCATATCTATATATTCTAAACAAATATTCACAATATTTACAAACAAAT
This sequence comes from Coenobita brevimanus, assembly GCF_032717465.1. Lineage (NCBI taxonomy): Eukaryota > Metazoa > Arthropoda > Malacostraca > Decapoda > Coenobitidae > Coenobita > Coenobita brevimanus. Next base: position 11,573,323 of record NC_136991.1, read on the forward strand.
AAATTACTTGTCTTTAATGTCGGGTAACTTCAAACAAGCACTTCACCTCTGCCATTGTTAAAGGTACCTCAGACAATCAATAACCTCAAAGTTCGTTATTCTTATTACAAGTCAGTATACTTAAGCAGAAACAGCGTCTTAAATGCAGATTACAAGAATATCAAATAAATTTGTATATTAACGTTAAGTTAAAGTTAATAATGAAGGAATGATTGAGTCGGGAGTCACTGAAGCACGGCCCAGGCTCGGACCACCACACACCTTCCCGCCACTGACCGTAACCTTTCTGTTCCTCACTGACCGCAGCCATTAACTTACTAAATAAATTGAAATCATCACTGATTCACAGCACTGCAACAATTTCTCAAATAAATTCAATTGCACTCGATTCCAAAGTAGAATCACACGGAACGGTATACAGCTGCACTAGACACTCGTGGCGGTGGTGGTTAGTCCGAGCAAGGGCAGGGCTGCCAGGTGACTGCCGACTCGAAGCTGGTGAAATCCCTCCTCACCTCCTATTGGGAAAATGAACTTAACTTTAATACCGACTCGAGAACTAATGAAACATTGATGCATGAAAATGAATCTACATATCCAACAGTCACACGCTGGCTGTGACACCTTGCCCCCGACAAGCAACCAGATATAGATTGCTGCTTAGAACTGCCCTTAGAAAGGGACTGCCTGGCTGTTATGCTGTACAGTGTGCCTCCAAACTGAAGATAACCTGGAGGAGGAGGAAGAGGGCAGGACAACTGTCTTCTTCTGTGGCGGAGCAAGAGATGGTTTGGCAGGGGGACTGCAAGCTTCTCTAGCCGGAACAGAGCAGGGAGTGCCACCACGAGAAGGAGCACAATCAGTACCGCATCCCACAGTACCAGAATCCTGAGAGAGCATGGCCTCATGTAGCTGAGCAGGTGCATCAACGACCTGAGTACCACCACTATCTGGTAGTGACTGGGTCGTCAGCGAGACGCCATCCCCAACCTGAACTCGACCCGACCTCTGAGCGTCCCGAGGAGGAGGAGTAGTGAGCGCCACTGCAGAGATCTTTGGCAGCAGTATTTCGCTCTCTGAGCACTCTGAGGAGCCACGCGACACTTGCCTTGCACAGGAAGGACACTGGGAGTTTTGGATGTGTCAAAGCAAGGTGTAGCATCGACACAGGTGTTTGTCACACGAAGAACCGGAAGAACTGGGATGGGGGAGGCACTCCCAGATGCTGGAAGGACCACCGCAGAGGGGACACCCCCAGAGACAGGAGGCACCTCCCCGGAAGAAGCACAGCCACTTCCAGGCTGCACTCCCTCAGTGGAACCCCCCGGCTGAGAAGGCTGGGAAATAAAACCCCGAGAATTTGATGGGGCATTGTGTGATGGCAGGGGCACCTGCCGAGCAGCCTTAGGGCGAGACAAAGCAGCAGCAAAGGTAACCCCAGGGCGAATGAACCGTTCCCTTACCCTGGCCTTTGCCTCAGAAAAGGAAATTTTCTCCCTCGTTTGGACAGAAATAATCTCATATTCATACTTGTATACTTCGCCATCCCTTGAGGAGACTGCATGCACTCCTCCACAGTTCAGACATTTAGGGGGTTGAGAACACTCATCCATACATGAGAAATTCCATCACAATTTCCGCCGACTTCAGGAAGGCCAGACAATTCCCGACTGCAAGAATGGCGAACATGACCAAATCTTTGACAATAATAGCATCTTCTACAGTAGGTCGAGGAACATAAGGTTTAACCTTAAACTTCCACCACACAGCAATGATAACCTCCGGCAAAGTAAGGTGTTCAAATGTCAAGATAAGAGTGGGCGTGAGGGTTAAAACCCCATCAACTTTCTTCATGATTCTCTGTATTGTTACAACACCCTGAGGAGCCAGGCCCTCTAAGAGGGAAGAATCAGGATATGAGATGGTCACGATAATACACAACCCCTCGGGACTGATTTAGGACCAAGTGATGAGAGGCAAATACAGGATAACGGGCAACCATAGTTAGAGACTGGATGCGTGAAACTTCATTCCTGGCTTCTAACAATAGAGAACCATCACCCTGCAAAGAAACTTTGGGGGTAAATCCACATGCCGTAACTTGACCACTATGAGTCTGAAAACAGTTCAGGTTCCGGAAGGAAGTACCATCATCCATTTTGAGGACTATATATTTTGTATAAGAATTTTTCATAGACACCAGGTAACAGCTCGATAGAAGGAACATGTGAATTTGCAGTTTTGGCAGATGACCCGGAGGGTACAGGGTCATCACCAAGAGAATGACCAGGTGATGCCAACTCGTGCAGCTGGTCATCGACCACACGAGTGGTTAAAGAAGTGTCTGATGTATCCATATATACATTAGTGAGATAAAATGGCACAGGAGCAAGGAAAACCGCCTACCAGGGAGTAAGGGGACCGAGCGCAGTCTGATGGGAATGGGGTACCTTGTTCCCAGAGGGTGACCCAAAAAGGACACCCTGTGATACAAAAGTTAGCACCTACCAGTGCAAAGACCCCCTTCCCCAACACCTCCCAGCCAGACACCCAACCAACCAACTCAGGACAGCACCAAGGCGATCCCTCTGGTGGGCAGCACCAATGACCCGTATGGGTAACCTTCATTTCGGACAGCGCTTTGTCAGACCCCTCACCCACAACCCTACCTGCATGGGAGGCCCTGCCAGATGTCATTACATCCGTGGGCAGGCTTGTGGGATCACAGGGGCATGCAAGCCCCCCCACCACGACAAGGTGGCTGCCCATGGGGGGACCCCTTGGGAAATTTCTTCCCTCAGGAAGGGAGGTGCTACTGGCGTAGTTACCCCAGTAGCGAATGAGTGAAATAGAAGATAAGTGATAACTACATAAGGAGACAGGCGAGCCATTAAGAACAGTAAATCTTTTCCTTATCAGTTTTACGGGTTGTAAGGGTGACCCTGGTCCCTAGCTGTGTTTACTCAGCGGTCAACTCGACTGATAACACACCAGTTTTTTTTCTCACAAATTACGCAGAAAATCCCTCTTGTCCTTGAACTGTGGGTGTAACTTATAGTGTGGAAGGAGCTAAAACAGAGTATTTGTCAATAGAAGCCTAATAACTTTTGCTCTGCCTTCTTAATGGCACGTCAGTGGTTTGGATAATTTGTGTAACTTTGCCATTGGCTCCCCTTGGTAGCAGGTGCCTCTGTACTTGGTGAGTGGCTGTTGATATTCCATAAGACAGCCTGGTGGTTAATTAGCTGAGAGAGGCGGAGTAAGTCTGCTTTATAAGCTCAAGGAAAATGTGAAGAGACACATTATGTCTCATTTTGTACACACCTTTTTGTACACACATTTTCGTCTCATTTTGTACACACCTTTTTGTACACACATTTTCGTCTCATTTTGTACACACCTTTTTGTACACACATTTTGTCTCATTTTCTGTACACACCTTCTTGTGCACATTTTGTCATTTGTATACATTTGTTTACATTTCCAGTCACAGTACAGTTTTGTCACATTGACTTGCACTTTTCTCCAACATTACTCAATACGTGACGTTAAATACAAAACACACTGTTTGTGCACCATTTCCTATTTTTGGTTCACTCCTCCATTTGCACTAGTGTGTGAATTACATCTGGATTAAACCATTGAAGTCTCCACGTTTCCTCGAGCTCTGTGAGTACTTAGCCTCCACTGAGTGTATTCTGGTTATACAAGAAATAACTTATTTTATTTTGTGTTCTGAGGCCTATATGAATCCTCCTTTTGTAATCCGAACCCTGGTTTCTTCTTTGGTTGTGTATGCTATAGTGTACAGTAAAGTTAAATTAGTTTTCTTGTAAGCTTTACCTTATCCCTTCTAGTGATTAATTAAGAGCTAAGAGTGCACCGAAATATACACCCTCATAACAGTGTGTGTGTGTACACTCCATTTCAACAGTTTTAAATCCTACTACGAACGTAAGTCGGTCCTCTACGCCTACATACCAAAAAGTATATGTGGGGTTGACTTTTACCATCTGAAATAACTGAAACTCATCGAACATGTGAATTGTTTGAACATATCACACCAAACAGCAAAAACAGAAATAAAACTAATCTAGGCTCTGAACATTTGTCACTTATTATTAATCACTTGTACAGTACTCCATACACGACAAAAGCACTCACGGCAATTGAACAGGATAACCAAATGAATGAATAAAATCTCACCATGTTCAGAGAAACAAAAATTTTACTCATCCTCATTAATTACAGTCATGATAATTCAGTCATGAGTTTTTCTGGTGTGAGCTACATATCTCTTCTACAAAGAACGAAAATTAACATTTATATTTTTCCAAAGAGAAAATTCCATTGAATGTAGTTTATAAAACATGCATTATGTTGCTGACGATGACATGGAAAAAAAAAAAAAAAAAAATTCCACCGAAATATAAAAAAAACCTTCCTAGGTACCCAACAAATGACTAAGCACTACAGCCAGCACCAGTCCTCCTATCCTCACACTATGCGCCATTAACAACCATATGCCCTCATTTCGGCAGCTGTACGATAACTGGATTACTCCCGCAATGAGTCACATCATGTTCAGGCATAAATATTGAGCAACTCATACTCTGAGGTTTTCATCCTCTCATCAAAAATTTTTACAATGTGTTTTCATGTCAGTATTCAACTCACTTTGCTCCCTCTGCCAACCTATCATGATCTCATTCACTACGCCCACATCCATCACATCCTCACCTTTCCCCTCTTCCATCCGTTCTTCCCGGTTGCGTCCACTCTTATACATTTCCTACTTCCTATCATTCCTATTACCAATGTCCTCCCTATAACTTCATCCACTCACCCACTCATACACAAATCTCCACCACCTGAACCATCCTTTTCGTCTCTCACATTTACTCCTCTTCCACCCAACTCCTCTCACTTAACCTTCATTCCTCCTTTTCCTTCTTTTGCGAATGGTGTCGCTACACTTTTCAAAACACCCTCCCTTCTTCACAACCCCATTTCCTTTCTGCTTACTTTCAGTACTATTTTCCTTCCATTCATCTTTCCTTCAGTTTTATCAACCCCTTTTCTTTAACTCTTGCTCTCCTTTTCTCTTATTGTACCCTCAATCAACCCTCTTTCTTCTCTAACTCTTCCTCTCCTTTTCTCTTTTTTACCCTTAACCTGCATTTCATATCAACTCGTATGCTTTTTACACTTAAACCAACTAAACTTTACTTCTCCAGCCAGTTCCATTTCTCAACTTTTTCCTCAGGATCATCTGTTCTCTGTGCAGTCTTCTTCCATCATTCATTGTCTTCTTATATTTGACTGTCCACTTTATTCCTTTCCTTATTTCTCCACCCTACCGATTCACACTCTACTTTCCCTCAGTTCTCCACAATACATTTTTAGTCTCTTATGGCCCTCTCCCAAACTGTCCCCTACTTTGACCTCCTCAAAAGACGTCATTCCTGACCTCAGCTTCCCCAGCAACTGCCGTTAAAATAACCTGTCCCCAATCTTCTCACACCATCTCGTGGCCTCTCTTCTCATCCTCCAACACCAACCACCAAATGGTCATTGACTGGGCAGACATTAATTGAACAACTTCGATTGTCGATTAATTCATAAATTATTCAATCATTTTATCCTTCATTTGGGGAGCATGGACGAAGAACTATAGCCAGTGTGTAAAAATAATCTTGAACAAAAGAATCGTCTGGTTTCATCAGATAAAGAAATGTAGAAGTTGTATGAGAGAAAATTTAAGCATGTACTGGTAAGCAGATAAAAAAGAATGATAAGCAAATGAGAGAGAATCTATTTGCAACAAGGAGTGCTACTTCTTATCCTGAAAGAATGAGTATCCAGCCAGAATTGTGGCCTGTGGGTGGTGACATAGCAATAGGAAAGTGATACAATATTGCGGGAGGAAGATGGAAAGAGCGAACTAATGTGCTGTGAGATAAAAACTGGCTCATACGTCTATATCTGGCTGTATCCACTATGGGTCACCCCTCACCCATCGATTCTCCCTTCTCGGACTTCTTCGAGCATTGACTTTTTTTTTTTTTCATAGTGCCTATGGATCCATTTCCCTCAGGAACCTATTTTCACCATGCACCTATTTTCCCCTCATGGATATATTTTCCCGATTGACGTATTTTCCCTATTAACTTTTTTCCCCATGGATGTACTGTCCATATCTCCCTGGACCAAATTTTGCCCTGAATCTAATGGCCAACTTGGATAAATCTTACATTACTTGACTGCAGGTATTTTCCTCATAATCATTTTTCTTACTAAGGTTATGTTTTCCCAATCCAAGCAATTTTCTCCATGGACTTTTTTCCCTGAGTATGTGATTTCACTCCATAAGAAAACACCCAATCCCATTTGTACCTTCCCTATTTTCTCGCACGAACCTATTTCCCCCATGATCCTGTTTTTAGTCATTTGATCCATGTTTTTTCTTGAACACACTTCCAATAAGGATTCATTTGCTGTAGTGAGGTGGATTAGCTGAGATATTTCATTTTGTGATTAAAAAAACAAACAAACATGAAATTTGGCACAGATATAACTGAAATGATTCTGAACAAATCTGGATATTGGAACAATAAGTAAGCCCATCACTCTGATCATGGTAGCCATTTTTTTCAAAATGGCCCCAACCTTAAACCTATTTTTCACAAATTTAGACATTTTTTGTGTCTAGACCAATATTTTTTTTAGTCACATAACACAATAAACTTAACAGTAATAGTTCAAGTGCTTTATTTTGGCTAAAACAAAAAAAAATGCTTCAAAGCTAAACATAAACTGACAATTTTATTTACTCATGTTTTCTTGGTCAAGAGTTCATCTTCATTAATCTTTTGTAAGTACAAGTAAATTTATTTTGCTGTATTATCAGATCCGCTCCTCTCCAATTATAGTAAGCATATGATATAAAAAAGAGAAAGTTCAACAGGTTCTTAATTGGGGTAAATACTCTAAAAAAGAATGTTTAGAGATTTTACTTTGGCTCTAACAGATCCAGTGCCAATGATCAAAACACCCTCCTGCAAACACACATAAGGCCATGCATGCAAATGCAACCTTTTTACATATGCATCGTTTCATATAATCCTTTTCGTATTTACAGGACACCAGTTCCTTGTAAGTAATTGCTGCATTTGGTAGAATTGTCCAGAGTGGGTACTACAGGCCGTCATCAGATTTGGTCCATCCTCAATCGGTGGGTGATGGAAATTTGAGTTTTGGTTCCAGCATCTGCCCCCAAATATAACCTCCTTGGTAGATTGCCCTCTTGACATGCTGTTCTAGCTGCCTTTGTTGGTGGAATCAATTGTACACTGTTTTACTAGCAAACAACTTTTTCCATACTCTGTTTGTCATCAGTAGTGCTCCTACTGTCATACAAAGAGGATAACAAACCTTTCAATTTACATTAGAATGTCATCTGAGAGCCTTGTTGGGGCCACTGATACCCTCAGTAGTGCATCTTTCAATCCTGGGAAAGCAGACCAGATTGCCCAAAAAATTTTCTTCCCATGCCCAGAAAATCAGGGGACACTGTCAGTGCGTGAAACATGACCAATGTCTGGGCTTTCTCTAGTCCAAGCCCAGATGCAATTACATGGGCTGCTAAGTACCTGAATTTTTTTTCGGTCCCAAATGCCAACCATAGCTCATCATTTGTCTGCAACTTCTGTATCAAAGAAACGGTCAACACCACTAAATCTATTTCGACAATCCAGATCAGGACTGCATGGTGACCATGGTTTGCAGCATGAGATGCATGCAACATGCGACTGTCTGCTTCCTCATAATTACATGGAGCAAGTGATATCAGTTTCAAGTGGTCGCTTAATTGGGAACTGCCTCTGAATCAGTGATGACAAGATGCTTGCCCTCTTCATTGAACCACTCAGTGCTAGCACCTGACAAAAATGTGAACAGATCTGTCTTGTTGTCATCCACTCGAAGGAAGCTTTGCCATTTTCAAGTCATTGGTGGTGTGGTTATCACTCGTCTCCGTGTTCCTGTCTCACATTTCATTCTAGCTTTGCCTTTAAGAGAATCCTCATTATATACGTCCCACACAACCTCAAGGTGTGATGCATTCATCAGCTCTGTAGAGGGACATGTTATGAATATTCAAAATACATATTCATCAAATGTCTTGGTAGCAGCTAGCTTTAACATCTGAATGATGGCTGCCCCATCAAGAATGACGCAGATTACAAAAGGAGTAATAGACTGGGCCTCAGAAAGATCTTCTAAGCAGCCAAGGAGGTCACACTTAGCACCAAGATGGAGCCTTCCACCATCAGACAATGCTGGTGGGTATACTTGGTTCTCATGGCTGAAGAATTCTTCAAGATTTCCATCTCATGTTTGGCAACCAATATACAAACGTGAGGAGTGTCCAGCATCATTCTTCGAAGAGACCAGTCGCTGTCTGCATTTTCCTGCAATCTTTTTCTTGGTGTTTGGAAAGACCTTCAGTTTGTTTCAAGGAATGACATCTTGAATTGGTTTAGTAAGTTCTGTCAGGTACTCTCGTGAGGGTTTCAAACTCATGTACCCATTCTCCTTAACCTTTCTGAGTTTCTCGATACCACTAAATCTGCAACTTCCTTTATATCCAGAACGATGAGATCCAGGCTTTCTTCTTCAAAGGGGTTGCCAAGCTCTTCCATTACACTGACAAGGGAGTATACATCTTTGACGAATGAAACCTGAACAGTGGCTACCTGGTCATGGTGACATGTCATTGTGCATTTGTTTGTATTAGAGTCCAATATGAAAGTCTTCTATGGCTTTGGCAACTTCTGGACCAGCTACCATCCAGTGCTGAAGGGCACATGGTTTGTCCATTAAACCAACGGCACCTCCGTTGCCATTGATAATGACATTGTTTTGGTCATGTGCCTGATTGATTGAAACTGAGGGGAATATCTTGTTTGGCTCTTGTAAAATGAAGTTTCCGGTCTTGAATTGTGTTAATACATCTGGGTGCCTTGTCTTAAGTTTGACCATATCTCTGATGAACAGGATTCACCTGGCTTAGTTAGTAAGGTCCAGGGCATGAAACCAATGAACTAGCATATTCAGAGCTTTTAAAATACATGGCAAACTAGAAAGCTACCAGAGAGCGCATACCTCCGCCAATGCCATTGCCATTAAAAAAGATCCGGATCCGTGGACATATGATTCGGATCCGGATCTGCCCCCCAAATGTAATAAATTCTTTCTTAGTCAATGGCCCACCTTTCCACTAAACTTTTATTGAAACTCGTTGGAAACTTTTTGAGATATTGTGTGGGATACTCTGGATCCGGATTCGGATTTGTCCTCAAATTTAATCATTTCTTCCTTGGCTCAGGGCCAACCCTTTCACAACATTTAATCAATTCCGTTCATAATCCTTAAAATTAATCCCAGATCCGGATCCGAATCTACCATAAAATATAATCAATTATTTCTTCGTCTATGGCACACCTTTCCTCTAAATTTCATTGAATTTCATTGAGAAGTTTTGGAGATATTGTGTGGGATGTTCCAGGACTGGATCCAGATCCGGCCCAAAATTGAATAATTTCTTCCTTGACACATGGCCCACCCTTCCACAAAATTTCGTAAAAATCCGTTCTTAACTTTATGAGTAATCCTGCTAACAGACAGAAAAACAAACGAACACAGGATAAACCACAACATCCTTGGCGGAGGTAATGATGCCAGTCATAGGGAATGCACAAAGGTTGGTAACAGAAGTTCAAAGTCAAGCACAGTTCCCGGTTCTTAAACAGAGGATAAGCCTGTTCCCTTTTACGGCATCACTCTTCAAATTCTGAATGGATTTGGTTTATCTGACAGTTTCAGTCAAAGACTTTTCTTTGTAGGATGTACATGGCAGCTGCTGTGACCTGATGAACTTGTCTTGTGCGAGTAATGTGTACTGATTTCAAGAAAGAATCAGCAGTTCCTGGTGTTGCAATATCACTTGCACTAATGCTTGGACACAACCACTTGCTTTCAACCAGTCACCTTGGTCTTTAGGACCGCCAGTTCGATATGGAGACCACCAAACATCAGCACTATTTTGTCTTCCCCATATCTTTCAGGCCACTTCCATTGAATCTGCTTAGTCAAAACAAAGGTCGGTCAAAGGTGACAACAGGCGTCTGTCCTGAACTGAGATGATTAGCCGTATTTTTCACAATATGCATAAAATGTTTTATCATAGCAACTGTGTGCACCCCCTCGTGAAAGAATAGGAGCAGAAAAGTTGGAGAAATTGTGCGAACTTCTGCTTGGCTGTTAGAGGCATGAAAGGCAGCCGAAGAAACGTTCTCATTTGTGCTCGTTATATTTTCAATGACCTGCCTCGTATGTTTTAACAACAGGTATTCACCTCCTCTCTCCTTTTGTATTTTTTCAAGGAAGTAACACTACATGGGGGAATAGGCGAATTACTGTTACTACCAGTCACTAGGGGTACATTAATGTAGAAGTGGAGTAGTTCAAGCATACTCTTCTTGATGAGCACTTCCTCTGATCCTCTATTGACATCAGTACTCAGTGCCATCACCAGGATAGATTGGATGCTGTATTAGGGATAGCAGTGCCGTGAAAGAAGTCTCTTGCTGTTGTGGCACTGGGGTTATGATTGATGTTGTCAAGTGAACCAGTTGTGGACACTGCCACGCATCTTGGGTAGGCAGAGTACTTGATTACCATAAACGGGGGTGATTAGGCTACTCCTAGGTGATGTGAGACAAAGAAGCAGAAAGTTGTTCAAGGTGTCAAAAGAAAACTTGATTTTAATGGACAACCCTGGTAATTTATGACATGAAAGGCTACACAATACGGTTTATTTTCCTTTGCTCAGACAGCTGTCACATCCATTTCTGGGAGAGATATGGGTAAAAATTTGTGGCCGAAATTAGGTCGTAAAAACATTCCTACTGCACAGGAAACTACTGCGTGTATGGATAGCTTTATGACAGGAATACTTCAAGGTGCCTGTTGGATATAAACATGTCAATATATAGAAAGGTTATTGATAATTACGGTGTTTATGAATAAAGGTTTTTCATTCTTAGGAAAATTTTGATTTGTTGAGCGGGGTGATTAAGGGCTCAATGCCACGTATCTACAACCCCACACCATTTGTCAAAAGGCGCAAGCAGCATGATGAAGAAAACACCAGGAAAGCCCTTGCAGCAGTGAAGAAAAGAATGTCATGAAGAAAGGTAGAAGAGATAATGAAGATCCCCAAATTGAACTTAACAGACATGGGTGTGAAATGCAGTCCATGAAAAAGAGCGAATTAATTTGGAAATGACTTAAAATGCAGGATAAGATGTTCTATTTGAAGGAGGACATAAAGCAGAAAACTGCAGCCCCCACAAAACTTAAGTGAGGCGTATTTAAAGTTTCAGAACTGAAGGAATGATGGGGCTAGGATATTTGTTTGAAGACATAATTTCTAGTGTCATTCATTTTACAAAGCAACAACGTATGTCCCTGCACATTCCTGTAGAATTCACATAAGTTGTAAGCTGTTAAAGTTTTCATGCTTTTTAGTGTCATTTAATATTTGTTTGAAGACTTGTATTTTTAAAGCACAGCATGTGTCCATAGACATCCCTATGGAATATACGGTACCTAAGTCGGAAACTATTAAAGACTTCATGTTTTTTTAGTGTTTTTCATTTTAAAAAAAAAAGAAAGGCAATGTGACTCCCAAAAAACCGCTGTAGAAGGCAAACAGGTACAGAGACCATAGTAGCTTACCGTTCCTTATCACACCATTCATGGGACAGCTTAAAAGAGAAAAACAGGTTTAAATCAGTCGTGAAACAAAAAATTATTCCTCTAATGAAGGGAACTTGTAATTGACCAAAATATGATGTCAGCACTTTAGATTTTGAAACATTTTTGAGGGAGTTATTAACTCGAGGCGTCCCATCGATGTATGAGTACGTCCCAACATTTTGTCACAGCTAGACCCATCAACATACCAGTATGTCGTGCAATGGCAAGGTTCATAATTTGCATAAATTTCAAATCTCGCTCTTGATTTCTGGTATGTAGGGTTGGGAGACTTTCCCCTACATGCCACCAGGCAGGGACACTCGGCAACCCCGCGCAACCCGCGCTCACCCTCGCCTCGGTCACTCACCTGTTAGCAGTGACCCAGGTCGGATATGGCATGCAGAGGTCTCTCAGAAGAACAAATTCAAGCCGCCCTGGATGCCTTCACAGGCAACAGTGATTCGCCCCTCGATAACGAGGTTGCAGACAAGGATTATGTGCAACCAGAGGATGAAAGTAGCAGCAGTGATGAGGAGGTCCCGTTCCCGAGGAAGCGGCGCTACGTCACATATCGTGTCACTAGAGAGGGCCAGCCTGCACCAAAACATCGTGCAATAACCTCTCTGCAGTCCCTACGTGACGTGGAGCCCAAACCCGAGGACGAGGATGAAGACAAGGATGGAGCCGTGGGAAGTGCTGCCACATGGAATGGCCGCAAGATCATCACTCATCGCGGCCGCGAGCGAACAGCACGTTGTTCTATCAGGTATGGGCATAGTCTTTTATTTGGGGAGGGCAGAAGTGACGTGGAGGGAGTGGGGAGTGAAATTGAAAGTGAAGGGGCAGTAATTGAAAGGGAAAGTGGCGGGAGTGAGTCATCATTCTCACGTGGTGGTGCGAGGGAGCGAAGCGTATCACGTGGGATGGTGAGGGTGCATGGTGAATCACGTGGTGTGGTGATGGATGGGGGAGGTGAGGAGGAGCCCCTTCCCAGCACGTCTTATGCTTCCCAATATTCCAGGACTTCCTCCCCACAGTCCCCTGATGTTCTCCAAGGCCGTAAGGGTAAGGGAAAGGGGAAGGGTACAGGCCGAGGGAAGAGGAGTGCGATTGGGGAAGCCCTCTGCACTCCTCCCCAACCTCCCCCACCAGCATCTCCTCCCCACTCCGATGAAGGCAATGATGGGGTCGATTTGGGCAAGGGTAATGTGAGTTGGAATTGGGAAGATGGCAGTGATTTCTCTCCCATCATTCACCCCTTTACTAAGGAGGGGCACTTTGGCTGCACGTCTCCTGGGATTCACTGTGGCTCCACCAGGCTGGATTTTTTCGACCTGTTCTTCGATGAGGGTTTTGTGGAGCAGATTGTGGACCAAACCAACTGTTTTGCAAGCAGCCAGCACTGTGAGAGTGAACGACAGGGCACAAGGAGCAGGCATTCGATCATGTATGATTACCCTGTCTCCCTGGCAGAGATGTTTGTATTTTTTGCCCTGGTACTTTTGATGGGTATTTTACCTAAAAACAGAATTCCATCATACTGGACTACGGACTCTTTCATACAGACACCTATTTTTGGCAAGGTCATGAGCCACAATCGATTTCAGCACATTCTAAGCCGCCTCCACTTTTATGATGCTGATGATCCTGGCAATGCAAATGACACTGATAAGATGAGTCGAATTAGGTTGGTTTTTGATCACCTACGGCAAACATTCCGTTCCTCATTTTATCCCTATAGAGACCTTGTCATAGACGAGTCTCGTGTTGTGGAGAGGCAATATTTCTTTTCGCCAGTATATACCCAGCAAAAGGCACCGTTTTGGGTTCAAGATCTTTGTTATGTGTGACTGTAGGACTGGTTATGTACAAGACAGTCTTGTACACCGGTGCACAAACAGACATAATAGAAGATCGGAGTATTGGACTGTCTGGAGCAGTGGTAAAGACAATGACTGAAGAGTACCTTCATTGTGGTCACGTCCTCTACCTGGATAACTGGTACACTAGCCCTCTTCTCGCTCGTTATCTACACCTGCATGACGCGGGACTCTGTGGTACTATCAAGGTGAACCGGCGTCACATGGTCAAGGTGGGGCGGAAAGTAGACAAAAATGAGGTGGTCTGCAAGGCTACCAACATGCTAGTTACAGTGTGGAACCACAACAGAGAAGTCTGCCTCTTGTCCACGGTTCACCGCCCATTGATGCAGCGAACAGAGTCCATGGATTACCACAGCGAGAGGGGGGGGCCGCATCTGAAAACCTGAGTCTGTGCTGAATTATAACATCATCATGCGGCAGGTGGACCAGTCTGACTCCATGATATCCACTGTGGAGTGTGCCAGGACCACGATGAAGTTGTACAAGAAGCTCTTCTTTCACCTGCTCGATATAACTGCCCTCAATTGCCACTGCCTGCATGCCATGACAACAGGAGTGCAGGAAACCTTTGAAGGGTTTGTGAAGGAGCTTGGTCGTGAGATCATAGTCCAGTATGCAGTCGAGAGGACCGAACAATGCACACGCACTGTCCCTACCGTCCAAACTCTCCTGAGAATTTCTGCCCGCCATTTTGCCCCTCCTATACCTCCCCAGCCAAATAGACCTAGGCCCCAACGCAGGTGTCATGTGTGTGGTAATTCCTGTGTGAGACCCACCACTCAGAGAAAAGACACCCGCTATGAGTGCATTGAGTGTAACGTGGGTCTCTGCATTAACTTTTGTTTCAGGGAATATCACAACCTGATGCACTACTAATATGGTGTGAATGCGATATGATTCTCATACTCAGGAAAAAATGCGACATACAGACGCTCAATGTAATTATAAAGGCCCGTAAATATGTAAATAGTAGTATGAAATGGAAACTGGTGTAATGTAAGTGGAAAATTATTATGTAAGTGCATAAATATAATCTAAGTCGAAACATTCCTATTGAGTGTATAAAGATGCGATATTCTGACGCTCAGTGTAATAAGGCCCATAAATATGTAATTAGTAGAATAAAGTGGAAACGGGTGTAATGTAAGTGGAAAATTATGATGTTAGTGCACAAATATATCCTAAGTCGAAACATTCCTAGCGAGTGTATAAAGATGCGATATTCTGACGTTCCGTGTAATTAATAAGGCCCGTAGATATGTAATTAGTAGTAAAAAGTGGAAACGGGTGTAATGTAAGTGGAAAAGTATTATGTAAGTGCATAAATATATTCTAAGTCGAAACATTCCTAGTGAGTGTATAAAGATGCGATATTCTGACGCTCAGTGTAATAAATAAGGCCTGTAAATATGTAAATAGTACTATAAAGTGGAACTGGGTGTAATGTAAGTGGGAAAGTATATTGGAAGTGAAGAAATAAAATATAAGTTGAAACATGAGTGGTAGCGAGTGTGCTTGCTACGTGAATATGTGCTAGCTTTTCGCTAAATATCCTCATAAGGAATGTAAATAGGTGAAAATATTTACATTGGTTGAAATATGGTATAATGTCATGGAAACAATAATATGAAAGTTAAAAAAAATGAATGTTGAGAGAATAGTAATAGCGAGTGCGCTGAGTAGGCAAATATGTGCAATAATTATGCTAAATATCATCGTAATGAATGTAAACAGCTGAAAACATTTACATAAAGTCAAAAATGGTAAAATGTCATTGAAACAGTATTATGCAAGTAGAAAAAATGACATGTTTCCTGAAACAAGAAACTTAGCAACTAGCGTGTGACCAAAATCCCTATGCTCGCGCAATGGAACAATGCTTATTTTTCCTATATATCTCATTGGAAACCATTATATTGTTGTTGTGACTGCTTATTAGTTCCAAATCAATAAATATAGAATTATTCTTTGTTGTTTCTCCCAAAATTACCTACCATAGCCGCTTTTAGCCAAAAAAAAAAAAAAAAAAAAAAATCCAAAATAGCTCGGGAGTGGGGGGTATCGGAGGGGGGAAATCGGTCGGGACATGATGGGTTAAAAGGAAATAATAAAAGCTGTCCCTAATCACCCCCAAATTATGGTACAATGGAACTTCTGACAAATAGAATCCCTCATGTCTATTAAGAGCGAAGAATGCGATCATAAGATATGCTTAAGCCAATGTATGAAAACTTTCTACCAATTTCTTCTTGCGAGTGTGTGCATGCGGCAATAAGCCTGTGTAAATAGAAACAAGGGTCTCTTGGACTGAGTGGTAACGGACAGTGCCTGAGGCAATAGTAATGGACATTCGGCTGTGTTTAACACTGTTTAATTTCAATAGCTGAGCTATTGCAAGTGCAGCAAGGGTGTTGTTTTCCATGTTTATTTTTTTTTTTTTTTATATTGGGCTCCTCCAGAACCATTCCCACAAGTGCAAGTAAATATGATGACACAGCCTCCTCCTGGCATTCATCAGAGACACCAGTAAAAGATTTGGTTTCTCCAAACATAATGTTGGTGGACCCCCACTGCTGCATGAGCAGGATGGACCGCATTACTATCATTGTCATATTCAAAGACTTTTGCAAGGCAGATCCAATATCTTTCTTGAATCCAAGAAGAATATCTCTCCCTTACTTGTTGGCCATCATGTCGGGGAAGTGTGCAATGAGCCGTTCTTTCAGACGAGTAGTGTTTACTCAACCTTCAAGCTCTTCCATTCTACAAGTGTAGAGGCAAGATATTATCAGTCATTTTAAAGACTGGAGATGTTGTATCATATAAACTTGCTTCCTCGATGTAGATTATCCATTCAGCAAACAGCAGCAGATATTTCTCTCCCTTTATTAGCATGCCAGATTTCGTATCCTTGGTCTTCCTAGTTCTCTTGTACATGGCTGCCAAACACCTAGCATAGTACTTGGCCTCTAGACCCACCATATCACCCGCACTTGATCTGGCCAGAAGATCCTTGTCTTGAAGAAGTTCTGCACATGTTCGCACTCGATTGTCGAGCTGGAAAGTTGTTGCTGCATGGAATCCATCCTGGTCGGTTTCTTGTTTGCAGAAGAAACGCAATGCCTAATTGGTTTCTTTAGAACTTGTTTGTTGAGACCATGTAAACTTGCTTGCTGAAGGATGGTCTACATCTCGATCTACTGAGTTCAACTTATGGTTTATCGCTCGATTCAGCATTCTGTTCTTATATCCGAGTCGATGTGTTTGATGATACTGTGCATTTTGAACAATTATTGCAGCTTCAGTACCACAGCCTCCATCGTGTCGCTTAAGCTGCAGCGTCCGTGGAACCAGACTGAGTTAAATGAAGTTCATGAGGTTTCTTGCTACCGGATGGTGTCCACGCCCGACACCGCTTCTTTTGAACTGTAGAGGGCGTGTTAAAGGTTCTAATTTGTATTCTTGACATACAAAGTTTCCAATTCGTATGAGTGACTGCAGAAACTGATGGGCCAGGCTGCACAGCATCAACGAGTTTGAAACTTTTCTTAGAAGGCAATTACCTTTATTGAAGGTGTGTTTGCAATGAAAAAAAAAAAAAAAAAAAAAATAATGTTCATATTTTTGAATTGCATATTATTGCTGAAAGTAGAATAAATACTTATCATGTAACTTAAAAATATTTAATATATAGAAAGCAAAGAGGGGTAAGAATAAAATGGTTTATCAACTCTCCATTTTCCTTAATAGTAAATACTCCCATGCCCATATAGCCAACTGTATTATATTAAACTGGAATTGACCATATCATGGAATATATATCTCGCCTAGCTAAGATAAAATCGAACATGATATACACTGTCTTGCTCAAATTTCAAGGGCTATCGCCATTCTTAAGGTACGAAATACACAATTTTTTATATCCTTACACAATATTCAGTCTTATACCCATTTTCTCAATTTCAACATGCATCCCTATTGAACTGGTTAAGATATGAATGAAATATGAAAAATATTGGGCTATGTAGAGTGCATATGGTGGTAGGATAGCTGCAGTGTAAGGCGCTGTGAGGTGTTGGATTATGTAATACCATGCAGTGTTGCCAGACGCCCTCAGAGGTAAGATCCACTATGCCCCAATATCGAAAAAATGTTCTATGCCAGATTTGATGCATTTACCACAAAATGAACAATTGTTACAGATTTTTCAACTAAGTCACCCAATACTAACAATATATTTTCCCAGATGAGCTTGTTTCATCCTGTTTCACCCACAGAACTCTTTAGTCCATGAACCTGTTCCCTAGTCCACACACCCACTCACACTGTATATTAATTATTTTTCCTTTTTAGTGGCAGTACAATGATTCGGCAAATTCTCTCTCTCTCTCTCTCTCTCTCTCTCTCTCTCTCTCACACACACACACACACACACACACACACACACACACACACAGAGTGAGAGAGAGAGAGAGAGGACGTATTGGTTTTGCAGAGTCTAGCCGATTAGGTACTTCAAATTCGAGAATGTTAAGATCTTTGTGTGGACTGTACACTCACAAATGACTCCACTGATCCACACGATGGCAAATAAAGCGTGAAAGGATTAGATAACCAATATTTTTTTATTATTATTAATCATAGAATGTCTAACATTATAGATAGGGAACCAGTGTGATTCTGTGGCACCCACTTGTAAGGTGGGTCGGTATTACTGAGACGAGACTAACAGGTAATCAATCACTTCGTCAGGTAGCGACTCAGAACCTCAGGAAATAATTACTCACACACTCGGTTATCCAGTCAAGAATCTTATTATATCTCATGTGTCTCCGCAAACCACGTCTGCTAGTCAGAACAAACAGATCCTCCGAAAAAGCTGTAGTGTGATGGAAACTCGACTCAGCCTTTGATACAGGAAAGAAAGAAAGTAAAAAAAAAAAATAAACGAAGACAAACATATGTGTGAAGAAACTAAGAAAGGACGGAGGACGGGTGAAAGTTAAGCACGTCCACAAAAAAAAAAAAAAAATCAACTATTCATAAATCTGAGCGAAAGAGGATTCAGTCCAGCTTATGAATGATAAATAATGGAAGGGAGATACTGAGTGATGAAAGCAATTTCCTTCACAGTTTGCGATGGATTTCCTGTTGGCGAGAGATTAAGGGAGCAAGAGGAGAAAAAATGGGTGATTATTGGGGAGTAGGATGAGGTAACTGATATGATGAGAAAATGATGAAAGAGGTGAATGACGATGGTCATGGTATTGGTAGAGGATTGAAGAAGTAATGGTTAATAGAGGTGGTTGATGGTGACAGTAACGAAGTATAAAAAGAGAGGTATGGGAGGAAACAGGATGTAGGGAATGTACAAAGGAGGCAGGATATTGTTCAGAATGAGCCGAAATGGAAAGATAATAGAATGAAGAATATCAAAGAGGAGAAGAAAGAATTCAGTAGTAGGCTACAAGTAGATCTTCCATAATCTGTTTGGTCGAGCAGAACCGTCAGCTATTGGCAAGCAATCGTCCCTGCAGGGCTGTCATGTGCAATGAATTCCATCTTCTCTTGTGATGGACAGAACCTCAATGTGGCGAGGCGCGGGGAAAAATGTGGAGGTTTGGTTTCTGGATGAACTATACATTTGCGTCTCTCAACCCTGTTAACAGGAGAACCAGAACTGGCTCATCACCCCGTTGTTTGTTTATAGGGTTACCACGAAACGTTGTCACTTAGTCTAGAGTCACCTAAGGATAAAGTAGGTAGAACAGCATACAGTGAGTGGATGATTGCTGCCGTTACCTACCACTAGAGAATGTAGGAAAGGGAAGAAGTGAGCCAGAGCGAGTAAACAAAGAAATAAAATGAAACAATAACAAGGGAATGAAAAAAGGGAAGGGGACTAAAGTACGAAGATGAAGGCGATAGGAAAAGTCCGCGGAAAAGAGATTGGAGGAGGTCTTGAAGCAGATATGGTGGCAGGAGTGTAATGAAAGGTACAGAGGGAACCTCACGCACAAGGAACATGTATTACCAAGGAGTACACTGGCTTCAAAAATGTAACAAAGAATGAGACGGTGATATCATAAAAGGTGTTCTAGGAAGTTTAAACTATCATCATCTGAGTATTATTTTATAGTAATAACATTACTTACTAGGAAACGGCACAAGAGATTTTGCAGTTAGTATCGTTTGTGGTGTCAGATTGTCTGGCTCAAAGTGTATGCTAATACATTTTAGGGTAAATGTACATAGGGAAGCAGGATGGTCAACAGGGTGTGAAAGGAAAAATAATTACAAGAAATATTCAAGAAAGAGAAAACGAAAGGAAGAAAATGGAAGCAGGGTAGGAGCTGGAAGGGAAGGAATGAGAAAGGAAAAGTAGCAAGGGAAAAAATGAAAGGAAAAAGGGAAAAAGAAGGAAAAGAAGGAAGACAGAAGGTGGGTAAGAAAATATTGAAAGGGAGGAAGAAATTGATTAAAAAGAAAGCAAAGGAAAGAGAATAAGTCATAAAGGAAGGATTATGAAAGAAAGGGAAGTAGTGAACGTTAAATGAAAGAAAAATTAATGTTCTGCAGAGAGAGGGAAGCAGACACTGAGACTAGGTGTTAGCCAGGTCGACTGAAAAGAGAAGGAAAGAGGCAAGGATTGATAAAAGTCAAGTTGAAGTTATGGCAGATAAAAAGAAAAGGCTCCATCGCCCACGAACACCTCCAGCCGAGGTCAACTGGAGAAAATTATGGCCCTCCAGGTAACACAGAAAAATTTTCATGAAAAAATCATGGTAATGATTGAAGGAAAAACTGTATTTGACTCTATATCCATCTATACGGGGGAAATGTAATTCATTTCAAACTAATGCATTGTTCCTATATTCACCACGACCTGAAAGAGAAAACATTATTCGCTTTCTATTTTAACTCACACTGTTAAGGACTTTGCATTTGTCTCATTTTAACAGTTGATCAAGCTCTATTTGATTTATCCGTCTTTGTTCGGGAGTACCGCTCTGTTACAAATATTCATAATTATCATAAGGTAAGTTGAATATTTACCAACGTAAATCAACGTCACCATCATCGATGTAAATTAAAAACAGTATAGAACCGAAAACGGAACATTCTGGCACTCGACTTATATCATTCATCCAGACTGATTAAACTTTATGTTCCACAGGGCAGCTTTCAATGCATTTTAATAAGCTGCCACTGTTACCATACATTTTAAGCTTATGAAAAAAAAATGGCTCTTGGGAATATTTTCAAATGCCTTCCGGAAAACGAGATATACTACATTGATTGACTGGTTTTATTCGCAAATATAATATAATTGAAAAATTCAGAGAGACTGGCTAGGCATGGTCGAATTTACTGGAATCCATGCTGTGCGTCTTTGATAGATTACGATTTTTTTTTTTCTAAAACGGTTGATGAATTCATCTCTAATTATTGTTTCGAACAACTTGCCTATAACTGGACATAAACTTCTGGACTGAGATTTGTTATCCGTTTTTTAATACAGGACTTCAATTTGCAAGTCTCCAGACATTTAGTAGACTACACTCCTCCTCACCGTCATCAACATGAGTTACTGCACTGCTGGAAAACACCTCTCCCATCTTTTCCATTCTAACCTATGGGCTGTTATCCTGCTCCATCCAATCCCAGTGAATCTCTGAATCTCATTTCACCATCTTGTTCCATATATGCCTCTTTTTCTCACTCCATCTCTTGGATGCCAGTCAGTTACCTCGGCTGTCCATCTTGTTATCTGTTTCACGAACGATGTGACCTCCCCACATCCTTTACTGCAGTGATTATATCCTCTACTTTCAGCTGTTCCCTTATCCAGAGAGCTCTCTTGTTATCTTCCAATGTGGATCCTAACATAGTCCTTTCCATTCTTCTATGAGCATACCTTAGTTTATGCTCTAAGGGTTTGTTAGACTGCTCATGTCCCATTCGTAAGCTAGAGCATTTAAGGACACTGATTATCTGACAGTCTCTTTTGGCATAATGGTAAGTGTTTATCATTTATGTAATTAGTTTGCCAAAAGCCCTTCATCCCACTCCTATACTTCACCTGATTATTTTCATTGTCATAGACTGGGTCTGCCTGAACTACCTGCCAAAGGTATATGTATTCCTCAGCACATTCTAAATCTTTATTTCCTTATTGTTCGGAGGAGGAAAAAACATCTTTGCTAACCCCGACAGGCCGGATGAAGGTGCTGATCGCCAGATATAAGGTGTGCGGGAATACCTGAGGGACTATTCAGTCGTAAACTTAGCCCGCCCAGGCCTCGAATTCAAGGACTCGATACACACCCATCTAATCATTGCCATCTCTGTACGTTTGAGTCAACTAATATACAATTCCTTTTCAGTCCAGGCCCCTCTGCCATACAGCATTACACTCCTAAAACATGCCGCACACAAAGATTCCTCAGTGCAGAGGGAAAGCCATCTAAATGTCAAGACAGGTAACAGCTCCCTGAACTTCATCCAACCACACCCCTTGCCCTAGCCACAGAGCTGGATCCAGTCCCACCTCCAGCACATAACATGATTTCACAGCGGTGAAGGGGAAATGACAACTTATGGAGGAGTGTAGGGTGAGTAATGGAGGAATAAGGAGACACAAAGAAAAATAAGGGAATGAAGTAGATGAAAAACAGAACGCTAGTTGGCTAAAGGAAGACGAGGCGTGTGAAAAAAGCTAAATAATTAGACTTTATCCTGGCGTCAGGAGGAAATAAAGCAGATGGGGGATATGCAGAGGGTAGGCTACAGAACTGTACAAGTCCACAGGTACTGCTTCAGTAGATTGGTGATGTTAAGGTATGAAAGGGGAAGGGGTCTCTCTCTCTCTCTCTCTCTCTCTCTCTCCATTGTCTCAGCATATTCTATCATTTCTTGCCAAGGTTTATTACCTTATCCTTCTTGCATTTTCGATTATGGGAATTTTTTTGGGTGAGATTTATTATTTCTCTTTTGGTATATCATTCCTCTCTTCACTATCTCATTTCTCTTTCCTTTCCCCACCGCTGTCTCTTCTTAAGCCATTCTGCATTCATTGCTGTTACTCTCAGTTTTCATCCTTTTTTCTTCTTGCTTAATTTGATGATGCAGTTCCCCTACATTACTCACCTTTCCGTTTCCTTTTGTCTTTCTGTTTCATTTTTGCAAGCCTCTGTTTCACTGTGTTATCGTTTCGTTCGCCTTTCTCTTGTTTCCCTTCTACGCCTTCTCTTCAAGATTCCTCAGAATGCTAATCCCCTCACAACCAGCACAAGTAGAACCCAAAGTCCGGTGCAGGTTTACGGATATATCGTTACACGTGTACTGCACAGATGCTCCCCCTAAAACGCTAGCTCTGTAACTGCTATACAGAATCCAGCACGCATCACACCCTCTTGAAGAAGCCGTAAACTCAGCAGAATTCAAAGCAGTGGTTAGACTTGAGCTAAGGAGAAAGAGTCACGTAGCCCTCAACACACTTAGGATTCACACTTATGTACTACTATAGACGTACAATATTGCCGGTCTAGTTTACAAATTTAGGAAACTATTAAATCATGGTTACAATTATCCCCTCCACTACGGAAAAACTGCGTCTCCTGACACAGTGGGGCAATTTGTATACAAGGAACATAGTTATACTGAGGGTGGAGAAATAAATGAGTAAGGAGGCATGTGAAAAGTGAATATAGTTAGCTTCTCACTACAGGGTAGCATAATAATTAAATGCTGTTATGCATGCAGCTGGATCCAACAAAAATAAGAAAATGCAGTATTTACAGAACATGGCCATGTTAAAGTTCAATGGAAAGGTATCTTATGTCCCCGCACCACAGTGCCACAGGCTCCAACAGCAGTAGTTCACTATCGGAAGGATGTTGCCTAGTGAGCTGTTCTTCCTACGGTCACCCTTTTGGTGTGCAACAACAAGATCTGCTCAGGTGTGGTTAATAACCACTGGCTTCTCAAGTTCGCGATCTTTATTCGACAAATAATTACATTTGATGCTTGCCAACTGCACTTCACTGTTTTCACAAGTACCGGAGCTATACAATCATCTTTAAGCCACACTGACACTGAACTGACACTAAACTGCACTGAAACTAAAACTGAAACGAAACTGACACCCCTAGGCTGCTCCACCTCCTATATAGCCTTCCCTGCTTATCCAAAGTTCTGGTCCATTCTTGAAGTAGCAAAAGTTACCACTCAGAGACATTCAGTGTACCATAGAGTTTTCTTACATTACGTAACACTGAATTATTTAGCATAGAAAATGAAATAAAATTATGTTATTTAACAATCGCATAAATAAAACACGAGAGAAAAATTTAATAAATTTGTATGTATAACTTTACAAAATACCTTTCCGTCACAAATAGCAGGCTAACTGGCAACTCGGACATGTAACGGAAAAATCTGAGAATCGTCGGGAACACTCCAGCACAAACTAACTAGAAAATCTCAATTCTCAACAGTACCCCCTCCCTAGTCCTTTTGTCTTTCCGACAAAACTACACAGCACTTACAATCATAATCATTAATCTTAATGAAGCATCTGATTATACACAAAATAATCCTTCAACTTATCAGATCTTCTACTATGCCACTACTGAAGATGTCCCTGCTCCTAAACACAGTCCACTCCTCCAGGAAAGTCTTCGTCCTCTTCCTGATTCATTTCTTGCCTGGAGGCAATGTCACCATCCTCTCATGCTTCAGCTCACTGGTGCTCCTCGACATCATCGGCTACGGGTGTGCATGATTCCTCGGAGATGTCCCAGCTGTACTGTCCAGGCCCATTGTACTGCCACAGACAATTTGCATGCACCACCTTTGGGCAAGACTTCCAGCCTCCCCGCATCTGATATGTTATGTCCGACAGGCGGTACATCACAGTGTGGGGCCCATCCCATGGGCTGTACAGCTTTGGTGACTGTCCCTTTTTCCGCTGAGGACTGTACAGCCAAACTGTCACCATCCATGGAGCTCACCTCACTTGCCTTGGCATCATACTTGTGCCTCATCCCTTCCCCTGAAAACTAAAGGACCTCTTGCACTTGATGATGTACCTCAACCAGCTTTTCCTGAAGATGCTTCACATAGCTGCAGGTGTCTGTAGACAGCTCTTCACCAGATGGTCTTCCCATTAACAGGTCAATTATTATGCATAATTCGTGGCCCAACATCAATTTTGCTGGGGTGTAGCTGGTAGACTCATGGGATGTAGATTGATATGCCATAAACAACGCAGGTAAATTCTGGTGCTATTCCTTCTGTCCCTCTACACAGTACTTGGCTAGTTCTTGTCCCAGGGTCCAGTTGAATTTCTCCACCATCCCATCTGACTGTGGCCTTAGTGAAGTAATTCTGGTCTTCTTAATCCCCAGTAACTTGCAGCGCTTATGGAACACAGCAGACTCAAAGTTTCTATCCTGGTCTGAACGAAGCTCTTGTGGCATCCTAAAAACGACAGAAAAATCTGTCAACCAATAGCCAAGCAACAGTCGCAGCCTCTTGATTGGGGATGGCATAGGCTTCTGGCCACTTTATGAAGTGGTCCATGGCGACACATATATACTGGTTCCCTCTTTCATTGAGTGGCAGAAGTCCAGCAATGTCCACCATGACCCATTCCAATTGTGCACTCACTTGCTACAGCTGAAGAGGGGTGCAACCACATTTCATGGGCCATACATCACAGGCCCGACACCACATTTCAACATCATGCCACATGCCAGTCCAGTAGAACCTCTGTGCAGCTGACTTAAAGTTTTCTTCACTCCTAGGTGCCCACTAGTGATCTGGTTATGAGACTCATCCATGATCTCGGACCTCATTTTCTTAGGAACCACCAAATATCAATATTTGCTGAGGGCACCAGGCGTCTCCCACTGATGCTCCAGTAGTCTGTTGTTCAAATGAGGGAGGTCCCATTGGCCCAAGTAGCTATTAATTGCAGAGCTGAACCTCGAAACATCTCCCAAGATGGTCACGCTGTACTTTGCTGCAGCCACTTGAGCGCTGGTTGTCAATCTGCATCCTCCATGTGCATCCTCTTCAGGTCTTCGTCATCTGACGTTGACCCTGTCACTGCAGTATGGCTGCATTTTTTGCTATAATATTCTTTCATACTACACTGCATGCAAATACAATCTGGGTCACAAGACCGACAACTCAGGCTGTCAGCATTGCCATATACCCACCCACGATGGTGCTGAAACTCATAGTAATGCCGGTCCAGCTTCCCAAGCCAGCGTGTTAGTTGTCCTTGATTCATTAATGTCTTCAGCCACTTCAGTACTGCATGGTGTGTCCTGTTAATGAAGCAGGACCCATACAAGTAGGGATGAAAGAAATCAAGGCTCTTCATCATTGCCAAGAGCTCCTGATGGGTCACACAGTAGTTCCACTCTGGTGGGCTGAGCTTCTTGTTGTACTATACCACCACATACACTTAGTCATCCTTCTTCTGGACAAGTACTCCACCAATACCATGGTCACTAGTGTCACAGCCCAGCATGAATGGATGACTCTGATCTGGGCATGACAACATTGGAGTTCTTGCCAGTGCATGCTTGAGTTCATGAAAGACCTTCTGAGTAACTGGAATCCACGTAAACTTCTACAGTATATCTTCTCCCAACAACTTATGCACAAGTGCGGCTATCATTGCAGAGTCCTTGACAAAACGCCGATAGAAGGTACACAAGCCCAAGAAACTCCATAGTTCCTTCACACAAGTTGGAACTGGCCAGTTTTTCCAAGCTGCCACCTTCTCCTGATCAGTATAGACACTGCCCTCGCCAGCAGTGTGTCCCAGGTACAGTCAGGGACACTTCCACGTTACCCACCTCGCGAAGCACTGGTGTGAGACAGGTGAATGTGAAGCAGCAGCCAGACCTCATTTGTCTGGTAACTGAGTGTGAAGGAGGGGGAGGCGGGGGATTGGGGTCACAGGAGGGTTTCGTGATAGGTTGGGGATCACATGTAAGTCTGCAATGTATGACTTAGACATTGTGTTTAGTTGATTTAGAAGGTTAGATGACAAAATAATGCTAGCATTTTGTGAGAAAAATTACGCTGATGTCTTGAGAGTCAGTGTTGTCAGGAAAAATATGGAAGTTTGCTGCGTTTGGACAGAGGTTTGAATGCTTTCATTCTCTCTCGACTGTAACATGAGACTTTTCCCCTTGAGATATTCGTAACGATGCAATGTATATTTATATTTTGTGTTGACTCGAAAACAAAGCCACTTTTTATCTATCTGTCTATCTACACACACACACACACACACACATATATATATATATATATATATATATATATATATATATATATATATATATATATATATATATGTGTGTGTGTGTGTGTGTGTGTGTGGTTTAGTGGGTAATTATTGCGCTCCAATCGGATTGAGCCGGTGAAGGTTTATATCCAAGCGGTGGTCGGGGTTGATTGCTCATGTAATGCCACTCAGGGATGAGTGAGGCTGGTCACTCTCATCTTAAATGTCGGGACCAACTGCCTAGCCCCGGGCTCCTACGCTCCTCATGGGGCAATGTAGGATTGGATAATAGATAGATAGATGTGTGTGTGTATATATATATATATATATATATATATATATATATATATATATATATATATATATATATATGGACGGTTAACAGGAGTTTCGTTTTCCTTTAGACCAGGGGTTCTTAACCTGGTGTCCATGGACCCCCAGTGGGTGCTTGGATGGGCTTCAGGGGGTCCGTGAAGGTCACAGCATTTGAGAACAATTTAGTGATATTGCGTGATGCCATTTGGCAGCATTAGCTGCAAAAAAAAAAAAAAAAAAAAAAAAAAAAATCGAAAAGTCTTGAAGAAATCTGGTGTTTGTTGACACAAGCCTACCCTCGTCTTCATGGCAGAGCGAACTATGAGTGCTCTGATTCAGTTTGCTACCACATACCTTAGTGAGTCAGGGTTTTCAGCGTTTGTTTCTATCAAAACGAAAAGTCGAAATTAATTGGATGTCAAAGATGACATGCGTGTTACTTTTACCTTGTCATAGACCATTCCACAATTTCATCTCCTTATTCACTTCATTCTCATTGAAGTGAACTTTGGAGTGGAATTATAGTTTTGTTTTGTTTAATTTGCACAAGTTGGATGTATTTCACTTTTTCATTGAGTGGCCATTAGTTTTTGCTCAAAAAAGATTGAGAAACATAATTCTTTGTAAAGACTGTTTTATACTTTATGTCATACACTGCATGAGGTAGTTTTCAATAATACAAGGTATATTCATTGTATGCAAAATGTTTTATGTGCTAATGTGCATTTTTCTAGGGAAGGGGTCCATAGTTTCACCAGATTCTCAAAGAGGTCCATGACTCAATAAAAGTTAAGAACCACTGCTTTAGACAAAATGACATGGGAAGTCCCAATTTTAAGACCAGTCTGTAACTATCATCCCTTTAGAACATTACAAAACGAAGGCAAAGAAACAATACCTTTGACAATAAACATGTATTATATATATATATATATATATATATATATATATATATATATATATATATATATATATATATATATATATATATATATATATATATATACATACAGTAATGTAGACAGAGAACAAATACCATACAAACAACATACCAATATATTTATAAAGCAACACCATTCTTTCGACCTGCCTTGTGTCTTTATTGCCATCTAGTACCCAGTCCATCCTCCTTCCTTCTCAATGACAGCTTGCAGCCTGGCAGGTATAGAGTGGACCAGAGTCCGACAGAGGTGAGGCCTAGCCCTAAGTGATTCCCAAGACGCCTGTGAGTGAGCAAACAGCTGTCCGGAGGTCTTTTCCCGTCCTTGCTCCCATGTCTGATCTGTGTGTGCCCAGACATGCTCAGTGGGGTTTATGTCGGCCCCCTTACTTGGCCAGTCCAACAGTATTAGGTCGTCGCGGGCAGCAAACCACTGCTGTACGACTCTGGCAGTATGTATGGGAGACCGATCATGAACAAAAATGACAGGCCTAGGAGGAAGTGGGAAATTCCTTTCTCTCAGAGAGGGAAGAAAGAAGTTTTCTACAATGTCAATGCATTTTTCTGCTGTGAACCTCCCTTCAATGTTCTTTATGTCTCCAACACCATGGGCTGTCATACCCTACCACACTTTACATGTCACGTGCCCACTTCGTGCCACCTCGCAGATATACTGACGATCATATCTGTCCATAATAATAAGGTTATCAGTTATTCATCTCACGCCTGATACATTGGGAAGAGTGGTATTTATTGGGTGACTATCACACATGTTAATGCTATTCTGAAGCAGTTTTTTCTTATATAATTGATGTCTATGCTTATGTTTGGGACATTTATTATATTCAAACAGGAAAGTTAAGTATTAAAATTATCTTCGTTCTTACGTTAATAGACAATGAAAACATACTGCCAACAGGGGTTATATAATTTATCCGGTAATACTGTCAGGCTGGATAATTTTACAATGCTTGACCCTCAAACGGTTAATAACAAAACTATTAGGTGTCAGACACATATAGAACGGTTAAAACATACGCAGTACATATATTTTAATGTAGAGAATTCTCCCATACTGTTATACCACATTGAATTACCTCGTGTTGTTAGGTCACCATAGGTGAATATGTCCATGGGTCGAGGATGCATATGTTTTTTCATCCGAAAAAACCACCCCCTCCCAGAATTCGACCCCCTTATCCACGTGAAGGCGGGCAAAGTGGAGTCTGCCAGCCCGATGTTCGTCCGTCAGCTGCTCCTTCACAGCAGGAACTCTATGGTGGATGCCTTGCACGTGCAGCCTGTTTCTTACAGTCCTGACTGATACGCTTAAGCCAAGACTGTCCCGGATACTGACTGCAGTGGTGAAAGGGTTTTCCTGGGCTGCCTCTACGATCCTCGCATCGTCATTAGGTGTAGTTACTCGACGACGGGGGCGCCTCTCTATGCAACCCAAGTATTACATTATATACTTCAACTGACAGTATGTCACAACCAAGCATATATATATATATATATATATATATATATATATATATATATGTCGCTAAAGGCTACTATCTCTCTCTCTCTCTCTATATATATATATATATATACATATATATATATATATATATATATATATATATATATATATATATATATATATATATATATATATATATATATATGATTCCTCCTTTATGTCAAATAGCTACTATTCATCAGCACACACCTGCGTCGTGGAGGTTACGAGTCTTGGCCCATCTCCTGGTCCACTTCCTCACGGTGGGGATCGAAACCCCTACTTCGCGGGCAATCGCTCGTATGGAGTGCCTAGCTTGTCGTAAACCGACTATTCGTCCCCTGAGAGCTATCTGCCTTTGTTGATGATCCATTATCGGTTCACGGCCACCTAGTCATCTGCATCACTTTTGCACATTGAGAATATGTCGGATGCATTGTCATTGGCTACTGATGCTCTGACGTGAGCAACTCTCGATAATCTCCCACCCCCGGCCACCCTCCCTCTCACTCACAGTTACCAGACAAGTGGGGTGTGGCTCATGCTTCGTGACTATTCGTTGATCACCAGTGCTCCGAATAGTGGGTAATGTGGAACTTCCCCTGACTGTACCTCACTTTCTTCTACAACAAGTGGCGCTTCTTGGGGTTTACCTTGAGGTGTGTTGCTTGGATCCTGTTGATCATTTCTGACAGCCTCTTCAGTTCCTAGTCAAAAGTCCATCCAAACACAATTAGATCATGAAGATAGGTGAGATGTGTCTGCCAGTTCAAGCTTCCCAGTATTCGATCCATGAGATGCTCAAAGGTAGCCCGGATGTTACATAGGGAAATGGCATCCCTTTTAACTGCCATAAATATAAGAAAAGGCTGTTTTTCCCTGTACTTTTCTGCAACCTTGTCCTTGTAATATCCTGCTTTCACGTTTACAGTAGAGTGGAGAACCACTTGGCACCTGACAGAGCATCCAATATGTCATCAGTTCTTGGCAAGGGGTATGCATCCTTCGGTGTCGCTTCATTCAGGGCTCGATAATCCACACAGCACCTCACTGAGCCATCCTTCTTCCTTACCAGAGCAACTGCTGATGTCCAAGGACTCTTGGACTTTTCTATCACCTCTTGACTTTGGAGATTCTCCATCACCTTCTCCATTTCTTGCCCTTCAGCTGGTACCACCCTGCAAGCTGGCTGTTTAATTGGGTGGTGATGCACGATGTCGATACAATGTTCTACCGGATCTGTGCATCCCAGGTCTAGGTTTCAGGTGGAAAAGACATCACCAAACTTCACTAGCAGTTGCCTTAACTGCCACACTTGAGAGTCATCCAGGCACAGGCAACTCTTTGAAAAGAAGTCTTGTAAGTGACCTGGTAGATTCCCATCTTCTTTGACTGCATTCCTCTTACTGGCCTTCCACTGATGCCACTGAAGGTCCAACACCTGGCACAGTCCCCCAGTTTCTCCCTCATTGATCTTTTATGGCTCATGGGAGAAACTGGCCACCACAATTGGCACTTCCTCTGCACTTGTTTCCAATAAAGTTCTCCCCACCATCACTCCAGCATTCGTCTTGCACTGTACATCAGGCTTCACTATCCCTATACACCTGTCCAACGAGCCACTCCCCTTTCACTGGAGCAATTGTTCTGATCTTGGGGGTATCACTGTAGTGTGGAGCGCCCTTACCAGAACTGGTACATCTCACTGTCATGATGGGAACCAAATTTCTTCGAACCTTCAGCTTCATGGAGCAAAAGTCCAGCTCACATCCCATGACATCTAATCCAGAGCGCAAGAAGGCAAGGATCCTCCATCTTGGCTACATAAACTGGAAGCGTGGTCTCTACCTGGCACTTCAATCCAGACATCCAAGGGTCCCCTCAGATCTGCGCAGTGCCCAGTTACGCCACACAATTGTTCTGATAACTCAGGCAGATACCGATGATGTAACACATCAGGCTTCACAGATGTCTACTTTGAGACTGAATCAGTCACCAGGGAACACCTCTTGCCAACTTTTCTTTCATCTACTTGCATACTGTCAATCACAGTTCTCTTGCATTATCTCAGTGGTGGGGCTAGTTTGGAAAAGCTGACTGGTGGTTGGCCCTTAATGCCAGCGTCCACTAGTTTTCTGCTTTTTTCTGGTCTTCTGCAGCCATCTTCTTATCCTCTTGTTTTCTTCTTTGGACGCTTTGAACTGAAATGTCCCACCTAACCACATATCCAACACTCTTTTGTTAAAATCGAAGATTACCTTGCACCACTCTGTTCTTGCTCATTCTTCCATTTGTAACAAGCCTCCTTCTTGTGTCCCAGCTTCTCACAGAACCAGCAACCTCCTCCGGACTTGTCCTGTTACTTTTTCTACTTGTAGCAGTCCTCTTTCGTATGTCCTGGCTTTTCACAGTACCAGCACCTTCCTTCACATTTTTCCACATCACACACCTGTCCCTTTCTTACCTGGAATCCTGCACAACGACCTGCCTGAAATGTGGATGTACTGGACCTGACGTAGGACTCAAACTCCAGAGCCCTGGCTGGTGCTTGTCGCATGTTTCTGGGCAACATTCTGATCAGCAAGTAACACAAACTGAGCATGGTAAGCTTTCTAAGATATTTGCCATGAAATTCCTGAGGTTTCTTTTTAATTGGACTCCCATTATAACCATGCACTTCACTGGTTTGAAGCCTCAAAACTGGGGCATCATAATTAAGTCTAGGACTCAAAACTCCTACATTCTGATTATTCAACACTGCAATGCTACATTTTAAATGCTGAGGATTCGTCAAGATTCACCATACACTGTCCATTTTTTCCTATGCTCCCTGAACACTAATCTCAGGCTCGGGAGTGCAAGATTACTCTACAGCCTCAATTCTCTCACCAATTACCTTTAACTGGTTATCTACATACTTGAACTGGCTGTCTGCACTTCATCACGTTATTGCATACCTCATACTTCTGCTGCTGTAGCTCATCGTATACTTCCCCCTTCAACTGTTCTTGTTCTTCCTTCGTTTCCCCCATGATAACATCTAGCTGTCCCTGCATTCTCAGTTGTAACTCCTTCCGTTGCTCCTGAAACACCTCTTGAAACCATTCATACTGCTCCTTCTGTTCTTCACTTTGTGCATCTATTTGTTCACTGAGTTCTTTCTTTAAGTCATTTTGTGCTTGTAGTTGTTCACCGAGTTCTTTCTGTCCTTCAAATTGAGCTCATAGTTGTTAAGTTTGTTCTTGAGAAACTTCCTGATTGCAGCCAGAGATGCCTCCTCCTTTCAGACTTGGCCTCTTGTCTCTACTCCATCTGTCTCCATGTCGAAGAATTGACTCACTGCAGCACTTTTCGATCTTCACTCCTGACACCGCTGCTGTCTCCATCCCACACTGACACAGGCTTCAACAGCAGGAGTTCAGTATAGGAAGGGCATTTGGGCATTTTCGCATTGAGTTGTTCTTGCTATTGTCAGCCTTCGGCATGTAACAAGATCAGCTTAAGTTCGCGATCTTTATTCAACAAATAATTTACACTTAATGCTTGCCAACTATGCTTCACTGTTTTCACAAGTACCGGAGCTATACAATCTTCACTAGTCTGCACTGACACTGAATTGCACTGAAAATAAAACTGAAACGAAACTGACTCCCCTAGGCTCTTCTACCTCCTACATAGCCTTCCTCGCTTCTCCAAATTTCTAGTGCATTCTCGAAGGAGCAACAGTTAACACTCAGAGACATTCAAAATACCAAGAATTTTCTTATACTAGGTAACTCTAAATTATTTACCATACAAACTAAAATAAAATTACGTAATTTAACAATCAGATAAATTAAACATTATAGAGAAAAAAAATCATAAATTTTAATTCATAACTATACAAAATACCTTCCCTCACAAATAGTGGGCTCACTGGTAACTCTAACATGTAACAGAAAAATTTGAGAAACATCGGGAATACTCCAGCACTACGTAACTAGAAAATCTGACTTCTCAAAAGGTACAATTGTCACTGGGTAAAAAAATTTGCAAATACTTAACTAATAATTCTAGTAACATATAATAATTATAGTAATTCTAAGAACAATGTAGTCTAGAATTCTTCACCAGTTCACAGCTGAAGTCCATTTTATAGGAATAGTATTGAAAATCATAATGATACATGGAATAATGATCACATAATAGTTGATTACACAATAGTTGATTATACAGAGACTCTCAGTAAGAGTGATGTCTCGTATTCAGTAACTAACTTCCAAACTCTTATTTTTTTCAGACATCTGTTATTTTTTATGTTATTTCCTCACTATTCACACTCTACTGCTATCTTATCATTTACTGTTTTCTTTTTTTACTGTTTTCTTTTTAAACTGTTTCATTACATATTCTTTTATCATCATATTGTTTTATATTCTTTAAATATTTTTCAATTAGCATCCTCTTGTTCATTTACAATTATCTTTCCTTAAGGACCAAGTTACATGTACAATTCTTCAGCAGGCACACTGATTGCCAATAAGAGCTGCCAGTTTGAAGGTCCTGTGGGTGTTGCATTTCTTCTCGCAGTTCTGATCTCGCGCAGTCTTTTGTCCAATTGCTTAACACAGCAGTGAACTACCCAAATACTAACAAGAAATCCAATAAAAGTGTTAGCCACTGTGGGAAACATATAGACAGGGTGTACCCATGAATGGTTAAAGGCCAAAGAAAACTGATTCATGACAATATCCCTTTGATTAAGAAACTCCAACATGTGTAGATTGTCGGACGTGATGGATAGATTGTCAGAAGTGAGATGGAATGCCACATTAATGGATTGAAAGATTTCATATGTCTGGGCGCCAAATGCATAGTGATGATTTGTAGCATAACCACAGATTTTGATTTTACCGTACAATAATGAGGAGCCTTATACAAACCAGTCGCAAACAACGAAGGAACAGGAGTTCCAGGACAAATGATACAAATGGAGATTGGGACACTGAAGAGGAAATATCAGATACAGTTCAGACGTTGGGAGTTGGAGGGCTGGAACGAGGGAACAGACAGACTGTACGAAAAAATTATGAACCAATGCAGATGCACTGGGAGCAGCGCTACTAGGAAAAATGGTCAGAAATTAGGTAGCACAAAGTCGATAAGCAGGTACAAGAAAAGCACACCCACTGAGATTTCTAGAGGATGTGAAAGCAACGGAGACATGACCATGGGATAGAAAGAAATACTCCGATGAAACAGAGGCCTGGAATAAGGAATTACTGAACAAGAAGGGAAAAGGAATAATGTGGACGAGTTCGAAATGTGACAGAAGAATTACAACAATTTCTTTGGTGAGGAACGTGGCCTCAAGTACTGAGTAGTAGAATTCTAAAGAGGAGAAGGAAAGCAATGGAGGTAAGTTAAAAGTAAAGCGAGCCAATTCCAAAACAGAACGTAGATCAGAGATAGGTACTAGATCTGCAGTAACACGACCACCGACAGCATCGACTAGAATACTAACTAATGTAGTCACTTGGGAGAGAAGAGAGCCTAGGAAGGGTTGTGGGTGTGTCGTTTGACATATGGGAGCTCTGAGACATTAATTTTTGAGATCCGTATTTGCAAAATACCTGTGAAGTTGTCTGATGTGTGTGACATCATTTACTTGGGCTATGATCTTCTGTACCATAGAGTGTTGAACTTGGATGACTCAGTTTTGAGACTCAAGGGCAACAGCTAATTAAGCAAGGTCGGATTTGAATCCAGAGAGGTCATGAGTTGTTGCTACACCATTACTTAGAATTTCTTCCCCAAGATCAAAGAGCCAACGCTTCACTTGTGTACGACTTACAGGTGTTTCATTAGAAAAAGTGTCATTTAAGTAGGAGAATTTTGCTTTAACATACTTGGAGTTTCCAATGAATGGGTAAGTAAAAAGGGTACCAGAAACGTATCTCTGTCATGTTTCTCTTTGATGGTTGACAGAAGGGCCTGTATCTCCTCCAGCTGCTGTGCAAAGTGAGGCAGGTTGATGGCCACAGCGACCAGTGGCTCAAGGTCCTACCACAAGGAGACTACATCTTCCATCACCATTACCAAGGCCCCGGGCAGTACGGCACCAAACCCAGATCCTACTAGGGTCACCATTGCCAGCAGGTGGACCCAAAACATCTTACCTATAACATATATTTAAGTTAAAGACGATGATCATGGTGATCAATATGACGAGTCTGGGTTGGCAATTTTATGTAAGAGGTTTATGTGGAGAGTGCAGTTTTGAACGATAATCATTAACAGCGGTGGAGGATGGCAGAGTCTTAGAATGAGAAGAGGAATCTGAAGGAGTGTCAGAGAAAGGAGTGTCAGGAGGAGGAATGGGAGAAGAATCATTTCTGGATTGAGCAGATGAGGCATTCCAAAGTGATCCCTCGAACACCATGTCCCATGGTGTATGCTTAAAGTCATCAACATGCACCCATTTGGCCTTGGCATTAGATAGATCCTTTATTTCAAATTTGTTGCCCTTGTGAGAGATGACATGGAGAGGACCCAGCAGTTTACCATAAACTTATGATACACACTCGTGGACCAAGGCAAAAACTGAATCACCTACTTGGATGGTAATGTCGGAGGCATCTGCATGTTGCTTACATACCATTTCTGTGTTTGGGAGGGCCAAATTTTCCTGGATCAACACTACTTAGGAATTTTCTGAAAATTTGGGAGGTCAGCTTTGACACAATCATCATGACTGTAGACGGCATCAGGCTTAGATAGCAAAGAGGAATAGGGTAGCTTCTTGTCAAAGCCATAGATGACAAGGAATGGAGTTTCACCAATTGATTTATTCAGTGACCCATTAATTGATGCAGCCACCTGCGGAATCCACCCATCCCAGGCAGAACTCTGATCTCTCACCATGTGACGTAGGCTGTCAAAGATTTTCCTATTTTGGCATTCCACGGGGCCATTAGAGGTTGGACGATGGGCAACAACGTTAAACTTAACAATTCCATACTGACAGCAAATTTAAGGTGACAAGATTTATTGGAGGTAAGAGCGGGACGCGCGCGCGCGCACGTGTGTGTGTGTGTGTGTGTGTGTGTGTGTGTGTGTGTGTGTGTGTGTGTGTGTGTGTGTGTGTGTGTGTGTGTGTGTGTGTCTATATATAGATGGATATAGATAGGTAGATAGACAAATAGACATAGATATAGATAGATAGATAGGTAGATTAACAAATAGACAGATAGATAGATATCAATAGATATAGATTGATAGATAGACAGATAGATATTGACTAATGTGACAGCGACCACTGTTGCGCTACACCTCAAACTAAGGCTGCTAATCAAACACTAACGTCTCCTACGAACTCCGAACATACCGTACGGTACAGTATATGGGTCGACCAAAGTTACCAGCTAGTGAGCATTACAGATTTTATATTAATAATTCGGTCTTTCATTTGGTTAAGATTTTGCATAATTTTTCTAATTCATCCTAATTTCATAAAAGAAGGTCATGTTATATCTAATGCAATAGTAAGTTTCTAAAAGCGGGACAATTACGATAATTTGCTAAAAAAGTGGGACATTCTAGTCACAATTAAAAAAGCGGGACGGACGTCCAAAAAGTGGAACTGTCCCGCCTAAAAGCGGGACTCTGGTCACCTTAAGCAAATTTCTTCCAGCACTGAATTGTTGAACTCTGACTAGTTATCTGTTAAAATGATTTCTGGAGCTGTGAAAAGGCAAATGACTGGTTTGCCAAAGGCATGCTCAACAATATTAGCAGATCCGTCACACAGTGGAACTAGTATCACGAATCGGGAGAAATTATCGACTACCACTAACAGATAAACTAAGCCAGATTCTGTACATGGTAATTTCAGACAATCAAGAGGGACAGTGTGCCAAGGCCTTGACGGTACAGGGTATTGCAGTATGGGTGCAGGCAGACCAGTAGTTCCCTTATTGTGAGTACAAGATAGACATGCATCACAATGAGCTTCTACATCCTTTCGCATAGAGGGCCAATAATATGAAAGACACGCCTGTCATAAGCTTCTGTCCTTACCTGGGTGTGTGTGTGTGTGTTTTTTTTAATGCGAGGAAGAAGGAACCAAAGGCCATGAGCCCGCACTAACAGTTCACTCCAAGAGAAAAACAAAATACAGTAGAGAGCCAAATTCAAGATCCGATCATTTTGAGATGCCTGGACACACTGCGTTTGAAAGACTGGAGATCATAGGCAGCAGGAAATACAGACAGAGGGAGACAGTTCCAGAGCTGACCTGTTGCATAAATGAAAGACTGGGAGTAACGGTTAACTCTTGCATTAGAGAGTTGGACAGAAAAGGGATGAGAGTTTGCTGCCAGACGGGTGCTACGCGCCCGTCGTAGAGGTGGAGGAACGCAAGCAGACAGTTCAGAGGAGCAGTGACCATTAAAGTAGCGATAGAAAAGAGATAAAGATGCAACAGTGCGGCGAAGAGACAGAGGTTGAAGGGAGTCAGTAAGAGGAGGAGAGTTAATGAGACGAAAAGCCTTTGACTCCACCCTACTGAGAAGAGCTGTATGTGGAGTACAACTCCCCACACATGAGAGTTGTACTGCACACAGGGGCGGATAAAACCCCTGTATAGAGTCAACAATTGTGCAGGGGTAAAGAGAGAGCGGAGTCGGCTTAGCACACCCAATTTCTTGGAAGCAGATTTTACAAGAGATGTAATATGATCTTTCCAAGATAAGTCCCGAGTAAATGAAACCCCAAGCATGTTCAAGGATGATGCAGGATAAAGCTGAATATTAAACATTA
This sequence comes from Coenobita brevimanus, assembly GCF_032717465.1. NCBI lineage: Eukaryota > Metazoa > Arthropoda > Malacostraca > Decapoda > Coenobitidae > Coenobita > Coenobita brevimanus. The sequence continues at coordinate 11,611,899 of NC_136991.1, forward strand.
GTGGGTATACCTGTGGAAGATTTTGTCGGGTTGATAGGTGTAAGAACTGAGTCTTAGATGCATTAAAGACAACCCTATTATTTTTACCCCAGTCAGAGATATGAGCCAAGTCAGACATTAGGTGTGCCATAGCCTCATCCCTTGTTTCTTGAAGTAACTGTTGAGATGGGCGTTGCGGAACCGAATGGAAAGGTGAAGGGTGAAGTCATCAGCGTATGAGTGGATAGGGTTAGATGTACAGCTTAGAAGATCATTGATGAATAAAAGGAAGAGAGTTGGTGATAGGACAGAGCCTTACAGAGGACTGCTACAAGTAGAAAAAGTAACAGGACAAGTCCGGAGGAGGTTGCTGGTTCTGTGAGAAGCTGGGACACAAGAAGGAGGCTTGTTACAAATGGAAGAATGAGCAAGAACAGAGTGGTGCAAGGTAATCTTCGATTTTAACAAAAGAGTGTTGGATATGTGGTTAGGTGGGACATTTCAGTTCAAAGCGTCCAAAGAAGAAAACAAGAGGATAAGAAGATGGCTGCAGAAGACCAGAACACCACTGTTGATAGATCTAGGAGAAGAACGATGGCCGTCTACAAGAGCGGCTATAGAACGACTAGAAAGGAAGCTAGCGATGAAGGCACAGATAGAAGGATAGAAACCGTAGGAGGGCAGTTTGGAAATTAAAGATTTATGCCAGACTCGATCGAAAGCCTTTGAGATGTCAAGTGCAATGGCAAAGCTTTCGCCAAAGTCCCGAAAGGAGGATGACCAGGAGTCTGAAAGGTAGGTGAGAAGATCGCCAATGGAGCGTCCCTGGCGGAACCCATACTGACGATCGGAAAGAAGGTTGTGATAGGAAAGATGCCTTAAAATTTTTCTGTTAAGAATTGACTCGAAAACTTTTGAAATACAGGACGTTAAAGCAATTGGACGATAGTTGGAGGGTTGGGAGTGGTCACCCTTCTTTGGGACTGGCTGAATGAGAGCAAACTTCCAGCAAGAAGGAAAGGTACAAGTTGACAGACAAAGGCGAAAGAGTTTGCCTAGGCAGGGTGTAAGCACAGAAGCACAGTTCTTGAGAACAACAGGAGGGACCCCATCAGGCCCATATGCCTTGTTAGTACTGAGGCCAGTGATGGCAGAAAATACATCAACTGAAGAAATTTTAATGTCAGCCATGAAGAAGTCAGAGGGGGGAAGTGAGGGAGGAACAGCACCGGAATCGTCTAAGGTGGAATTGGAGGAGAAAGTCTGTGCGAAAAGATCTGCTTTATCAGTAGAAGAAATAGCTACAGAACCATCAGAGTAGAAAAGAGGAGGGAAGGATGATGAGGTAAAGTTGTTAGAAAGATTTTTGGCAAGTTGCCAGAAGGAGCGGGAAGAATTCGAGTTGGAGAGTTGAGAGCATTTAGTATGGATGAAATTATTTTTAGTAGAGCGAAGAACAGACTTAGCACGATTCCGGGCAGAAACGTAAAGATGATGTGATTCAGGGGTGGGTTGGCTCCGGTACCTTTTGTAGGCCTTCTCCTTGTTGCGGACAGCATTAGAACAAGCGTGATTAAACCAAGGCTTTCTTACGTTAGTCAAAGGATATGAGAAAGGAATGTATTCTTCCATGCCTGAGAGAATAACCTCTGTAATACGCAAGGCACACTCAGATGGCTCACGGCCATGGAAGCAATAATCATTTCAGGGAAAATCAAAGAAGTACTGTCTGAGGGCCTCCCAGTCCGCGGCTCCAAAATGCCACAGACGACATTTCCCTGGAGGGTCCACAGGCCGTACCGGAGTGATAGGACACGTTAAGGTAATAAGGTTGTGATCGGAGGAGCCCAACGGAGAGAAAAGATTAACAGAGTAAGCAGAAGGATTAGTTGTGAGGAAGAGGTCAAGTATGTTGGAGCTCTCTCCAAGGCGGTCAGGGATACGGGTAGGGTGCTGTACAAGCTCCTCTAGGTCATTAAGGATAGAAAAGATGTAGGCTTGTTCACCAGGTGGATCCGTGAAAGGAGAGGAGAGCCAAAGGTGGTGGTGAACATTGAAATCTCCAAGAATGGAGATTTCAGAGAAAGGAGAAATGGACAGAATGTGTTCCATCATAGAAGTAAGATAGTCAAAGAATTTTTGATAGTCAGTAGAATTAGGGGATAAGTAAACAGCACAGATATATTTAGTCAGAGAATGACAGGAAAGCGGAAGCCAGAGTGTGGAGAATTCAGAAGAATCAAGTTCAGGAACACGAGAGCAAGATAAGTCGTTGCGTATGTATACACAACAGCCACCTTTGGCTTTGAAATGAGCATAGAGAAAGTAGGAGGATACAGAAAAGGGTTTGCTGTCAGTTGCCTCAGACAGCTGAGTCTCCGTTAGAAAAAGAAGGTGAGGTTTAGAGGAGGAGAGGTGGTGCTCAACAGAGCGAAAGTTAGATGAAAGGCCACGAATGTTGCAGAAATGAAGAAGAAGAGAGTCAGACAGTGGTTCCAGGCACCTCAAGTCGTCACCGGGAGAGGGGCAGATGGCGGGGACATTTATGGTCCCCCCCCCCCTGGGGACTCCGAGGCCGTACCCCTTCATGAAACGACGATAGTAGCCACTAAGACCAAGGAAACTATGTACTGCATCTGTCTTGGTAGGAGTAGGAAAGTTGGTCACTGAATTTACCTTTTCATCTGATGTATGTATGCCATGAGCATCGACGACATGTGCTAGGAATTTCAACTTCTTATGTAGGAAATAACACTTTGGCAGTTTGATCTTTAGTCCAGCCTGTTGGAGCCTAATGAAAAATTGTGCTAATTTCTCTAAGTCTTCAGGGACAGAGTGACTAGCAATAATGACGTCATCAAGATAAGCAAAGACTGAGTGGCCAATCATGCCAGCGAAGACTGTGTGAACTAACCAAATGAACGCTGATGGGGTATTTCTCAAGCCAAATGAAAGTCTATGGAACTGGTAATGACATGACGGGGTGCCGAAGGCAGAAATTGGGCAAGATGATTCTTGAATTTCTACTTGCCAATAGGTGCTCAAGAGATCCAGAGAGGGGAACACACAATTGCTTACTCCTGGGGATTCCAACAAATCAATGAGCACAGGAATTAGTAATCTGTCTGGAACAGTCAAAGTAAACATGCAGTGGTAGTCCATGACAGGGCGTAACTCACCACCCTTCTTTGGCGCAAGGAATAATGGACTGTTTCACAGATTGTCAGAATGTTCAATAACGTTGGAGTCCAACATCTTATAAATAAGGCGATTGGCTTCTTTATGTTGACTGTGAGATAAGCGATATTCAGGGACATAAACGGGTCGAATACCAGGTTGTAATATAATAGAATGTTGGATTAAACTTGTCTTGCTCCTATTCTCACCTGGCAAAGCTACAACTCTGCGGAAATAATGCAGAATGTGAAGCAACAGACTTCTAAACTCAGGATAGCCGTCTCGTTTCACATGAGATTCAAGATTAGTTGGGTTGGTATTGTCAGTAGAGTGAACAATTGAGCACATATCTGTGACAGAGTGGGAAACCTTGGCACACACGTCTGATCATTTTTGTAACCAAAAAAAATCACCAATCTGTGTCCCAGTATGCAGTTTAAGTGGGGTATTGGTAGTGTTGGCTAGTTACAAATAGCATAAGCCATCATCTGACACCAAACACATCACAGACGCGTAACCCAAGCCCTTAACATGACACGGGATGAAAGATAACAGTGACACCACTAGGGGACCCAACAATCCTCTCAGAAACTTGCTATAAACACTGGGGGCCTAAACCGTGCACTGCTTTACTCTTACAAAAACTTTGTAGCTTTTTGTAGTGTGTTTTGTAGATCAGTTATACATATATTAGACTCGTGGACGAGCGGTTGTTATATGTGAGTAGTTTTGTAAGTAGGTAATCTTCATTCTCTTTTGTCATGCAGTGACAGGGGAGGTAAAGATTAGTATGGGACTATTATTATTTGTCTCAGAAATATTAACATAGTCACTCTCACACAGGGAGCTACCTCCCTGTCTCTCTCTCTCTCTCTCTCTCTCTCTCTCTCGCCCATGCTGCTAGCCTCCTTCCGTCTACCTGCCGGTTCTATGGCCAGTCTCCTTCTGATCTCAGATTCCTATATTCTCGTGTAACAGGGGTCGTATCACGTGTGCTCTACTGTCGTGGAAGCTTCTAGAATACTATATGTCTGTGTGTATGTATTGCTTCTGGTGCACGATCAACATTCCTTCACCTAAAAAGTTGCAAGCTAATTTCCCATTCCCACACCTTGTCTGGTGCCCTGTCTATCTATCTATCTGTCTATCTATCCATCATGCTTCCTGTTATGATTTGTATTTACAATATGGAGTCCTGACATTGTTCGGTCACGCAGCTGGCGGTCCTCCGACAGCAATCATCCTTGACATATGCTAATCTATTAATACATAATATTCTTCTTCTTTACTCTTAATACGTAATATTGATTATAATATTGTACAGATATAGTATTGCAATGATCCAGTAATATTACATTTTAAACAAGTTGTATACATAATTGAATAAATAAAACATAGGCTTGTAGACTCATTGACTCGTAGGCCTGTAGCTTGTATTTTGTAGGAATTCATTGTAGAACTGAAGCTAATCTTGGTTAGAGTCTCGCCTGCTTTTGTAGATATTCACTGTAGATTCGTAGACGAGGTTCGTCCCACTGCTGCCACCATATCTTACAAAAACTTTGTTGCTTCTTGTAGTGTGTTTTGTAGATCAGTTATACATATATTAGATGCGTGGTCGAGCGGTTGTTATACGTGAGTAGTTATGTAAGTAGATAATCTTCGTTCCTTTTTGTCATGCAATGACAGAAGAGGTAAAGATTAGTATGGGACTATTTTATTTGTCTTGGAAATATTAACAAAGTCTCTCACACACGAGTGAAGTATAAAGTAGAGTCCCTCGAGCTACCTCCATGTCTCGCTCTCTTTCTCTTCCACCCTCTTGCCCATGTTGCTAGCCTCCTTCTCCCTACTACCTGCCGGTTCTATGGCCAGTCTCCTTCTGATCATAGAGTCCTACATTCTTGTGTAACACGGGTCGTGTCACGTGTGCTTTACTGTCTTGGAAGCTCTTAGAATACTATATGTCTGTGTGTATGTACTGTTTCCGGTGCATGATCGACATTCCTTCACTTAAAGAGTTACATGCTAATTTCCCGTTCCCATAGCCTACTTTGTCTGGTGCTCTGTCTATCTATCTATCTGTCTATCCATCATGCTTTCTGTTATGATTTGTATTTATAATATGGAGTCCTGACATTACTACCGCCATACCTTTAGGTTTGTTGTTGAGGATGCATAAGGTCTGCTAATGGCAATGAGGTAGGTAATAACGAGTTCAATTACGGCTCAGTGCCACAGGATGGCTCATCAGGATTATCTGTTTGAGAATCAGGGTGAGAATCCAATCAGAACAGGAAATCAGTAATGGGATCAATATGAAACCAGAAGGCCACCACTTTGGAAGAGAGAAGCCACTAATGGAATCAGGAAGGCCAGAGGATGATGAGTCGGTAATGGAGATGCTAACTGTATCAACTGGTGATTGTGAAGCTGGGGGTGTGATACCTGGCACAAACAAACCTTGAAGAGTAACATCCCCCCGTGTGCTGGTATCACACTGATGTTTTCATCTGCCAAGGTTTGTACACCTATCTGAATGTCAGCAGCACAGCTTATCTAGGGTGTAACATAGAAATTAGGAAAGAATGGATCTGGTGAATCATGGAGAGAAATTCGAAGCTGAGTTTTGCCTTTAATGTCTAAATATTATCCATCCACTTTACATGGATTACAATCCGGGAGCTCAAGGAAGCTAACATGTTGCGATCTGTTACACTGAATTCTTGCTAATGCCTCTTCAGATTGTAAGTTGATGGCAGATCCTACATACATAAAAAGTGGGACATCCACCTGACAGCAATTGCCACACAACTACCCCTAAGTAGTCTAATGCACAAGCAAAACTGAGCGGCAGTCCATTGTGTTTTATAGCTATGTTGGGTGTTTTCGAATGTCACACTTCCCTTTCCCCGACCGACGACGTGCAATGTAACGACACTCCTTGGTAGTATGAGCAGTCGAGTCCTTATTATACTTGCTATAAATACGACGTGGTCACAAAGGTGTACGCGGTTGCTGCTCCAGATGATTTCTTCCATGTTTGCGAGAACAGCTCAATTCGAGGTGACTAATGCAACAACAATGCCAGCATACGATCGAGAACTGTTGTTCCCGACGCATAGCTGACTAATCAGACTGCTTTGCCCAATGTACACTTGACTGGTCACAGTTATTTGAAGGTGAGCAGCTTTGCGATCAAGAACGAGCATCGTTTGTGGGACCTCTGTTACTTAGCCACGAACATGAAAAGTCAGTGGAGACGAGCAGTTGGTACAACCTTTGCAGTGGCATCTGTAGAGTGATTACTCCTGGGACAAGTGACGTGTGAGCCTAATCTTTCATCTATTTCTTTGGAAACTTCAAACAATTCATCTCCTGGTTGGAAACCAATTTGTAAGGCAGTGTCCAACTGTTTTGTATCTTACCAAGTTATATATCTAAGGTACTCCTATTAAACGACCGAAATCTTTTAATTTGATGACATTATTTCCACTGACACAAGTGACCCATGGTATTTGCTGCAACAGCTGGGTTGTCTCCGAAGTGGTTTCATTCGCTACCGCGGCTGCCTCATCGAATGCAGCTTCTTTGGAGGTCATGAGCATGTCGTCGCACATGTGTTTTAGGAGAGTAGAGAAGACAATGAGAGAACCCTCTCTTGGATGAGCACAACAAAGCTTTTTAATTTCTTACAGAAATCATCGAATGTTTTGCATCAGTCACAGTACCGTGATCGCACCCCAGCACCCATGTATATTTTGCCTGGATGTAATCTGTCTTTAAAATGAGAGATTTTTAGTGACTCGTTGTTGTATTGCCTGTTTGCGACGTCTATTTCGACTTCACGGAGGAAGTCATAAATAGAAATATTAGCATCCTCAGCAGTGAATATTGGTCAGTTAACGTCTTCTAAGACAATGAGTTGTGGAGGGCGGACTTGGTTTGCCATCTTGTTGGGAGGTTTAGGTGGCAAAGATGTAGAAGTAGTCACCGTATTAAGTTGCGAGTGTGTGTGGGAAAAAGCTGCTGTAGTATTAGTGGTGTGTGACGGGGTTGGTGGTGGAATAGTTGTAGCAAGAAGTAAAAATAGAGGCAATCGTGAATGTGGTTGAAATTCTAGAGAAGCAGTTGGGGAAGAAGGAGTCGGTGTATCTGGATTAAAATTATCTGGATTTTCTACATAGGTTGTAGGATTTATATTAGTGGTGGTAGATGTGATGGGAGTACTAGTAGTAACAACTGGAAATATTAAGGGTAGTTGCTTGAGATTCAGAGTACAATTTCCCACTACAAAGGATTGTTACATCATTATCCCTAACATTATCGTCATCCTCATTATCATATGTAGTAGTGTGTCCAATAGGAGAGTGATCGACTTTCTTTAAATAGCTCATCAATGTAGGGAGAAAGAAAAATGATACAATTATGAATTACAGACAATGTGTAGTAGATGAAGAAATATCGTGTCTATACGCAATGAATCTAATATGAGAGTAAATGAGTTATGTGCAATGCTATTTGGATAAAAGAAAATACCATGAAGGAGATATAATAAAGTCAGAGTGGCTAAACAAAGAATAAATGAAGATTGTAAACTAATATACGAAACTAAATGAATAATATAATCACAGTCTGCAGAGAAAGCTACCCGATCTCAATAGAAAGTGATGGAATGGTTAGATAAATTAAGATAGATATGGATATTCACCTAAGAAAATATATGGATATTTACTGTATACCGTGGCCAGAAAGTGGGTGTTCACTTGAAGGCAGACTGGAGCAGAATATGGTGGTGAGCTCCTCCCATGCAGAAAAACTGAGGCACTGGTTGGCGAGAGAGGGTACGACGCCAATACTGAGGCAGACATAATATGAGAGGAGGGCAGGAGAGCCAGATGAACACAGGGAGGGAGATGAGTGGAGAAAGCCACCAATGAAGTGGGTTTCGCTGATTGGCCATGCTCTTCTATGAAGGACGAGCTCTCCTATGAAGGACAAGCTCGAAGTGGGAGCGGGATTGGATGTGGTGGGGACTGGGTGTGGCTGGGGCCAGGTTGGGGCTTTGATGGGCCTAAATCACCAAGCCATGCTAGGGCGTGGTAGCGAGATGGTTAGAGTAAGGTCGCTTGATAGTTGGTAATGGTTCATTATGCAGGACTGATAGGTCAGGTAGTGGTTACAGGTGGTGGAGAATAACTCACTGGGATTGTGGCAGCGCAGTGACAGGTGGGGGCTGGTGTGAGTTGAAGATCTCACCATAGTAGAACCACACTAAAAATATGCAGAAGATACCACCCCAAATCGGGTGAACAGAGGGCGGAGCGGCAGGCTGGAGGCTGGGGTGGGAATAGATTGTCGTCATGGGAGGTAAGGTATGTACAGCGGGAAATTGTACAGAAACTGCCCGTAGAAGGTGTAAAATTATGTTTATCCCACTCGCTAGCAACCACTTGTTAATCTGCTCACATCCAACACAGGTAAAAACCAAAGTCCGGTTCCAGTTTACGGATGTATATTTACATGAGTAGGCCTGCTGCACAGGTGTTGCCCCTACAGTGCCGCTGTGCATCACTCCTTCTTGAAGAAGATGTAAACTCAGCAGAATTCAAAGTAGTGGCTAGACTTGAACCAAGGGGAAAGAGTTCCATAGCCCGTCAACACACCATGAATTCACACCTTTATACTACTATCAAGGTACATTATTACCTGTCTAGCTTACAAGTTTAGGAAACAATTAAGTCATGGTTACAAGAAGAGTAGAGGCATTGCAATTTCAGAGTGGTCAAGGGAAACGAGATACACGTGGAGGGAAGAAAGGGGAGTAATGAATGAAAATGGAAAAACGAGGGAAAAAAACTAATTGAAGGGGATGGAAAATGGACGAACAATAATGGACTGAAAGAGATTGATGGTTTCTGACACAAGACCCTTCGAGTTCATTGGACCTTGGCGTTAGGAGTGTGTACTTTATAAGTAGGGTACAGTAAGTTCACACCTATTGCTGCGTTGGGGGGGGGGAGGCATCAGGGAGAGGAATGTGTGTGTGTGTGTGTGTGTGTGTGTGTGTGTGTGTGTGTGTGTGTGTGTGTGTCTGTGTGTGTAATTCACCGGGTCGGTCAGGATCACTTGATGGTCGTGATCGTCAGCTTTTACCCTCCCGGAAGGGAGCTGAGAGCTCATATAGTCCGATCTAAGGGCAAGGCTGTGACCTTCACACACGCACACACCCGTCCCCTTGCTCAAGGGGGACAGTAACCACCCACTTCGTCAGTGAAACTTTTCGCAACCTGAGCGAGGCGTGAACTCCTGCCCACCAGTTGGCAAGTGAGAACGTTACCACTGCACCAGCAAGCGGTGTGTGTGTGTGTGTGTGTGTGTGTGTGTGTGTGTGTGTGTGTGTGTGTGTGTGTGTAATACCATTATTGTCTGATATTTTCAACTCTTTCCACTAAGAGGAGAATATAAATTGCTGTCATATGGGGGATTTCACATTCATTCTTGCATTCATTATATCGCACATTTACCCATTCTCTCTGTCTCTGTCTGTTTGTCTGTCTGTCTGTCTGTCTGTCTGTCGTCTCTCTCTCTCTCTCTCTCTCTCTCTCTCTCAAGCATCCGTTCCCCACATCAACACAGCACCTTTAATCTAATTTCCCTTGTACATGACAAATAATCCCACACATCACAATAAGTACCAATGTGAAATCTTTCCCCACTTCACTTCAAGACACAAAGAAAGTAGCCACTACGGTTTGGTGGAAGAATCACTTGACACACTCTCCATTCATATGGTTAGATTACCTTCAGAAATCCGAAGATTGATTATTTTATAAATTACCGTCCAATTACTGTATACACTCGTTACGTAGGATGCATCATTTCTATGGCCTCCTTTTGCACATGTTACTCATTTATCTGCCTCAAATTCATTAACCTCTATGCACCAACTGACTTGTATAGCCATCACGATTTTGGGCGCGAAGCAACACCGGTTGACGTGTATAGCTGCATAAGACTTCCTGCCACCTTTGAGCTTTAACTCGTCCTTACTCATTGACAGGACCACCTGGAGACGTGAGGATACTTTCATTTGAAAGAGGAAGAATTGATGAGTCTTATGTATCTTAAATTTTTGCTCTAGCTGTAATAGTTTGGCAGATATTAGGGTTTGAAGTAAAGGTATTTTTTTCCAAAGTCACAAAATCCTCTGTAGGAAGGGGAGGGTTTCTTTTCGTCAACCGTTTTTGAGTATTAAATTTGGTATGTGTTTTATGTTCTTTCAATTGCCGTGGTTTAATTTAGTCACAACTGGAACATGAACCATTTATTCAGACACTGTCTCACAGTTCTAATAATGTTCTCTACTTCAGCATTATAACATTATTTTTGTCCAGTTGCTTCACGGGCTAAGCATCAGTATATGAAAATATTTTCTATGTCTTTGGTTTAACTTTTTTTCATAATGGAAAATGTTGACATCTCATATATATATATATATAGATATATATATATATATATATATATATATATATATATATATATATATAGTTATAGTTATCCATAGATCATCATCATCATCAGCCGTTTGAGTATCCACTGCAGGACCGGCAAATCCCGACCGAAGTCGGGACAATACAGCCAATGTATCTCTACCAAGTGGCTTAGGCTGTCTAGTAGAGATTGTATGTAGGGTGAGAAGTGCTTGTAAGTGTAACTGTAGTGTTGGAGTGGCTTTGGATGTGTGTGTAGTCTGTGAACCAAGTGTAATCGGCCCGCGCAAGCCGACTGGGTGCAAGCATACTTTATAGTAAGCAACACTGGTTCAACCACAGCACCCCTTGTGTCCGCCAATGCAGTACGTGGCCGGGTGAACACTCCCAAAGTTTATTACCCTGGCGGGGCGCGAACCCTGGTTCACCCGTGTACGAAACACACACTCTACCACTGTACCACAGAGGCTCCTATCCATAGATAGATATAGGTACAGTATATGCTGGAGTTTGTACTTGCCTGGGAAGTTTTCTCGCCACCACCTGTGCCTGGGGCTTGGGGATCAGTCTGACTCAGGGTGCGCTAGAGAGAGGACACGACCTTTCCTGGACCTATTAGAATAAATTTCAAGCTGACCTTGCTGTTTCCATCTCCCTCCTAGTTCTCACCCCAACATGGCACAGTGAGTAGGATACAAACCTGTGCGGGAAAACTGCAAACGAGTAATAAATTGATAATAAAACATACGAGGGGCGAACTTAAGGGTGAGGGGACTAGGAACCCCCTCCTCTGTTTTTTAGTTCCTAAAAAGAGACAGGCCAGAGAAAAGGATGAGGGATTGAGTTATCCCGGTACCCTGAAGACTGGGTCTATGAATGTGCGTGGATGTAGTATGATAGAAGGGAGGAGATTGGGAGAATGTTTGTGAGAAAAAAGTTGGATGTGTTTGCTTTGAGTGAAACGAAGATGAAAGGGAAGGGTGAGTCTATATTTGGAAGTGTGAATGGAAGATTGTCAGGTGTTGATAGAGGAAGGGCAAGAGAAGGTGTGGCCTTGTTATTGAGTCAGGAAGTACAGCAGTGTGTGATTGAATGGAAGGAGGTGTCATCGAGACTGATGTGGGTGAAAGCGAAGTTTGAACATGAATTGTGGGTGTTTGTGAGTGCATATGGGCCTGGTAGTGAAAGGGATGAAGAAGAGAGGGAGTCTTTCTGGAATGATGTTGATGAGTACTTGCAGAGTTTTGGAGCGAATGTGAATGTGGTAATGATGGGAGATCTGATTCTTAGAGTGGGAAATGTAGCAGTTGAAGGTGTAGTTGGTATGCATGGCGTGCCTGGAAGAAATGAAAATGGGGAACGAATGATAGGGATGTGTGTTGAGCGAGAGATGGTGATTTCAAATGCGCTGTTTGAGAAGACAAATATTTATTAGTATTCATGGGTGAGACAGGAGGATGGAATGGTTGTAGATAAAGCATTGATGGACTATGTGGTTGTGTCTAGAAATGTAATAGGAAGATTGTTGGATGTGAGAGTTCTGAGAGGGGAGGGTGGAGGTATGTCTGACCACTACCTGGTGGAGGGAAAGTTAAGAGTAGGTAAGAGATGGGTGAGAGCTAGGAGGGTTAGGTGTGGCAGGGAGGTTTTGAAAGTGAGTGAGTTGGATAAAAGAGAGAAAATGATAGAGTATCAGGAGAAATTGAAAGATGAGTGGAACGAAGTGAAAGGTCAGGAAAATGGCAGTGTGGAGGAGGAATGGCAGTTGTTTAAGAGTGCTGTGGTGGGGCATGCAGAAGAGGTTTGTGGTGTGAGACGTGTGGGTGATGGTGTAAGAAAAGGAAGTGAATGGTGATGTGAGGAAGTAAGTATAGCTGTGGCTGAGAAGAGACGTGCAAATGAAGTGTGGCTGCAGAGGAAGGATGAGGTGTCATATGAGAGGTATAAGGAAAAAAGGAATAGGGCGAGAACGGCTGTGCATGATGCTAAAGTGGCAGTAGATGAGAGGTGGGGTAGGCAGCTGACTGAGAATTTTCAACAGAATAAGAAAATGTTCTGGAAGGAGGTTAAAAGGGTGCGAAAGGGAGAGTCTGAGAAGGAAGAGCAAGTAAAAGCAGAGGATGGAAGGATGTTAATTGAGATGGATGCAATAAGGAAGAGATGGGCAGAGTATTTTGAAAGATTGTTAAATGTAGAGCAGGAAAGGGTGGCTGAGATTGTGGCGGATGGAAGGGTGCAAGGAATAAATGTGTTGGGAGAGTTGAATGATTCTTAGATCAGGAAGGAGGAAGTGGAGAAGGCAGTAAAGGAGGTGAAAACAGGGAAAGCTGCAGGTATGGATGGGTGTGCTGTGGAATGCCTGAAGGCTGGTGGAGTGACTGTTGTTGACTGGTTAGTAAGACTGCTGAATGTGTGCTTTGTGAAAGGTATGGTGCCAATTGACTGGGCAAGTGCTTGTGTAGTCCCGTTGTATAAAGGCAAGGGTGATAAGTATGACTGTACTAGCTTTAGGGGTATAAGTTTGTTGAGTGTTGTATGTAAGGTGTGTGGTAGAGTGTTAACTATGAGAGTTAGAGAGGATACAGAGGGAGTGATTGGTGATGAGCACTGTTGCTTTAGGAGAGGGAAGGGATGCATGGATCAGGTGTTCGCTGTGAGACAAGTATGTGAAAAGTATTTAGCGAAAGGCAAGGATGTGTTTTGGGCATTCATGGATTTAGAGAAAGCGTATGATAGAATTGATAGGGAGGCTTTGTGGACAATTTTAAGGTGGTATGGACTTGATGATAGGTTACTAAAAGGGGTGGAAAGTTTTTATGTAAATAGTACAGCGTGTGTAAGAGTGGGAAATGCTGTCAGTGATTGGTTTCCCGTGAGTGCTGTCAGTGATTGGTTTCCCGTGAGAGTGGGGCTGCGACAGGGATGTGTGATGTCACCTTGGTTGTTTAATATTTATATGGATGGTGTGGTAAGGGAGGTGAATGCAAGAGTTTTAGGTGGAGGACTGAGTCTGGTGAATGTTGATGGTGAAGAGTGGAATCTGAAGCAGCTGCTGTTTGCAGATGATACTGCATTGGTGGCTGATTCAGAAGAGAGATTGGGACAGTTGGTAAAGGAGTTTGGAAGGGTGTGTGATAGGAGGAAATTGAAAGTAAATGAAAATAAGAGTAAAGTGATGAAGTGTACGAGGTTGGTAGATGGTAGGAGGATGAATATAGTTCTGAATGGTGAGTTGCGTGAGGAGGTAGAGTGTTTTAAATATTTAGTGTCACATGTTGCTGTGGATGGAAGAATAGATGCAGAAGTGAAGTTTAGAATGAATGAAGTAGGCAAGGTGCTGGGAGGAATAAAAAAAGTGTTTAGATGTCGATCGTTTAGAATGGATGTAAAGAGAAGGCTGTATGAGGGTGTTGTGGTACCGACTGTGTTATATGGGGCTGAAACATGGAATATGGGTGTAGCAGAGAGGAAAAGTTTGAATGTAATGGAGATGAGGTGTCTGAGGAGTATGTGTGGAGTGACGCGTATGGATCGAGTATGAAATGATGAAGTGCGAAGGAGAACTGAAGTTGTTCGGAAGATGGCTGGTAGAGTTGAGTAGAGGGTGTTGCGATGGTCTGGGCATATGGAGAGAATGGATAATGAGCGATTGGTGAAAAAGATAACTAGATCTGATGTGAGAGGTGTAAGGCTGAGAGGGAGACCACGAATAGGATGGATGGACAGTTTGAAGAGAGTGCTGGATGCAAGAGGAATGTCTGTTGAGCAAGGAAGAGTGTCTGTGCGTGACAGAAATAAACGGAGAGAAATTGTGAATGAATAAATGATGAAGCAGCCCTGAGGGGTTATTCTCCCGCATTTGGTCTGATCAGCTAATCAGGTCAGGTGCGGGTAAGGGGATGCGTCTATTATGATGTGGCAGGGGTAAACCAGCTCTGCTGTCGGGCCCTGCTGCGGATGTCACTGATTGCACTGTGCAGTTGACTCTTGTGCGGTGTGGTGCGGTGAGGATCTGTCCCTTCTTCCCTTTGGAGCTAAGATGCGAATGAATGTGTTTGAATGGATGAGTAAATGGGGAGTGTGTCGTCCTGTCTCGGGTACCACCCTTTCCTTTGGGGAAGCAGCCTAGGTATATAGATAGACAGATAGATGTTAGTACGCCTATCGTTGATTGTAGGTTAATCCAAAGTCCTGAGTGATATTGTGGATATGTATTTACACAAGTACAGCACAGGTCTTGCCACCACCACCCCTCCCTTGTCTCTGGCCTACAAGTCGGGCCACTCCTATCTGTCTTTCTAGAAAAAGACTGTGTAGGGAGAATTTGAACTAGACCAGACCTAGGTAAGGGAGTTATGTCACGCACATCCTACTTAGAACACCCTTACATACAATTGGTTTACAAGTTGTTACATTTTCCCCTTCTGCTAAGGAAAAATTTTGTCTTCTGACACCATGGGGCGAATATTATGTCAGTAGCTTATGTATACAACAGATGGAGACATGATTGAGTCATATGGTAAGAGTGTACTGTATTTGGATAGATAATATAGTAGCTTAGGTATATATATATTTTTTTATGCAAAGAAGGAACCAAAGGCCACGAGGCCGCAATAACTATTCCTTAAAAAAAAAAAAAAAAAAAAAAAAAAAAAAAAAAAAAAAAAAAAAAACAGAATACAAGAGAGAGCCAAATTCAACATCCGTTCATTTCGAGATGCCTGGACATACTGCGTTTGAAAGACTGGTGATTATAGGAAGCAGGAAATACAGACAGAGGGAGACAGTTCCAGAGTTGACCTGTTGCATAAATGAAGGACTGGGAGTAACGGTTAACTCTTGCATTAGAGAGTTGGACAGAAAAGGGATGAGAGTTTGCTGCTAGACAGGTGCTACACGCCCATCGATGAGGTGGAGGAATGCATGCAGACAGTTCAGAGGAGCAGTGACCATTAAAGTAGCGATAGAAAAGAGATAAAGATGCAACAGTGCGGCAAAAAGACAGAGGTTGTAGGGAGACTGTAAAAGGAGGAGAGTTAATGAGACGAAAAGCCTTTGACTCCACCCTATTGAGAAGAGCTGTATGTGGGGAACCTCCCCACACATGAGAGTTGTATTCCACACAAGGGCGGATATAACCCGTGTATAGAGTCAACGGTTGTGCAGGGGTAAAGAAGGAACGGAGACCGCTTAGCACACCTAATCTCTTGGAAGCAGATCTTACAAGAGATGCAATATGATCTTTCCAAGATAAGTCCCAAGTAAATGAAACCCCAGGCATTTTCAAGGATGATGCAAGATTAAGCTGAATATTATTAAACAAGGCATATGGGTGGAGACATGATTGAGTCATATGGTAAGAGTGTAATTAGATAGATAATATACAGTAAACTTCGACTACATGGGAGTATAACAATGAAAGGGGCAGAATGCTGTAATGCAAGTAGTTGTATCCAACAAGGAGGGAAATATTATTATATTTACAGTACATAGCCTTCTTAAAATTCAGTGAAAAGTTATAAATGTTACTGGGTGTAAAATTAGAAGGTAAAAAATGCATTAATGTAATAAGTAATTAATTAGCAATGCTTCGAGCATGTGATAAATATAGTTACTGTAGGAGCACACAGTCTCTTATCATTCACAAGTTCACAGTTCAAGTTCGTTATATAGGGTTGGTATTGAAAATTATAATAGTACATAGAATAATGAACATAAAACAGTCGAGTACACTATAGTTGATTTTACAAAAACTCTCTTTGAGAGTGATTTATTCATTAATTAACAAGAACACATTTGTTATCCTTTTCTATTATTAACTGTATCGTTCTTTACGCTATTGATCCACAGTTCAGTGTTTCTGTGTATATTAGTATTTACCTTTGTTTCCTTTGCAATTATTTTCACATACAACTGGTTCATTTGTTGTCTTTTTATCTTAATATTAATTTTTCATTTACTATTCCGAGTTGGTAGAGTTATCACTTTTTTACAGTTATCTTTCCTTCAGTACCAAGTTACAAGATTTCATCTTCAGCAGTCACACTGTGTCACTTAGAACTACTAGATTCTAAGTTTGTGGTTGCCGCACTAAGCCTGTCGCAATGTGGATCTCATGTAGTTTTTTTTTTTTTAATCCATTCGCTTAACAGTAAAGTAATCCATTAAAAGAAATTACCAATGGGGGAAACACAAAGATCGAATGTAGCCATGAACGGTTAAAAGCTGAAGAGAACTGGTCCATAACAAAATCACTCATTAAGAAAATCCAAGCATGCATAATTTGTCTGACGTGATAGAAAGATCGTCAGCAGGCAGATGGAATGTCACATTAATGGGATGGAAAATTTCATATTTGTGGGATGGCAGTCCAAATGATGTGTAACATGAGCAATCACACATTCTGATTTTACCGTACAATAATCTGGGGCCTTGTACAAACCAGTTGCAGATACTGAGCGAACAGTAGTTCCTAAGCAAATATGACCAACAGGAACTGGGGTATTAAAGAAGAAATAGCGGATATGGTTCAGATGATCATGGTGCACTGGGAACTTCGGAGCTGGAACAAAAGAGCAGACAGATTGTACTGAGAAGTTACAAACTAAGGCAGATTCGCAAGGAGCAGTGCTACTGGGAAAGATTGTCAGGAGATAGGCAGCACAAACTCGAGAGTTAGGTGTAAAATAAAAACACACCTGCTGAGATCAATGGATGATGTAAAGGAAACGGATATATGATCAAGAGATAGGAGGAAGTACTCCGAGGAAACAGAGACCTGTAATAGGAAAAGCAACTTAAGTGGGCCATTAGTAGTGCTGGCTGAGTACAAATAGCGTAAGCCATCGTCTGACACCGAGCACACTGCAGACTCATAACTCAAGCCTGGAGTACAACAAGTCTCAGGCTGAGAAATAGCAGTGACACCGCTAGGTGACCCAACAATCTTCAGTTCCACCTTACTATATACATTGGAGGGTAAATCCTTGCACTGTTTTACCACCGCAGTGTTAGTTGTTGAGGACTGCATAAGGTCTGCAAGGGCTAGGGGTAATGAGTTAGGTAATGACGAGTTTAGTGACGGCTCAGTGCCACAGGATATTTCACCAAGATCAAGAGGAGAGAATTCAGTAACTAGATCAGGCTGATAAGAGGAGGATGGATCTGATGATGGATCATTAGGAGGGATCATAATTGTATCTACTAGTGTCTGTGAAGTGTGGTCTGTTATACTTGACACATACAAACCTTGAATAGTGATTCCCCCTTTTGCTGGTAACACAAGGATATTTTCATCTGCCATTGTTTGAACACCAATTAAAACATCGGCGTGGCAGCTAATCCAGGGTGTAACAGAGAAATCAGCAATGAATGGGTCGGTTGAATCATGTAAAGAAATTCTAAGCTGAGTTTTGTCTTTAATGTCTAAATATGACTCATCCACCGTGCATAGCTTTTGATCCAGGGGCTAGAGGAAACTAACTCATTTCGATCAGTTACACTGAATTTTTGTTAATGCCTTCTACTAAAAATAATTTCATCCATACTAAATGCTCTCAACTCTCCAACTCGAATTCTTCCCGCTCCTTCTGGCATCTTGCCAAAAATCTTTCTAACAACTTTACCTCATCATCCTTCCCTCCTCTTTTCTACTCTGATGGTTCTGTAGCTATTTCTTCTACTGATAAAGCAGATCTCTTCGCACAGACTTTCTCCTCCAATTCTACCTTAGACGATTCCGGTGCTGTTCCTCCCTCACTTCCCCCCTCTGACTTCCTCATGGCTGACATTAAAATTTCTTCAGTTGATGTATTTTCTGCCATCACTGGCCTCAGTACTAACAAGGCATATGGGCCTGATGGGGCCCCTCCTGTTGTTCTCAAGAACTGTGCTTCTGTGCTTATACCCTGCCTAGGCAAACTCTTTCGTCTTTGTCTGTCAACTTGTACCTTTCCTTCTTGCTGGAAGTTTGCTCTCATTCAGCCAGTCCCAAAGAAGGGTGACCACTCCCAACCCTCCAACTATCGTCCAATTGCTTTAACGTCCTGTATTTCAAAAGTTTTCGAGTCAATTCTTAATAGAAAAATTTTAGGGCATCTTTCCTATCACAACCTTCTTTCCGATCGTCAGTATGGGTTCCGTCAGGGACGCTCCACTGGCGATCTTCTCACCTACCTTTCAGACTCCTGGTCATCCTCCTTTCGGGACTTTGGCGAAAGCTTTGCCATTGCACTTGACATCTCAAAGGCTTTCGATCGAGTCTGGCATAAATCTTTAATTTCCAAACTGCCCTCCTACGGTTTCTATCCTTCTATCTGTGCCTTCATCGCTAGCTTCCTTTCTGGTCGTTCTATAGCCGCTCTTGCAGACGGCCATCGTTCTTCTCCTAGATCTATCAACAGTGGTGTTCCTTAGGGCTCTGTCCTATCACCAACTCTCTTCCTTTTATTCATCAATGATCTTCTAAGCTGTACATCTAACCCTATCCACTCATACGCTGATGACTCCACCCTTCACCTTTCCATTCGGTTCCCGCAACGCCCATCTCAACAGTTACTTCAACAAACAAGGGATGAGGCTATGGCACACCTAATGTCTGACTTGGCTCGTATCTCTGACTGGGGTAAAAATAATATGGTTGTCTTTAATGCATCTAAGACTCTGTTCTTACACCTATCAACCCGACAAAATCTTCCACAGGTATACCCACTAATGTTTAATAATATTCAGCTTAATCCTGCATCATCCTTGAACATGCTTGGGGTTTCATTTACTCGGGACTTATCTTGGAAAGATCATATTACATCTCTTGTAAAATCTGCTTCCAAGAGATTGGGTGTGCTAAGCCGACTCCGCTCTTTCTTTACCCCTGCGCAATTGTTGACTCTATACAGGGGTTTTATCCGCCCCTGTGTGGAGTACAACTCTCATGTGTGGGGAGGCTCCCCACATACAGCTCTTCTCAACAGGGTGGAGTCAAAGGCTTTTCGTCTCATTAACTCTCCTCCTCTTACTGACTCCCTTCAACCTCTGTCTCTTCGCCGCACTGTTGCATCTTTATCTCTTTTCTATCGCTACTTTAATGGTCACTGCTCCTCTGAACTGTCTGCTTGCATTCCTCCACCTCTACGGCAGGCGCGTAGCACCCGTCTGGCAACAAACTCTCATCCTTTTTCTGTCCAACTCTCTAATGCAAGAGTTAACCGTTACTCCCAGTCTTTCATTTATGCAACAGGTCAGCTCTGGAACTGTCTCCCTCTGTCTCTATTTCCTGCTGCCTATGATCTCCAGTCTTTCAAACACAGTGTGTCCAGGCATCTCAAAATGATCGGATCTTGAATTTGGCTCTATATTGTATTTTGTTTTTCTCTTGGAGGGAACTGTTACTGCGGGCTCATGGCCTTTGGTTCCTTCTTCCTCGCATAAGAAAAAAAAAAAAAAAAGATAGTGAATTGACGGTGGAACCTGAATCCAAAAAAAGTGAGACATCTACCTACCCACAACTTCCATGCACAACTACCCCTAAGTAGTCTAATATACAAACAATACTGCAGAGTAGCTCATTGTGTTCGGTATCCTCTACACTGGGTGTTCTCGAATGTCACATTGGTGACTGATGACATGCAGGGTAACAACACTCATCTGTGGTATGAGTGGTGAAGTCTTTATGATATTTGCAATAAGAACAGCACGGTCTGGAAGGTGTATGCTGACACAGCTCCTGACGATTTCGTCCATATTTGCGAGAACAGCTCGATTCACGGTGATCAGGGTAACCACAATGCCAACATATGATCGAGGACTGTTGGCTACGATCCAGAGGTGTCTGGTCAGATTGTTTTGTCCAACGTGCACTTGACTGATCAGTTACAGTAGTGGCAGGTGAGGGGCGTCGTGAGGGGGAACGGATGTTGTTAGTGGAACCTCTGGTAGTCGGCCACGAACGTGATGAGTCAGTTGAAACCTTGGCAGTTGATACAGCCCTTGCTGCAGCACCTGTAAAATGAGTGGGTGTAATGTGAGTACTAGCTTGACGGGCGACCCTACCTTTTTTGCAATCTTCTTTGAAATCTCAAGCAATTCACCCCCTGGTGTGTACCCTACTTATAATGCAGTTTCCAACTGTTTAGGATTTAACCAATTTAGAAATCTAAGGTACCCCATCAAACAACTGAAATCTTTTAATTTGATGACCTCATTTCCTCTGATGTTAGTGACCCAAGGTGTTTGTCTCAATACATGACCTATCTCAGAAGTGGTTGCATTCACTACTGTGGCCGCCTCATACATGTTTGCTACTTTGATTGATATGAGCATGTCATCTCTCATGTTTCTAAAGAGAGTAGGGAAGACAATTAGGGACCCTTCATTTGAAGAAGCACAGCAAAATTTAATTAACTTCTTGGAAAAATCAGCAAATGTCATGCAATTGTCAAAGTACACTAATTGCAACCCAGTGCCCATGTGCAATTTGCCTTGATCTAACCCGCCTTAAGATAAGAGATCTTCAGTGATTCGTCTCTGTAATGTCTGCTTGCGATGTCGGTTTCGGCTTCACTGAGGAAGTCATAAATAGATACTGAAGAACCCTCAGCAGTGAATTTTGGACGGTTAACATCATGTAGGAAATCTGACTGTGGAGGGGGGACTTGATCTGCCATCGCGGCTTGAAGTTCAGGTGGGAAGGGTATGGGGGTATTTACTGTACTAAGTTGAGGTTGTGTGTGTGGGAAGAGGCTGTTGTAGTGGCAGCGATGTGTGTCGGGGTTGGTGGTAGCGTAGTTGTAGTAGAAGATAAAGACAGGGGCAGTGGTGAAGGTCGTTGAAGTTCTAGAGAATCAGTTGTGGAAGATGAAATTAGAGTATCTGGTGTCAAAATACCTGGGTTTTCTGCAACGGATATAGGGTTTGTTTAAGTGGTAGTAAGTGTAGAAGTAGTAGTAACAGTAACAGTTCAAGTAGTCAAAGGCGTTGCTTGAGATTAAGAGTACGATTTTCCACTACAGAGGCTCGTTACGCCATAGTTACATTATCATCATGTTCACTGTCATACTCAACTGGACAGAGAGCTACTTTATACAAAAATATTCAATAACAGAGGGAGAAAGAAAATAGAGGAATGAATGAATGAATAACTGAATGAATGAAAATATAGGATACGCAGAATTATGGTTTACATAGAATGAATGTGAATGGAAGTAAATGAGTTATGTACAGGGAAACGTGAAGGTAATTTGGAACAAATGCAGTGAAGTAGGAGTGAGTAAACGAAAAATAAAGTTCGAAGAATGCATTGTAATGAACAACATTAGTTGAATTACAGCCTATAAAGACAGTACACTATCTATGTAGAAAGGAATAGAAAAGTTTGATGAAATAAGAAAACATGTGAATATTCACATAAAAGAATAATATTTACAGTATATTGTAAGTAGAAAACTGGTATTCTTTTGAAGGCAGACTAGCGTAGCTTGTGGTGGCAAACTCCTCCTCCCATGGAAGGCGTTGATTGGGCAGAGCTGACTGTGGCGCAGCCAGGAGACACTCAGGCACCAGGTAATGGGGGGAAGCTGACAGGAGAGAAAAACTGTGACGTAGACCACTGTGATTGGCGACGCTCCCTCCTTTGTGACGTTAGGGAGACTTGGTGTGGGGTAGTGGTGACTCACCAAGCTTGGTGAGGGTTGAGGTGGCTCATTGTAGTGGGGGCGCATTCCACCACTTGTTAGTCGTCCTCTCGTTGATTGTAGGTCAATATTGCCGATATGTATTTACACAAGTACAGCATAGGTCTTGCCTCCACCACCTTTCCCTTGTCTCTGGCCTGCAAGCTGGCCTGTTCCTATCTCTCTTTCTAGAAAAAGACTGTGTAGGCAGAATTTGAACTAGACCAGACCTAAGGTAAGGGAATTAAATCACGTACACCCTACTTAGGACACACTTACATAGGCCTAATACTGGTTTACAAGTGGTTACACATATACAGGATTCGTTATATGATAGAGCAACCTATGACGATAATGATCAAAAGAAAATTTTCGTCACCTATCAGCCTCTCTGGTGTCCCCAACGACTACCAAAATATCATATTTACAGTATATTGCTCTCTCTCTCTCTCTCCACACACACACACACACACACACACACACACACACTGTTGCCAATAAAAGAAGACTGGAGCAATACTCGTATGTTCATTCCCTGGAATGCGTTGGCTTTCCACATACGAGTATTGCTTCGTATGTTCATTCCCTGGAAATGAACATACGACGTTGCCTCGCTGTCTCTGCTCTCCTACTAGCTGTCAGCATTTTACATTTGTTTGTTTGCATGTTTGTTTCTGCTTTTGGGGTGCCTCTTTATCACCCCACTTAAATACCTGTTTGTCTGACAATAAACCTTTTTTTCCCTCCACCTGACAAAGTCAGAGAGGGGTGTTGTTATCACTGGGATCAATAGGTGTCAATCTGTAGAGCTGAGTGGCAGGGTGGCTGGCCAGGCATGGAGATTTTGTTTCCGGGCCAGAGCTCAGAAAGTATTCACTATAGAGTCATGAAACTTCTCATGGTTATGTGTCTTATAGTGAACTGGTGCCTTTTGATAGGTAGAATGCTGTGTCTTAAGTAGTTTTTTTTATAACTAATGAAAAAGTGAAAAAAAAAAATCATTTCCGGGCTAGGAGTCAGAAACTAATACAGGTACAGGCATCATACATTCTAGAAATATGAGTTAATATGCCTCCTGGTGACTTTTGTTAGAATACCATGAGGTTATATGATGTTATCAAATTGCAAAAATACGTAAAACTTATTATTTTAATGCATTTTCTATTAAAACTTTGCATCTAGTACATCTAAGGGGCAGAAATTGTACATGACAATTGGTTATATGAATTTCTAATTATGTATGAAGTTTCATAACTGTATCTGTTTTATAATAATTAAAAATAGCTGAAAAAATTAAAAAAAAAAAAGATGAGTCACAGTCTCGTCATCTCTGCTCATAACTCCATTATTACCATCGATAAACGTCTAATATTTTTAGGTTTTAATGTCTGTGCTATACAAGGGGGTGAGGGGTGAGGGCTGTTATGCTCTTGGTTAGATGCGCATGGAGGTCGAGGGAATGTGCTTGGTCAGTTGGAGGGTTGCAACAGTGTAGTGTTGCCTATGTTTTTTCTCGGTAGGCTAAGGTGCCTCACTGCCAACCATATCATATTTGTCTATCAGCCTACCTTCTTATCTCTGTCTATTTACCTACCTTCTTATCTCTGTCTATTTACCTACCTTCTCACATCTCATCCCACCTGCCTAACCTCTGACATCTCTGTCCACTTACTCTCATCTCTGTCTATCTTCCTACATTTTCATGTCCCTTCAAGTACTGTACCTACCCTCCTTCATACATCTCTCCCTACCTGCCTACGTGTCTACGTTCTCATATCTCTGCGTATCTGCCTACCTTCTCACATCTCATCCCACCTGTTTCCCTTCTCATATTTCTGCCTACCTGCCTACCTTTTCATATCTCTGCTTACCTCTCACCTTTTCACATCACTGCCCACCCACCTGCAATAGATATCAATCCACTCGGTTCCTTTTCTTTAATTATGTCCTCTAAGCATCTTTGTCCAAGATGCTGGGTACACACAGGCTATTTCAGGTCAAAATGAAGACTCGACATGCTTAAAGAGTGCCGACAGGGAAGAAATATGACAGATTATAAGTGAGAGACGAAGGGGATATTGGGTATTGGATATTGGGTATTTTAATAAAACTAAGGAATTACGTTAGAGAATGTAAATGAGATAATAATGACGGATACTTAAATAAAAATTAGAGCACACTGATTATATTTAATATCTGCTCACTCTAATTTTCTGAATGAGTTGGAAATGGTCGTTGAGAAAGCGCCTAGTAATTCTAATGTCTTATACTTAGCACGGAAAGGCAAAAAATATATAAGAATGTAAGAGAAGTGGATGAGGGTGGAAATGAATAAAATCTAAGTGCAAGGAAGAGACGAAAGAGCATATGTAGGAAGACAGATGAGAAAAGCATAAACTGTAGATGAGCTGATGAACTCTGTGTGAGTGACTTTGCTTACGCAAGACCAAAACTCAGACAACCAGAAATAAATCATTTGAATCTTATATACTGATGCTTGATATTTGTAGATCAATGTGTCCATTTGATTCCCGTGGCCGCCATTCCTTTGTTTTTCCCTGTCTTTATTCTCTTTACTTTCTTCTTAACCTTCTTCCACAGTATCACAATTATGTCCGTATAGTTTTCACTGTCCTAACAGAAGATTCCCTCTTGCTCATGCATGCTCCTTTTCACACTCATTACTCTCCACCTCTTCCTTCCTTATTTAGCCCTGTGAATTTTGTTATTCGTTATTATCACCTTATTCTTAATAGCGATTCTCATCTCCCCCAGGCATCTCTCATTCCCGCTTTCCAACTCACGGTCACCATTGTATTTATTTGTTTGTTTATTTATTTATTACTTTTTTGGGGGGTCAAACCCATCAGTTTCCATTTACGTTTTAGTCTCTTTATTTTGGACATATATTTCTTTGGCTGGTGTTCGTCATTTTCACTGTCACTATATTTCCATCCACATGCTGGCCATTCTGAAATTAACTGTATTCCTCTCTTTCGTTATTGTCTTCCTCCTGTTCCTCTGTATGATTATTTTTGCCGTCATATGCATCTTCGTTATCACTGTCATCACTGAAAATCATAATGGTCATCAGCACACTATTCCTTCGTCTCTGCATACGCATATTATATCATTTTCCCCCATAATTTCTTCTTAACTTTCTTCCTTTCGTTCCCCTCCCCCTCCACCTCATTGTATTATTCAGTTATTGTCCTCAGTAATATTCCACTGCTAATTTACCGTTAGTCGATATAGGGATGATTATAGACAACTCGAGAGAGAGAGAGAGAGAGAGAGAGAGAGAGAGAGAGAGAGAGAGAGAGAGAGAGAGAGAGAGAGAGAGAGAGAGAGAGAGAGAGAATGCTAGTCCATTTTGTTACGGAATTTAGATCCATTCACTTCCTCCATTCCAGGCTGCCCTCCTACCTACACCGAACCGTAAAGCAACTTCATCTGTGAGCGGGCTCAAACCCATCTCCATACTGTCACGTAATTATGACGTTAATATAAACACAGCCTATCAACCATATTAATATGTGTACGTAAGAGTGTGTATGGTGTTTCTCACAGCTTTAGGGACATGTGCCACGAGTCATTGTTTAGAAAATATCTGATGATTAGCAAAAGAACAATTAATAATAATAAAAATAATAATAATAATAATAAAGTTAACGATGATAATAATAATAATAATAATAATAATAATAATAATAATATTATTATTATTATTATTATTATTAACTTTATTATTATTTATGTCTGTTGAGCAAGGAAGAGTGGCTGTGCGTGAGAAAAAATAAATGGAGAGAAATTATGAATGAATAAGTGATGACGCAGCCCTGAGGGGATATTCTCTCGCATTTGGTCTGATCAGCTAGTCAGGTCAGGTGTGGGTAAGGGGATGGGTCTGTTATGATGTGGCAGGGGTAAACCAGTTCTACTGTCGGGCCCTGCTGCGGATGTCACTGATTGCATTGCGCAGTTGACCCTTGTGCGGTGTGGTGCGGTGAGGATCTGTCCGTTCTCCCCTTTGGGGCTAAGATGTGAATAAATGTGTTTGGATGGATAAGTAAATTGGGAGTGTGTCGTCCTGTCTCGGCTACCTCCCTTTCCTTGGGGGAAGCAGCCTAGGTATATAGATAAATAGGTAGATTATTTTTATTACTATTATTATTATTATTATTAGCCAGCAAGCGATGTTTACTCTTAGTTAAGTTTGGAAATGAGAGGCCCGGCCAGACCCGGCCGTCACACTAAGCAGAAACTAATAGCTCTACTCCTATGCGGGGTTGACATTCTTTCTGGATGTGATACATTTATTCGGTAAAATTTGTCATGAAATAAAAACTAGCGCATAAATGTGTAGGAACCTCGTGGAAGCTCAAGTTTTCCAAGGAAGTGTTTGGCTTTAATCGGTGAACTCATCAATTACGAAATCAGATTTAAAAAGATTTTTCTCCGTAACATTGTCTTTTTGGCATCAGCTGGAGCAATTAAATATTGGAGATTCTGACTAAAATATCACATTAACGATTTTGCTGTTTTGATGGTGAAATCACCAATGGAAAACACCCCATTTCTGGCATTAATCATCTCATCAATAACCAAGTCTTTATCATTTCAGTTCGTCGACATGGCAGGTTGGCAGCAGAGATTGCAAAATTTAGCCTTGTGCGTGTAATGATCGCTACAGAGCCTCACTTTCCAAGAGCACTTGCATACCATTGGAAGCTGTGTTGCTCAAACAAAGCCTGGGCTATTATAAGAACCTCAGTCTTCTTCACTTCATAATATATGCTCCACAATACTCAATGAGCTAATCTAAATTTAACCAGTAGCCGAAAATCAGTTTTAGACAAAACCTCAAAAACCGCAAAGCTATTACTCTACAGAAATATATCTGTGGTCCCTCTTATTATCTGAAAGGAATATGGTTGCAGTTAGGCATGCAGTTAGCCAGCAGTTGAGACAAAGGCAATATGTAAACATACTTTCTTCCACATCTTTGTCTGTAGATCTTGTTGATGTTACACAAGAAGCTACCTTAGATTAATACAAGTGGGCTACATGCTTCAGATATGAATGACCTTGAAATACTTTTAAAGATCACAGACTTGTTTATGATGCCAAAATTTCATACCGTACTTTACAGTATATACCACAAATAATTATAGCGAAGGCTCCTTGTTGTCTATCTATCTATCTATCTCCTGATGAATTAAAACCCGCCGTGTGCCAGTGCCGTTTTAAAACGGTCTGACATAATTCTGCAGCCAGTACCAGTGCTGTTTTAAAATGGTTTAAAATAAAAAGCTTCACTGTGACCGCATTTTTCAAGATTCGGGGGTAAAAATTGGCAGGCATGTAAGGTAACTGTTCCTCTACCATCCCCCAGGCTGTCAAGGCCATACACTCACTTGCTCCCCCCCTCACGCTCGCTCTGCCTCACTCTGCTTGTGTGCCTCACCCAGTGCTGTACATAGTGAAGGCATTATGTAAATATTTTCATGTAAGTGTTAATTGTAAATATTTTCTTGTAAGTGTAAGGACTATATAGTGAAGTCAAGTGTAAATACCTTCTTGTAAGTGCCAGGACTGTAAGTAATGAAGTCGGGTTGTACCTATCTTCAAGTATGTGTAAGATACTGCATTTGCAGTGAGAAAGACACGCAAATTGTGATAGATGCTGAAGTAATAAGTAATCAGAAAAGTGTAGTGAACATTGCTATACCTTTCCAGCATAAATACCTGAGTATACCTTACATAGAAAACGGCTTTCTCTCACGTACTGTACATGGTGAGTGTGAGAGAGCGGCTATACCTATACAAGTGTATGCAAGACTCAAGGGAACTGATTTCTGGGCCTCGGTGAGCATTTTAATGGCGAAATTCGTAGTTTCAACATCAAAATCTATAATTTTAGCCAAAAAAAAAAAAAGTCGCAAAATGGCCAGCACTGGGGTGATCCATAGGGCTAAAAATAGCCGGCACGCGGTCGGTAAATACCGTAAGGGGTGGCCACAAACAAATCACCTCCATGTCGACCTGTCCCCCACCATTTCACTGCCCTGCTCCCAGCTCACACATCCCTCTCTCATATACCTCTTCACTCCATCCTTCCATCTCATCCTTGGCCTCCCCCTCCCTCTCCCCTCCTCCACCTTACTCACATACACTCTCCTCGTTAGTCTCTCATTCTCCATCCTCTCCACATGACCAACTACCTCAGTGTGTTTCTTCTAACGCTTCCTATCATATCCACACCACAATGATCCTTCACTTCCTCATTTGTCAGTCTGTCTTTCCAAGTGACTCCACATGCTCTTCTCAAATAACTCATTACAACAGCTCTCACTCTTGACTTCTGTCTCTCCAACAAGGTCCAAGCTTCACTTCCACACCATAGAGTTGGTATCATAATACTGTCAAGTAGTAACTTTTCACTTCCATGCTCACTTTCTAGTTTGTTATCAGTACTTTCAAGGAACCAGCAACCTTTCTTCCTTGTTGTACCCTTTCATGCACTTTACCCTCTAAACTTCCACCTTACTCATCACATTCCCCAAGTTCTTAAATGCACTCATATTTTCCACTTCCTCCTCATTCAACCTCACTGTATATTCACTGACTTCACCTCTCTCAAAGACCATAACATTACTGTTCCCTACATTCACCTTTAGATTCCGTTTCTTACACACTCTCCCAAACTCTTCTACAAGCCTTGCAGCTCCCCTTCGTCTTCACATAACAGAGTATCATCTGCAAGCAACAGTACAGGGAGTTTCCAAACACTGCCCTCTCTCATTAGGGCCGCTCCAACATCCACTGCCCTACCTTGTATCTCTTTTATATCCCCATCCATACACATGTTGAACAACCATGGAGACATGACACAATCCTGTTTCAATCCAATCTTCATATAGAAAAATTCACTTTTGTTAATCATCCACATGCACTGCTGCCTCAGCATCCTCATACATACTCTTCACGGCATTCAACAACTTCCCATCTACTCCATATATTCTTATTACTTTCCCCAATCCTTGTCTATCGACCCTGTCATATGCTTTCTCCAAATCCATGAAGGCCACATACAACTTCTTTCCCTTGTCTAGAAACTATTCCACTGAAGATCAAAGAATGAGTATCTAATCTACACAACCTCTTCCCTTCCTAAAACCTCCCTGTTCTTCTCCAACTAATTCCTCTGTTATTTCCCTAACTCTGTCAATAAGTATCCTACCATATACTTTTCCTATTACACTAAGAAGACAAATGCCCCTATGATTACCACATACTTCTTTTTCCCCTTTTCCTTTGTACAGAAGAATAATTATCCCTGAATTCCAATCCTCAGAGACTCCACCTTGCTCCCAGGCAAATATGCACATTTTCCACGTCCATTCTACTACTATCTTTCGTCCATGCTTCAGCATTCACCACTCACACCATCAATTCCTTGGGCTTTCCCCATTTCAACTTTCTTCTGTAGTGCCCGGAAGTGATAATGAGTTGTATCTAGTTTATTTTACGAACAAAAGTTCGGTTTAGTGAGAGGGTGTGGCCAGGGTATGGTTGTTGCCATGCAGACGTGATCAGAACATAGATTAATTTATCTAGTTGCTAAATCATTTTTTTCCTACTGTAATTTACTAGTATTAAGTCTCTTATAATATAAAATATCGAGAGGATGGGAACATGTGCCGATGGTCATGTAATCCAGCATAATGTATGCTTGTGCAAACTGATGTAAGGCACGATGATTTTTATTGTTTTTCGATGAATGAGTGTAAAGAGAAAGGTGTTGCTGAGTAATTATTGTAACTAGAGAATGTCATTTTTTTCAGGTAATCGACTGTAAGGGGAAAGACATCACACTGAGTCTATCACGAGTCTGTAGTAATGAATATTTTAAATAGCGTAAGCCGTGTTCCCCCCCCCTCCCCCTTTCCATCACACAGTTTTGGCGTGTTGCACTCACTCACCAGCCGTGAAATGTAGCAGATGGTCGGTACTGTCGTCATCCTCCCCCCCCCCCTCTCCAAGGAATTCTGTAAGTAATATGATGATATTTATGTCTGACATGTTGAAGTGTGAATAGTGATATCCCACGAGTGATAATAGTGACGAAAATAGAGAAATAGACTCGGGGTAGAATCTGTGATGTTGCTCAGGAAGTGTGTAACAGTCACGCGAGGTGACGCCATTAGCCATTGGAAGAGCGAGTCCCGAGTTTCCCGCTCACCACTCTGGTATTCTGTGAGCTGAACAGTAAGGTATTTCCCATATATTTGTGTACTGTACTTTATATTATTATTTAGTGTGTAACTGGAATATGAAAATGCTAGCTATGAATGCTAGCTAATTCTGTCTGAGTCTCAGATAAATGTGTGATTTTTGTGGGCCAAATATCAGGTGCCTTGGAATTGTAAACTGTTTATTGTGTTGGAAGGTCAGTACTTATTAGGCCTATGTTGTGAGTTAATGTTCACCAAGTTATTTTCTGAGGCACAATGATATTGCTGCAATGATGATTTTCATGGTTAGAGTTAAAGTTATTCATGCTTACTGTATTTGTTATCGTACTTTTTCATCTATGTTATCCCTACAATAAGTATTGTTTCGCACAGACCTATGTGTCTGTAGTGCAATATGTTATTCTGTTATTACTTGAGATGCCGAGTGTTGTAATTAGTGTGTCATTATTATGAGACTTTCTTGATCATGTGAAGGGATTGCTTGCATTGGGAAGAGTAGTTAATCACTGTACATATTGACTTCTAGTGGGTCCAAATGTGGAGGTCGAAGTACCAGTGAGTGAGTCAGAGTCAACACGTGGAGGTCAGTCCCATTGAGTTAGTCAAGGTCCAAGTGTGGAAGTCAAGGTCGGGAATATGAGAAGATTGGGCCAGTGAACTGTGTGCTCAGAGGGACGATTGTGAAGACACACACTTGACTGGGACAAAGGAGCTATGTTTTGTGGATTTGATATGAGGACCATATATATATATATATATATATATATATATATATATATATATATATATATATATAAAACAATGTGCCAACTAATTCAGGTTTAATCTGTAAAGCAAGTAGCTTGGGAAGATTTCTACCTTTCTTTTGGTCTTGATAATACACATTTCCTTGCACTCGAACTTTATTGTTTGTATAACCCTTGAGAACAGGGGGTATAGAGCTTGCCTAGTAGTTTGTTAATGCGTAACCTTAGAAGCCTTTTGGGGGGAAACTGCGAAGGTTGGGCTTGGGTTGGCAGAGTTGGAGACTGACCCCATCATTTTGGCATGCTACCACTCTTAACTTGGCCACTTGAAAAGTAATAAACTTAACTGAAGAGGCCGCTATTGGGAGAGAATCTCCGTCAATCTGAGTTCCCGACCGTTCCAGCCTGCAGCGGTCATCACCAGCAATTTGATTTTCGCCCCTTTTGACCACACAAGTCTGGATCGCAGAGGTGACAGTAAAAGTGGTGGCAGTGGTGGGATTGCTCAGAGAGAGAGGGGAAGTTTCCAGTTTCTCTATTGGGCTTGGAGAAGTTGAAGTATGGGGTTCTCACATGTTAGGAGAGGTAGGTAGGTTTCACTCGGTCTCTCTGGACAGAATGCAGTGGAGCGGCTCTTGTTACTCTTAGCTAAGCACAAAGTTTCTCCTTGTAACAGGACATTCTCCTTGAAAGTATATGCCTGGTGAGTGGCATACGTCGTCAGTTGCATATCGTGAGTAGTAGAAGGAAATTTACTCGTGATAGAGGAATTATTTTTTGTTGTGGACGGGATAGCCGCTGACTGTTTTCAAGCACGGAGCTCATGTAATATCCCACAGTCGCAGTATTGGACACGTTGGCTGGTATTTTGGAGGGGTGTAGATTGGTTTTCCCTCACGAGCATGGGGCGTATGGAACACCCCACAGTAGCAGTATTGAGGGAGACTGGTTAAGTAGGTGAATTTACGTACCGTGTGTGTTAAGTATGGGTACTGGGTTTTTCCAAGAAGTTCAGGTCCAGTTGCCTGAACTTTTGGTCTTCCCTAACCGTGGGCAGATGTAGTGCCCGGAAGTGATAATGAGTTGTATCTAGTTTATTTTACAACCAAAAGTTCGGTTTAGTGAGACAGTGTGGCCAGGGTATTTGTTGTTGCCATGTGGACGTGATCAGCACATAAATTAAGTTATCTAGTTGCTAAGTCATTTTTTTCCTACTGTAATTTACTAGTATTAAGTCTCTTATAATATAAAATATCAAGTGGATGGGAACATGTGCCGATGGTCATGTAATCCAGCATAATGTACGCGTGCGCAAAGTGATGTAAGGCACGATGATTTTTATTGTTTTTCAATGAATGGGTATAAAGAGAGAGGTGTTGGTGAGTAATTATTGTAACTAGAGAATGTCATTTTTTTCGGGAAATAGATTGTAAGAGGAGAGACATCACACTGAGTCTATCACGAGTCTGTAGTAATCAAAATTTTAAATAGTGTAAGCCATCATTCCCCCCTCCCCCTTCCCATCATGCAGTTTTGGCGTGTTGCACTCACTCACCGGCTGTGAAACGTAGCAGATGGTCGGTGCTGTCGTCATCATCCCCCCCCCCTTACAAGGAATTCTGTATCGTCATCATCCCCCCCCCTTACAAGGAATTCTGTAAGTAATTTGATGATACTTATGTCTGATATGTTGAAGCGTGAATAATGATATCCCACGAGTGATAATAGTGACGAAAATAGAGAAATAGACTCGGGATAGTAACGGTGATGTTGCTCAGGAAGTGTGTAACGGTCACACGAGGTGACGCCATTAGCCATTGGAAGAGCAAGTCCCGAGTTTCCCGCTCACGACTCTGGTACTCTGTGAGCTGAATAGTGAGGTATTTCCCATATATCTGTGCTCTTTTTATATTATTTAGTGTGTAACTAGAATACAAGAATGCTAGCTATGAATGCTAGCTAATTCTGTCTGAGTCTCAGATAAATGTGTGATTTTTGTGGGCCAAATATCAGGTGCCTTGGAATTGTAAATTGTTTATTAATGTGTTGGAATGACTTTGCAATTCAGTACTTATTAGGGCTATGTTGTGAGCTAATATTCACGAAGTTACTTTGTGAGGCACAATGATATTGATGCAATGATGATTTTCATGGTTAAAGTTATTCATGCTTACTGTATTTGTTATCGTACTTTTTCCTATATGTTATCTCTACAATAAGTATTATTTCGCACAGACCTATGTGTCTGTAGTGCCATGTGATATTCTGTCATTACTTGAGATGCCGAGTGTTGTAACTCATGTGTCCTTATTATGAGACTTTCTTAATCATGTGAAGGGATTGCTTGCATTGGGAAGAGTAGTTATTCATTGTACATATTGACTTCTAGTGGGTCCAAGTGCGGAGGTCGGAGTACCAGTGGGTGAGTCAAAGTCAACGCGTGGAGGTCAGTCCCAGTGAGTGAGTCAAGGTCCCAGTGTGGAAGTCAAGGTCGGGAATATGAGAAGATTGGACCAGTGAACTGTGTGCTCAGAGGGACGATTATGAAGAAACACACTGGACTGGGACAAAGGAGCTATGTTTTGTGGATTTGATATGAGGACCATATATATATATATATATATATATATATATATATATATTTTGAACAATGTGCCAACTGATTCAGGTTTAATCTGTAAAGCGAGTAGCTGGGGAAGATTTCTACCTGTCTTTTGATCTTGTTAATAAACATATCCTCGCACTCGAACTTTATTGTTTGTATAACCCTTGAGAACTGGTGGTATAGAGCTTGCCTAGTAGTTTGTTAATGCTTAACTTTAGAAGCCTTTTGGGGGGAAACTGCAAAGGTTGGGCTTGAGTTGGCAGAGTTGGAGACTGACCACATCATTTTGGCATGCTACCACTCTTAACTTGGCCACTTGAAAAGTAATAAAAGCTTCCGAAAAGGCCGCTATTGGGAGAGAGTCTCCATCAATCTGAGTTCCCGACCGTTCCAGCCTGCAGTGGTCATCACCAGTAACTTGATTTTTGCCCCTTTTGACCAAGCAAGTCTGGATCGCAGAGATGACAGTACACTTCATTGCTTCCAGAACTTCCATCCTACTGGTTTCTTCCTCTCGTCTCACATCCCTTCGTCTCCCAGCCATTCCCCAGCCATTTACATTCGCATTACTTTCATTCTCTGTGTTCAGTAATTCGTTAAAGTGTTCTCTCCATCTACCCACTTTTTCTCCCTTCTTCACTAGTAATGTTCCATTTTTATCTTTTACTCTCCAACTAACTTCTTTGGCACTCCAGAAAATTTTCTTACATTCTCTCCACTTTACACTCAGATTCCTTCCAAATTCCTCGTCCACTCTCTTCTTACTCTCTCTTACTAAACTTTTGACCTCTCTTCCCCTCTATATACAACTCTCTCTTCCGTCTTGACTTCTTCCATGCCCCTGTTTCTCATCCACTCATTTTATGCTTTCTTCTTTTGTGCCACAGTCTCTCTCACCTCTTCATTCCACCATGCTGTTCCCTGCACCCCCTTTCGTTTTCTCGTCATCCCACACACCACCTCACATGCTGCACAGATTTCTTCTGTGAATATCTTGCACACACCTTCCACGTCTCCCTTCTGCCCCAATCCATATTTACTTGATCGCTCCTCCACTTCCCTCTTATATTCTGCCCTTTTTCCATCCCCTTGTAGCCTCTCCACCCTCCTTGCATATACTACTTCCTCCTGTCCTTCCCTTCTACTATTTCTCCATTTCGTTTGGACACTGATTCTGATCACCACCAAGTGATTGTCAGAGAGTCCACTCCCCTAGCCTCTATATACTCTTGCATCCATTACACACCTTCTGAACCTGTCACCCACACACACATAATCAGTCATTGCCTTCCGATCATTCACTTCACTATCCACTCTTCTCATCACTTGCCACGTATACCTGTGGATAATTTTGTGCCTGAAGTGGGTATTGGCTATTGCCAAACCCCTCCCGGCACAAATGTCCACTAAAGCACTGCCATTCTCATCCATGTCTGCAGGAACACCCCACTCACCAACTACTCCATCCACCTTCACATTCCTTACTTTTCCATTCATATCTCCAATCAAGAACACTCTCTCATTCCTTTCAAACTTTTCCATGCACACTTCCACATTTGTCCTGAACTCTTCTCTCACCCTGCTTGCACAGTCTTGCATTGGCACATACACGCACACAATCGCCCGCATTTGTAGTCCAGCTTTCAATGTTACCCATATAATCCTTGAGCCAGCTGATCCATACCCTCTTATATTCTCCTTCCATCTGTTACTCACAATAATACACACTCCTTCTTTTGCCATCTCATTCTCACCTACTCCCGCGCTTATACCCCATCCATACTCCCATTCTCTCACATTCTCACCTCTGCATTTAGTTTCAGTATATCCACATATATTCACTTTCGCACCCTCAAGCACTTGGACAATCTCTCTCTCTTTCACCTCATCATTCGCACCCCTTACATTCCACGTAGCTATCCTTTCCATGTCCTTTGTTCGGTCCTTAGTCGTCACCTTTTGGTCAGTCCTGGTCCGAGGCTTCTTGTTCGTATTTTTAGTTAGTGGTTTTCTGGGGAGGGGCACTAACCCTCCGCCAACCCACTTGCTGTCACGTAGGGAACACGTGTTGGTCGGTTATAAGGTTACCACCCTCATTGTGCTTACACAATACGTAAGTAGGTAACTAATTATTATTATTATTATTATTATTAGTAGTAGTAGTAGTAGTAGTAGTAGTAGTAGTAGTAGCAGTAGTAGTAGTAGTAGTAGTGGTGGTGGTAGTAGTAGTAGTAGTAGTAGTAGTAGTAGTAGTAGTAGTTGTTGTTGTTGTTGTTGTTGTTTTTTGTTGTTGCTTTTGTTGTATAAATATTATTATTATTATTATTATTATTATTATTATTATTATTATTATCGTCATCATCATCAACACCATGATCATCGTCATCATATTTATCATTATGTAGGAACAAAAATGCTGATGAACGAAGGCACTGGTACAGTGATCAGTAATTCGTCAATGTAAAACAGGGATTTGGAAGGATAGATATCAAAAGAAGGATGGGAAGATACTGTAGATCCAGCTAGAGAAATAAAATGATGGGAAGAGAAGGCGAGAATAGGAAAAGGAACACAGAAAGAAAGGAAGAATAAAAATGAAAATTGTTGAAGGGTTGGAGAATAACACAACTTTTGAAGTAAGAGAAGGAGACACAAATTGTGAAGTAAGAGAGGGAGACACAAATTGTGAAGTACGAGAGGGAGATGAGAGGGACGGACAATGAAAGGGAGAAGGAATAAGGAAGGAAGAGGGAAATCATAAGGGAGAAAAGGGAAGAGGATAGGTGGAAAGGTGGAGAAAACAGAGCACAAGAGAAAGACAGAGGAAAGGAAATTACATTAGCCGTTGGAGAGGGGCAGGAGTGTCAAGTTTGTTGGCAAATAGATTCACTTTTAACCAGAAGCACACTCAGTTGACTCGTCTTTCATTTTCCTTTCGTCCGTCTTCGTCATTCTTGTCTCTTTCCACTCTGCTATTTCATGGTTTTGTTTGTTCTAACTTTTTTCCCCTTTCCATCTTGTTTCCATGTTTCCTAACAAGAAGAATAACGACGCTGTTTTTTCAGAGCGGGGAAAGGGAAAGGGCAACATGTGAATAGCGGGACTATTAGTGGAAAAAGGAGACACTAGGGAAAAGAAGGAAATGACGGAGACGGAACATGTAACTGGTTGAAGGACGATGACAGCCTGTGAGACAAAGCTCAATAAACTTATTTTATCCTGGCATCAGGAGGGGATGCTGTGGGTCTATACATGCTGTTAAGTTGGGGTGCAACTTTGGTCAGGAAGGGGCAGGAGTCTCTCTCTCTCTCTCTCTCTCTCTCTCTCTCTCTCACACACACACACACACACACACACACACACACACACACACACACACACACCTCCAACAGTAAAAGAAAGACAGGTGCAATATTTTCTCTTTTTTTTGGGGGGGGAAAGTATCGACTTATGTGGCTTCGCTGTCTCTGTTGTCTGCCAGGCTGACATTTTATCCACCATTTTGTTTTCATATCTATTCTTGCCTCTTTGAGTGGTTTCTGCTGCCCCATTTATTGTGTGTGTGTGTGTGTGTGTGTATGTGTGTGTGTGTGTGTGTGTGTGCCCCATTCCTCTCGTCGGCAGTTTGCTGTGCCTACTAGCCTTGCTTTTCACACCTCTGTTTTCTAGCCTACCGTCTCACATCTTTGCCTACCTGCCCGCCTTCTCATATATCTGTCTACCTGCCGATTTTCTCACATCTCTTCTTCTCTGCTTCCCTTTTCACAGCTATTCCCATCTGCCTGCCTACATTTATCTCTGTTCATCTGCCTCCCTTCTCACATGTCTGTCCATCTGCCTACCTTCTCATATTTCTACCCATCTTTCTACCTCGTCACATCTCTCACTATTTGCCTCCCTTGTCACATCTCTGCCAGCCTGCCTACTTTCCGACATCTCTGCCTATCTGTTTATCTTCGACAGTGTCTGCCTACATGTAGGGATCTGAAATGTCTCTATTCTGGTTTTCTACTTTCCTGTCATCTAAGCGACTTTGTCTGACGTGGATGGATACAAACCGACAAATTCTTGGCGTCTCACTTAACAGTGCCCTCAGCTGGACCTCTCATGTCAGATCACTTGCTAAAACCGCCTCAAAGAAACTTGGATTATTGTACAGGGTCCGTAACTTCTTCCTCGATGAGCAGTTAGCTGTAATTTATAAGAGTCATGTGCGCTATCAGCTTGAATATTGCTCACCCTTGTGGAATGGTTGTGGAGAGGTTGCATTAAGACAACTAGACAAAATTCAGAATAAAGCTGTTAGAATCATTAACAACCCTGTCATTACGTATAAACTACCTCCCCTGCAAGTAAGAAGGAATGTTGCCTCCCTTGCATTATTTTACAAATATTTTTTTGGCAAATGCTCAGACGAAGTTGCGTCCATGGTGCCACCTCTCCATGCCTTCCCTCGTGCTACACGGGCATCTGGTAGCGCTCATGACTGGAATGTCACTCAGCCATATTGCAGAACTTCTGCCTATCAGAATTCTTTCATTCCCCGAACTGCATCTCTATGGAATTCGCTTCCCCGGAGTTGTTTCCCTCCAAATTTCAACCCACAGCTGTTCAAGTCTAACTGTTACAGATATCTTATGAACGGAGGACGCCAGGAATCTGGTGTATGGATTGCTTTTTTTTTTTTACTCATTTGTTTTTCCTTCCTCCGTTCTGTTATTTAAAAAAATAAATAAATAAATTCCAGTGTCCTCAGTGGCTTGGCAATATTCTCCAATAAAGCAGGTAATTCATATAAGAAGTCCAAAGTAAATTCAGTACTCATATCTTTCACGATTGATGTCGAGGCCGTTGGAGCTATAAGGCATCCTTGCTTTACTATATGTTGAGGGTCTAAGTGAGCATATCCTCTTGCTATTTAGAGGAGCTTCCATGGTATAAGTCCCCTCATCTTTACCTACCGAAAAAATCTATTAAGTAGCTAATAAAGTCATTGCGTGTTCGATGATATTGATGATGTGCATTTTAACTGGCTCGTGGAGAACAATAACTTTGCTAGTTGTTTCACTTGTAGAAGGAGTTTAAATCGATACCTAGCTCATATAAATGGTGTATTGTGGCATTTGTAGCAATAGTTGCACCTACTTTTGTGTGTTTGTTATGCTATCTTAATTTATTTTTTTATGTATTGATTTCCTCTAGTTTATTGTCACCGATAGTGTTCGGTGTTTCGGTTGTGTCCGAGGGTGCATAATTGTTGGCTAAATTCCTTGGGACCTTTTTTAATTTATCAACATGAATATGTTTTCTTCACCACTCGACAGAGACTTAATTACTACCTTGCTTATAGTCTTCTTAATTGCTCCGTACTGGCCTTTAAATTTCGGTGATAGTTTATTGTCTCTAGTGTGAAGGATACCATAGAGTCATAGACAATGACTCCTAAATTGATAGGTGATTCTTTTGCCCTTATATTGAATGACTTCGTCACTTCTTCCTTGGACATCGCTAATTGTGTCTTCACACTTTTGTGTACATCCTGGAGTTCATGCAAACGGAGTTTAGGATAATCGTCATAATTATATACTTGTAAATTTTCACCCTCTAGAATTTCGTAAGGTAATTTTTTGTCTGTCCCGTATATAATGAAACGTGGTGTGTCTCCCACAGATTTATTAATTGCTCCATTAATTGTAGCTTCCACTCTGGGAATCCAATCATCCCAGCTTGCATAATTTTCATTGAGAATGTGTCGTAGCACATCCAACACTTATTTTGTATCCCTGCTAGCCCAGTGAATGTTGGGTGATAGGCTGTGACATTTACCTTTTATATATTGTACTGTTTACGTATTTCTTGCAAGATTTCGGAATTAAACTCCCCCATTATCACTTATTAATACCTTTGAGGTTGTGAAACGACATATATTATCAAATATAATTGACCTTGCCACTGTTTCAGCTGTCTTATCCTTAATTGGAGCTAAAATCACATATCTTGAGAAGTGGTCTCTAGCCACGAAATGATATTGATTATTATTGTAGGATAAGGGTAACTTAAGCAAGTCAGCTGCGACAATGTCCCATGGTTGACTAGGTACGGGGTATTTCCCTATAGGTGCAGGTGTTAACGTGTAGTCTTTGTGTCTCGCACATGGCTCGCATCTGTCTATATGATTTTATATATCTTTTCGTAACGATGGCCAGTAGTATAAAAGCCTGGCTTGTCTAACTGTCCTATACTTGTCAGGATGTCCTGTATGTGGACTATTGTGCATTATCCTTAATACTTGAGGTATCATTTCATTAGGTACCACTAATTGTTTATTTTATGGTTTGAGTGTCCTGGGTTGATCCTATACAAGGCATTATTGACTACTGGGAATTGTTCGAGTGGTATATGTAGCTTTGGTAATTATATGTCCTCACCACTTTCGAATTTGTATATAACTTTAGACCATGTTGGATCAAGAGATTTCACCATGGTTTGGGATGTTTCCGTTGAGATTTAATGCTAGACATGAATTGTCGTCGGGTTCCTAGATAGTGGATCAGCAACTATATTTATTTTGCGTTGTATGTTGTGAATATATACTACAATTTATATTGTAGTTTTTCAACTGTACATTTCCATCTCGCTCTCCTCCCAGAGAGGAGTTTTTCTTTGAACATGCCCACGAGCGATTTATTATCGGTGAATGGGTGAAATTAGTAACCATATACTAAATCTCAAAACTTTTGTAATGCAAAGACACCGCAAGTGCTTCAAGGTTTATAGTGCAACATTTTCCTCTGCACCTTTTATTTGTCTGCTCACGAATGCAATTGGCTGATTTTTTCCACAATTATCTTCTTGCATCAGTACAGCCCTTGATCCTTTTAGGAGATGCATCTGTGCAAATTATAAATGGTTTTTGTGAAATTAGGATAGGCCAAGCAATGTGCACCAGTAAGTTTAACTTTTAATTCATTAAATGCTGGTCTTTGTTCCTCTCCCCACTGGAATACAGCATTCTTTTTTAGCACAATGAATAGCGGTTGTGCTATATGCGAGCACTGGTTAATGAAGTGACGGTAATATCCCGCTAGACCCAAACACTGTCTTACTTCATCTACATTTGTGTGTTCAGGGAAATCCCATACTGCTTGTATTTTGTCCTCAGATGTGTGGATCCCTTCTGCATCTAGTTTATGGCCTAAGAATGTTACTTCCTTAAAGCAAAATTTGCATTTAGACAGCTTAATTTTTAAACCAACATCAGCAAGGTTAGGTAGGAGCTGGTGTAATTTCTGTAGATGTTCATGTATAGTGTGTGTAGCAATTATGATGTCGTCTAAATAGACAAATATTCATTTCCCATCATTCCAGACAATACGTAACTCATTTATCTTTGGAATGTGTCTGGTGCTGTCATTAACCCCATCGGCATTCATTTATATTGGTAGTACCCTGAATTTATGGAGAAAGCAGCGTATTTGCGTGATTCTCGATCAAGGCTAATTTGATAATAGCCATTAAGCAAATCGATTGTGGAGAAACCATTATTTTCTGGTCCAATACTTTGCAAGACGTCACTTTACACACATGATTTCTGTCCCGCAAGTAAGGTGTTAGATCAGATGCAGGAAGCAGATATTCTGTTGGGGGCTGTTGAGTAGCCGCAGCCTTGACCAATGCATCTGCCGTCTCATTGCCCACCACATCAACATGTGCGGGAACCCAGCTTAAAACCACTCTCTTCCCCCGATGACGAATGAGGAACAGCCACTCCAAAATAGCTAAAACTAAGGGATGGGAAGAATTAAAAGAGTCCAGGGCCAAAAGCGCCCCTTGAGAGTCGTTAAAAATAGTAAAATAATTGTCAGGGTGAACAAACACCAACTTCAAGGCTAAAATGATAGTTGACAACTTTGCAGTAAAAACTGAGGCAACCAAAGGAAGACTACCTCCACGGCTAAAATTGGGAAATACCACTCCAAAACCAACACCTGATGCGGATTTAGAGCCATTAGTATACACAGGCACAGAACCACCATGACTAGAAGCATGTTCTAAAAATAACCTTAAAAGACACTGAGAAGCGACAAAATCCTTTGAGCCAGCAAAAGGCCTGCAGAAAGTTACCTTGGGTAATATGCAAGGCGCAACCCTCAGGATCCGAACAGGACTGACAAGTACTGCCGACAAACCAAACCCCTCCATTTTATTCTGAACTCCCAGATGCTGGAAGAACCACCGCAGAGGGGACACCCCCAGAGACAGGAGGCACCTCCCTGGAGGAAGAACAGCTGCATCCAGGCTGCACTCCCTCAGTGGAACCCCCCAGGTGAGAAGACCGGGAAGTAGAATCCTGAGAATTTGATGGGGCATTGTGTGATTGCAGGGTAGCTTTATGGTGAGACAACACAGCAGCAAAGGTAACCCCAGGGGGAATGAATCGCTCCCTTACCCTGGCCTTTGCCTCAGGAAAGGAAATTTTCTCCTTCGTTTGGACAGAAATAATCTCATATTCATACTTGTATACTTCGCAGTCCCTTGAGGAGGCTGCATGTGCTCCTCCTCAGTTCAAACATTTAGAGGGTTGAGAACAATCATCCATACCATGAGAAATTCCACCACAAATTCCACAAACCTCAGGAAGGCCAGACGCTTCCCGCCTGCAAGAACGGCGAACATGACCAAACCTTTGACACACGGGGAACATGAGGTTTAACCTTAAGCTTCCACCATGCAGTGGTGATGACCTCTGGCAAAGTAAGACGAACAAATGTCAAGATACGAGTGGACGTGGGGGTTAAAATCCCATCAACTTTCTTCATTATTCTTTGTACTGCTACAACTCCCTGAGGAGCCAGCCCTCTGAGAGGGAAGAATCAGAATATGAGACCAAGTCACGAAAATATACAACACCTTGGGACTGATTTAGGACCAAATGACGAGAGGCTGATACAGGATAACCAGCGACCATAGTTAGAGACTGGATGCGTGAACTCTCCTCTTCATTCCTGGCTTCTAGCAATAGAGAACCATCACCCTGCAAAGAGACCTTTGGGGTAAATCCACATGCTGTAACTAGACCACTGTGAATCTGAAAACAATTCAGGTTCCGGAAGGAAGTACCAGTATCCATTTTGAGGACTATGTATTTTTTGTAAAAGTGATTCACAAAAACACCAGGTAGCAGCTCCATAGAAAGGGCATCATGATTCGCAGTTTTGGCAGATAACCCGGAGGGTACAGGGTTGTCAGCCAGAGAGTGACCAGTTGATGCTGACTCGTGCGGCTGCTCACCGACCACATGAATGGTTAATGAAATCTCCGGTGTATCCATATATACATTGATGAACATAAATTGGCACCAGGAGCCAAGGGAAACCGCCTACTAGGGAGTGAGGGGACCGAGTGCGGTCTGATGGGAGCAAGGTACCTCGTCCCCAGAGGGTGCCCCCAAAAGGACTCCCCGT
Source organism: Coenobita brevimanus (assembly GCF_032717465.1). NCBI lineage: Eukaryota > Metazoa > Arthropoda > Malacostraca > Decapoda > Coenobitidae > Coenobita > Coenobita brevimanus. Next base: position 11,655,287 of record NC_136991.1, read on the forward strand.
GATATGAAAAGTTGCTCCCACTAGTGCAAAGACCCCCTTCCCCAACATCCCCCAGCCCAGACACCCAACCAACCAACTCAGGACAGCACCAAGGCGATCCCTCTGGAGGGCGGCACCGATGACCCATACGGGTAACCTACGTTTCGGGCAGCGCTTAGTCAGACCCCTCACCCACAACCCTACCCGCATGTGAGACCCTGCCAGATGTTGTTACATCCACGGGCAGGCTTGTGGGATCACAGGGGCACGCAAGCCCCCCCACCACAAGGTAGCTGCCGACGGGAGGGGTGTCTGTTATGAATGGTACATGAACTATTGCTGATGCTGGTGTCAGAGTTGCTTCTAAATATGGATAATATAACATGAGATTCCTGCCCCGGAATAAAGGCTTCAAACCATGTTTATGTATGCCTTGACTGATTATCTGATGTAGATCTTGAACTGGAAGTAGGTTAATAGTGATCTTGCCATTACCAGCATTTGCAATATCTTTCATCAATGCCTAATAACGAACTCTAGTGTTATCTAACTGGAGTATTATTATGTCAGTATGTTCCATGATTACTGAGAAGTGTTGGAAAAGTGCCATGTCTCCTTCCATGACATTTATTTTGTCCACATTCTGGTAAGTTATACTTTCTGCCTTTCTTAGATATTTCACGATCGCCTGCAATGCTGTGTTTTGACCGTCATCTAGCTTCTGTTGATATGTTAATACCTGAGATGTTTTATTAAATTTGTTGTTTATTTCTTGAAGATCTTCCTGTGTAGCCAATCCAAGAAATATTCCCAAGAAGTGCACAACCCACCTCGAACAAACAGCGCCTTTCACGTGTACGCGTGATGTTCGTGTCCATAAATGCCTCCGTTCCACGAGATGGGATATCTTGGGTTAGGATGAGCATGCTTGATTTAGCTTGTGTCAACTTCCATTTCTCTAACTTCACGATTTCAGTCAGTTCCTTTGTGTTATGAGCTTCTGAAACGGAACTTCTCAAATTCATGGAAAGAAGCCAATATCCACCCAATTCCGAAGAAAGGAAGTTCGTCTGACCCCTCCAATTACAGACCAATAGCTGTCACATCTTCTTTTGGTAAGGTATTTGAAACTTTAATTAATGAGCACATTGTTAAACATCTTGAATCCAATAACTTAATTAGTGATAGACAATATGATTTTTGCCACAAAAGATCCACCATTGACATACTCAATCTCTTAACTCATACCATCCATCAATCAATTGATCTACATGGAGAAACTCATGCAGTAGCTCTTGATATTTCTAAAGCTTTCGACAGAGTATGGCACCGTTCCCTGCTGTCCAAACTCCCTTGCTATAGACTAACGTCTATTGTTCCTTTGATTTCTTCATATCTTAGTGACAGGAAAATAAGAGTAAAGGTAGATGATGTATAGTCCAATTTCCACTCAATTAACGCAGGCGTGCCGCAATGATCAGTTCTGGCCCCAACCCTATTTCTGGTTCATAATAATAATAATAATAATAATAATAATAATAATAATAATAATAACAATAATAATAACTAAGAATAACAATAATAAGGCCTTGACATAAGTATATGGCCACCCATCTAGTTCATAATCGAAATTGCCTCTGGACATTGGCATCTATGACACAACCAAAACGTTTCGTCAATTGCAGTGCCATCGTCGAGATCAAAATCTTTCAGGAAAAGATTTTTTTTTTTCTAAAGGTTTATCATTCAAGCTCAGAGTCCTGAACAGGATATCCCGAAGAACTATTTACATAATTAATTTCCTACTCAATATATATTCTGATGATATATGTCCCATTTAGCCACGATCAATGTTCTATCTTGTAGCACTGACGCCGTAAAAGTGTTAAAATCTGAGAGCACCTTTTTCTTTTTTGTCTGATTGTCCTTTTTTACTGTAATCATGTCTGCCTTTATTCTGTCTGTTCTTGCAACCGTATGTTTTTATTAACTTACTGATAATCATTACCACCATTCTTTCTTTGAACTTGGGTGAAAAATGGTTTTCTCTTCCACTATCTCTGTTAATTCATGTGTACTTCAAATTTGTGGTGCAGGAGGCAGACACTTTCAAGCGGTGACACTGGTATAAGCGAGATTCTTGGCAGTTGGGGGAAATTTGTTTCCGCTCTTACGATTTGTGTGAATACTTTCGTTGAGTTTACTTGTTTTCGCATGTGTGGTCCTGCGTGTGTATCAGCATCTGTAATGGTCGGAAATGTCAGGTCGGCTCGTGCTTATTTCATTGCTTCTCTCTCTCTCTCTCTCTCTCTCTCTCTCTCTCTCTCTCTGTGCTTTAATGCATATTCTCATTGTGTTTACCTGACTGCTTGACAGCATATCTTCCTTTCCCCATGTGAGGTGGGTTGTCCTTTATTCTAGTGGTGACCATAATGTTGTGTGTGTGTGTGTGTGTGTGTGTGTGTGTGTGTGTGAGAGAGAGAGAGAGAGAGAGAGAGAGAGAGAGAGAGAGAGAATGAACCGAAAACGTTGTCAACCTCTCTATTATCCTCAAAACCCACAAGCCTCTTCAGACTTACATTTATCCCTCTCTTAACCTTATCTCTCCTCTTCAGTGTTTCCTACGATACTTAACTAAGCTTCTGCAATTCTCTTCTAGCCTTTCATTGTCTCCTCTTCTGGTTCCTTTCTCTGATATTCATTTTGATTATGTTAGCTGTTCCCAAAACAGGTAACTCATTTCTAAATTTTACATGCATAATATCTCATTGCTGAGTCATCCACAATTACTGTCTTACACTCCCCCTTTCCAATATCCCCTCCCCCCCCTCTCTCTCTCTCTCTCTCTCTCCAAGTCACATTATTGACGTAGTAAATTATTTGCAGCAAAAAAGCTGTTTTGGGAATGTTACAGAGTATACAGATTGATTAATGAATTTTTGTTGTTTTTGTTGTTAAGAGAAAAAATCTGGAATTTCCTGGAATGTTTCCTGTCGACTTCCAACGTAAAGTTGTTAATGGGGTCTCAGCAACAAGAACAACAACAACAAATAGCGCAACAACATTTGCAATAATTCTCTCTCTCTCTCTCTCTCTCTCTCTCTCTCTCTCTCTCTCACAAACACACACAAACACACACACACACACACACACACACACACACACACACACACACACACACACACACCAATTAAATCAGCACATCCGCCATGGTATCGCATGAGCGATTGTAATGATGATAGGGCGCTGAATGATTATATAAAGTAAACAGCAATCTAATATAACTTAGAAAGCAACATGTGAAATAAGACTTGATGCCTAAGGGATAAAAGAATACAACATAAAATGTTCATGATGATTGCGTCCCTTTTGTCTAGTTCATTCTTGCTACCTTCCTTAGCTGTGGAATGGCCTCTTGTACTTAAAAGTTACTATAGGCTGACCACACCCAAACCCTCCATTTCGTAATGATTTCCTCTAGTGAATAATGCTGTCTAAGCATAACATGAAAAAAGGAAAAATGCTGTCGTTGTGAAGAGGTCAAATACAGGAGCGGGGGATAGGGTACTGGGGAGCTGGGTAAAAGTATGTGTGATGGAACTATACTCGAGGGACACATTACCCCCTCCCTATTAAATAAACTGCACATAAACTGCATTACCAAGCTGCATTCTACAGCCTCCGTGATGGAGCGGAGTGAGAGTGAGTTACTGGAGTAGAGTGGAAGTGAATGGGGTGGAATGGGAATGAGCGTGGCTAAAGAATATAAGTGTCAAAAGGGAGTCAATGAAGTGGAGTGCGAGTGACTGGGGTTGAGAGACAGTGAAAGAGGTCGAGTGAGAGTGAGTCTGATGATGTGGGGACGAGTGGGTGGAGAGAGATTGACTGGGATGAAACTGGAGTGAGTGGAGTTTGGTGGGTAGGAACGAGATGGAGTGGAAGTGAGTTGTGATGAGTTGGAGTGAGTGGATTGGAGTTAGGGTGAATGGAATAGAGTGGGGGTGAGTGGGATGAAGCAGAGTTGAGTAGGAGTGGGTGGAGTGCGAGTGGGCAGGGTGGAGTGAAAGTGAATGTGAAATACACAGGATGGAATGAAGCAACGAAATGATTGGGAATATAATGTGGGAGTACTTACTGGCAGTCTATGTGTGGAGGTGCAAACGAATGAGGAAAAAAAAAGGGAGAAGCTGGTTTGTGAAGGAGTCACTCCACTTCATCGGTCAATATTCAGTCACTCCCGTCAGTCAACTCTCCACACAACCTCCTTACCAGTTCGTGCACCGGTCACAGAGTTCGTGAGGGAAGCAATCAGAGTATCATTCAGATCAATTACATAATCATCCATTTAACCAATCCACTGTGATGATGTTGACCTTTTGTGACATTGCTATTGACGGATGACTTTATTCAGTGTACAT
>NC_136991.1:11664683-11684683 GCF_032717465.1 Coenobita brevimanus
CTTATAATATATCCACTAATATAGTTTTCGAGATAGCACTCTTAAACACAAACCAAACATTACATTTAGTCGAATGCACTCGTTGCTCTCGATACGACTTCATTAAGGGTACTTGGGTATCATAATGTTTTTTTTGTTTAATCTGTTTATTTGTTTCCCCGGAGAACAAATGTTTCATACGCTTAGAGTATATTTTAGCAGTTACGTTGTATTAGTTGATGAAGAAAGGTAGTCATTTTTTTATGTGTGTGTGTGTGTGTGAGAGAGAGAGAGAGAGAGAGAGAGAGAGAGAGAGAGAGAGGGAATGGATAAGGATGGTGACAGGTGAGAAACTGAATAAGACAGAGAAGAAAATAAGTGAGGTTTGGCGAAGAGGGATGAAGACAGATAGCGAGAGTGGGCGAGGAGTGAAGGATGGAAAGAGAGAGAGAGAGAGAGAGAGAGAGAGAGAGAGAGAGAGAGAGAGAGAGAGAGAGAGAGAGAGAGAGAGAACATCCTCGCTTCTTCATATTTCTTCCTCGATTCACCTATACATTCTCATCGCTACTCTGCTGTATCCATCAATTTCTCTTTTCTCTTTCATTTTTCTCTTTTCTCGCATATTCACGCCAACGGACAACGCACCTGCCCCATCGCATTTCCTCACTCGTCATTCGTCCTTTCCTTCCCATCGATTCTCTCATCATTCACGCCTAAAGGACTTTTGTCTTTTCCCTTCTTCACACTTAACTACAATAATTTCCCCTCCACGTCTAATGTAGCTGACCTCCCGTTACTTGCTAATGTGATCGTCGGTCGCTCTTGTTTGTTGCTCACCTTGCCCCATCCCTTCTACTCCTCGCTAACTCACTTCTTGTCACACCTCATCTGCTCTAATTCTCGGTTTATCGTCCTCACTAGTTCACCTTTCATCTCTCCTCCCCCCATGTCCTTTCCTCCACTTATCTCATATTTCATCTTCTCATAATAATTCCTCCACTACTAGTTTTCCAAAACTTTTCGTAATTTTCCTTGATTTCTCTTCGTGTCTCGTCTTTAATCTGTGTCTCTCTCTTCCTACTCTTTTTATAGGCTCTTCCATCTCCCTTACCCTCCACAGGTGTTCCTACGATGAGCATAATCATCTCCCTAGAAGCCAACCCAGAAAACTCTCTCTCTCTCTCTCTCTCTCTCTCTCTCTCTCTCTCTCTCTCTCTCTCTCTCCAAGTCACATTATTGACGTAGTAAATTATTTGCAGCAAAAAAGCTGTTTGGGGAATGTTACAGAGTATACAGATTGATTAGTGAATTTTTGTTGTTTTTGTTGTTGAGAAAAAATCTGGAATTTCCTGGAATGTTTCCTGTCGACTTCCAACGTAAAGTTGTTAATGGGGTCTCAACAACAAGAACAACAACAACAAATAGCGCAACAACATTTGCAGTAATTACATCTCTCTCTCTCTCTCTCTCTCTCTCTCTCTCTCTCTCTCTCTCTCTCTCTCTCTCTCTCTCTCTCTCACACACACACACACACACACACACACACACACACACACACACACACACACACACACACACACACACACACACACTCCAGTTAAATCAGCACATCCGCCATGGTATCGCATGAGCGATTGTAATGATGATAGGGCGCTGAATGATTATATAAAGTAAACAGCAATCTAATATAACTTAGAAAGCAACTTGTGGAATAAGACTTGATGCCTAAGGGATAAAAGAATACAACATAGAATGTTCATGATGATTGCGTCCCTTTTGTCTAGTTCATTCTTGCTACCTTCCTTAGCTGTGGAATGGCCTCTTGTACTTAGAAGTTACTATAGGCTGACCACACCCAAACCCTCCATTTCGAAATGATTTCCTCTAGTGAATAATGCTGTCTAAGCATAACATGAAAAAAGGAAGAATGCTGTCGCTGTGAAGAGGTCAAAATACATGAGCGGGGGATAGGGTTCTGGGGAGCTGGGTAAAAGTATGTGTGATGGAACTATACTCGAGGGACACATTACCCCCTCCCTCTTAAATATACTGCACATAAACTGCATTACCAGGCTGCATTCTACAGCCTCCGTGATGGAGCGGAGTGAGAGTGAGTTACTGGAGTAGAGTGGAAGTGAATGGGGTGGAATGGGAATGAGTGTGGCTAACGAATATGAGAAGTGTCGAAAGGGAGTCAATGAAGTGGAGTGCGAGTGACTGGGGCTGAGAGACAGTGAAAGAGGTCGAGTGAGAGTGAGTCTGAAGATGTGGGGACGAGTGGGTGGAGAGAGATTGACTGGGATGAAACTGGAGTGAGTGGAGTTTCGTGGGTAGGAACGAGATGGAGTGGAAGTGAGTTGTGATGAGTTGGAGTGAGTGGATTGGAGTTAGGGTGAATGGAATAGAGTGGGGGTGAGTGGGATGAAGCAGAGTTGAGTAGGAGTGGGTGGAGTGCGAGTGGGCAGGGTGGAGTGAAAGTGAATGTGAAATACACAGGATGGAATGAAGCAACGAAGTGATTGGGAATATAATGTGGGAGTACTTACTGGCAGTCTATGTGTGGAGGTGCAAACGAATGAGGAAAAAAAAAGGGAGAAGCTGGTTTGTGAAGGAGTCACTCCACTTCATCGGTCAATATCCAGTCACTCCCGTCAGTCAACTCTCCACACAACCTCCTTACCAGTTCGTGCACCGGTCACAGAGTTCGTGAATGAAGCAATCAGAGTATCATTCAGATCAGTTATATAATCATCCCTTTAATCAGTCCACTGCGATGATATTGACCTTTTTTGACATTGCTATTGACGGATGACTTTATTCAGTGTACATGAGATTCATTTGATTCAGAGATCTTGCTGTTTGCAGACCGTTTTATTCATTGTGGGAGAGGTTATTTCGAATTGGAGTGGATGGATACAGAGTTCATTAACACCGTCATTGTTAGGGTCTACCCTAAGCCAAGTAAAATTACTTGTTAGCAATTACAGGATAATGTACCGTATATCTATTAATGTACTGAAAGCTTTAAACCAGTGTCTTGTTAAAGAGCCAGCCAGTTGTGTAAATAAAAAGAGTGACTTTCTCCATTACCTTTATTGCTGCTCTCCTCTGTTTTTGTTCGATTTTTTCTTAATTCCTCCATTAATCCACTTGGAAATGAGGCTATTCTGTCGCTAAAATGCGTCCAGTCTCTCTCTCTCTCTCTCTCTCTCTCTCTCTCGACTGATTGATAATTAGATAGGCAGATAGATAGATAGTAGCATGGGAGCCGGAGTTGGCTTGGAACGAATATCTTATGGCTGTGCTTACCAGCACTCCCTTGGACTTTGGATAGCCATTCACCTGTGGGTTACGACCTCAAGGGTCTCATTATACCCACTAAACCTCTGTTCTTCTTGGACCCATTTCCCAAGGGATATATTCCAGTGGTTCCATTTCTTTCTGCCTACCACGCATTCTGCCATTATCTGTTAATTCCACCGACTTATTCGGTATGGATCAATTTTCAGACTTCTAAACACGCACCCTGTCCACCCATCCACTCATTCGTTGACCCACCCAGTCACACCGTTATTTCCCATGGACATAAATTCCCACTTCCCATCCACCCACCCTGTCCAAACTCCAGCCCACCCAGCCTGCACACCCATTCAATACATACTGCTTACCCATCCACCCATATTCCCCGCTCTATGCAACCACCCATTCCCCTCACGCGGCCAGAAAACTACTTATCATGGATCAATTTTTCCACTACCGATTCACCCACACTGCTCATCCGTTCAACCCAACCACCCTTTCCAACCATCTACTCTGCCCATTCCCTCACCCATCGATTTGCAGTGCACTTATTTCCCCTACTTCTCTACCAGCAAACCCTGCCCATCTTCCAACCCATCCTTCCTAACTACCAGCCAACGTTACCCAACGCACTCACGTACATAAACACTCATCTTTTCCTAAAGGATCTGTTTTTTCACTACCCAACCATTCACTCACCAACTGTAACTACCCGCCCAGCCTTCCCACCCGCTCACCCACCTAGCCTGCCCGAAACTAACACACCCACTCACTCACTCTTCCCTTCCACTTCATTCACCTACCTGCACTACCCATGTGGTCATCCACTCAAACCATTGTAGTACTGACAGGGTTGTGGGAGACACTAAAAAACTCTACTTCAGTAGATCCTAAGGCCTCATCACGATGACCTTATTAATGATCATATTTTTAATTTTTGGCCATGAGAAAATTTTAATTCCACAAATATATTCATGGTGAATATTATATAGTTTAAACTGCATTGAACACTCTAGATTATTCCTCTTAATTTCCATGGCCAACAAACACACAGACATTCAGAGCACTTAAAAAAAAAACAGTTAAGACACACACACACACACACACACACACACATAATCATATATATATATATATTTATATATATATATATAGTTACGGAACAGAGAAAGATAATGTACACATTACGTGAGAATACTAAGAGTCACTACTGTCCCGTAAAGTTCCAGGTTCAAAACAAAAGAGTTAGGTAAAATTACAAGTTAAAGTTTAATGCTCAAACTAACAACAAAACATTCAGGACTCATAAGGATAATGTAATGGCAAAAAACAGGTTAAATATATGGTTAACTGCAATAGCCTCTATTAACACGAAATTAGCATGAGTAAATTTACCTAAGTCAGCCCTGATAAAATGAAAATACACTGGGTAATGCTCAGTTAATGCAAGATAAATTATTACAGATACAAAATGTTATTAAAACTAGCTGACAAAATGAATCTTACATAAATTACAAAAAACCTCACTAGGCTAAATATATGGTTAACTGCAATAGCCTCTATTAACACGAAATTAGCATGAGTAAATTTACCTAAGTCAGCCCTGATAAAATGAAAATACACTAGGTAATGCTCAGTTAATGCAAGATAAATTATTTCAGATACAAAATATTATTTAAACTGGCTGTCAAAATGAATCTTACATAAATTACAAAAAACCTCACCAGGCCTACAAATCAACACCTTATGCTATACAGTGCAAGGAAAAAATGCAATAACAGTTATACTCAAATTGCACAGCTGCTAGTTGGTTGGAGACTTCCGGAGCACTCATAATAATAACTGTACAGGGGAGGACAGAGATGTGAACAAAATGAGGAGTAGATCTAAGTGGCAATGATGCAGAGACTGAGCTCATTATATAGGGGTCAGCAGAGCTTGATACAACTTGTAAGAAGGACACGCAAATGAAGCCATAGGGGACAAAGAGCTGACAGTCCTACTCTGAACAACAGAAAGGACAACTTACTCTACCATAACGGTAGAAGGGGGGGACTGAGGCAGAACACGCTCGTGATCAAACAGGCAGCACACTGTACGTTAGAATTACACAATGGATGATGAAATCATAGGCTATGTAACACCTCCCCACAAAGAAAAAGAAATTTACAAAGGAAATTTCTTATTACTCTAAAACAATCTGTCTAAAGTCTAGATAAGCAATCTGCAATAACATTTTCTTTCCCCTTGACATGTTGTATGTCTAATGAATACTCCTGAAGAAGTAGACTCCATCTTGTCAATCTCTGATTTTTATCTTTAAACTTATTAAGGAATTTCAGTGGGTTATGATCGGTATAAATGACTATGGGGTCAAAACCAGAACACAAATAAAATGAAAAATGCTGTAAATCCAAAATCAAGGCCAAAAGCTCTTTCTCAATAGTGGAGTAGTTCTTTTGAGGTGGAGTGAACTTCTTACTGTAATAAGATACAGGGTGTTCAATACCCTGATCATCCTCTTGCAGCAAAACAGCCCCAGCTCCTGTATCACTTGCATCAACAGCCATCTTAAAAGGCTTAGCAAAATTTGGAGTAGCGAGCACTGGCTGACTTAATAGGATAGCTTTAAGTTTGTTGAAAGAGGATTCACAGTTATCGGTCCAGACAAATTTAACTCCCTTTTTCAGTAAGTCTGTAAGTGGTGATACAAGAATAGAAAAGTTAAGAACAAATCTCCTGTAATAACCTACCATTCCCAAAAATCTTTGTAGCTCTTTCCTACTTTTAGGTCTGGGAAGATCACTTATAACCTGAACCTTAGCTCCTGGTGGTGCAACATGTCCATCACCAATTACATACCCAAGATACTGAACTTTAGCTTGACCAAATTCACACTTTGATAAATTAGCTACAAGATTAGCCTGAACTAAACGCTCAAGAAATTTACTGACATGGCATAGGTGATCTTTCCAGTTGTCACTGAAGATTAATACATCATCAATATAAACAACACACCCTGCCAAACCCTCTGTTACAACATTCATGAGCTTCTGAAATGTGGCTGGTGCATTCTTCATACCATATGGCATTACAGAACATGCAAACGTCTTTCCTAGTGTTACAAAACATGAGATCTCCCTAGCACGTTCAGTCATAGGTACTTGCCAGTATCCCTTTAACAAATCAAACTTACTTATGTACCTAGCCTTTCCGATCTTGTCTATGCAATCTTCCACGCGAGGGAGAGGGTAAGTGTCTGTTTTGGTTATCTGATTAACACGTCTGTAGTCGATGCAAAGCCACTGTGACCCACCTGGCTTAGGGACTAGAGTGACAGGAGAACTCCACTCGCTCTGACAGGGCTGAATCATCTTGTGGTCCAACAGGTAGCCAAGCTCCTTCTGGATGAGAGGAACTTTCACTGGGTTCACACGGTAAGGAGGCAATTTAATCGGCTTTGCGTCTCCAACATCGACATCATGCATCAACACAGTGGTTCTTCCTGGAGTGGCACGGAACACTTGCGGGTACTCCTGCAGTAATACCGAAAACTCCTGCCTTTCCTCGGGAGGTAGATGAGAAAGCTTAGTCTGGAGATCATTCATGATATCAGGATTCTTCCCCAAACTATCACTCAGGCTCATACTGCATGGGAGAGCTTCACTTGCAGACTCGGGTGGAACAGCTACAGTGCAGACTGGATTATTTTCGTCCCGCCTGTGATATAACTTTACCATGTTGATGTGACATAGTTGCTTGTTCTTTCTACGATCTGGTGTGGCGATGACATAGTTGACATCACTGAGTTTCTTCTCCACGAAATAAGGACCACTAAACTTGGCTTGAAGAGGTTGCCCATGAACCGGTAGCAGAATCAAAACCTGATCTCCTGGCTGAAAGTGGCGTAACCTGGACTTCTTATCATACCAAGTCTTCATCTTCTCCTGAGCAGCTCCTAAATTCTTTCTCGCCAACTGTAAAGCAGTGGACAGCCGTTCTTTGAACTTCATCACATACTCCAGCAGGTTGACGTCATCTTCCTCCGACAGGCAGCATTCCTTGAGTAACTTAAGGGGTCCTCTTACTTCATGGCCAAACAGTAGTTCAAAAGGTGAGAAGCCCAGTGATTCATTTGGAGATTCTCTTGCAGCAAACACAACGAATGGAAGACCTTTATCCCAGTCTTTCTGATGTTCCAAACAGTATTTCTTGAGCATCGATTTGAGTGTTTGATGATATCTCTCCAACGCTCCTTGGGTCTGGGGATGGTAAGCTGAAGACGTGATCTGGGTGATGCCCAACTCTTTCAGAGACTGGTTGAAAACATTCGACATGAAATTACTTCCCCGGTCTGAGTGTACCTCCTTGGGTAGACCAAACTTTGTGAAGAACCCTAGCATTTCCTTAACCACGTTCTTTGCTGAGATATTTCTAAGTGGAATGGCTTCAGGATAACGAGTAGCCATATCAATCAGGGTCAACACATAAGAAAATCCTGAAGAAGTCTTAGGAAGAGGGCCCACAATATCCACCAACACACGGGTGAAAGGCGCCTCAAAAGGAGGAATGGGAACTAGAGGTGCAACCTTTTTGGTCTGATTACACTTCCCCACAACTTGACAGGTGTGACAAGACTTACAATACCAGGAAACATCCCTGAAGATACCTGGCCAGTAGAAGTGTTTCAAAATGCGTGCCACAGTCTTCGTCACTCCAAGGTGTCCTGCCAAACTGGAATCATGAGCCACTCTAATGATATCCTGCCTACAAACACGAGGGATGACAGCTTGATGTACAACCTCCCATTCACAGTCGGCTGATGCTGTTGGGAGTCTCCACTTCCTCATAAGTACTCCTGACTTTACATAATAACAAGTAGAAGCACTGGCTGACTCTTCTTCACTGTAAGCAGAGTTAGCTAGACCTTTCAACTCAGGGTCAGCAACCTGCAACTCAACCAACTCTTGACGAGACAAATTATCAACACTACGGGGTACTGCCTCATCTGGTGAGTGGTCCAAATTAGCAAGAAAAGTGTCAGCTAGAATAACATCATCATCATCATTATCCTCTAAATCACCAGTAACTTTAGACTTAGCCCTAGTGACAGCACATGCAGGGAACACATCAGGGACATCACAATCCTGGGACGCAGCCACTGGCTCACTAGACAACTGAGGAGCTGGACACACTTGACTTCCACCAATATCATTTCCAAGTAAGAAAGTTACACCTGACATTGGGAGTGTCTCAACCAACCCAACCATAACGGAACCATCAACAAAACCAGACTCTAAATTCACTCTGCACAGAGGGACAGAGAAGTAATTATTCCCTACACCTTGTAAGATTACAGTTTCATCAGAGGAATTAACATTAGAGCCTTGAACACTGGTCAGCATAAGGGATTGGCAAGCACCTGTATCACGATATAGTTTATCTGATTTCCTGTCATTACTGTCCAGAGGACTGACACAACCAATCAGACAGGAAATTAGCACATGAACTCTTGAGAGTGTCACCCACGTTACTGCTCAAAAGAGGAGCTCCATCATGAGAATTTAAGTTACCCCTCAAAGCAGGTTCAGTTAACTCAGTTAAAGAATTCTGGGAACTCTCAAGAGTGGACACTAGACCAATTGACTGAATATTTAAAGACTCCTTTTTGTTCACATCACGCTGTCTCCTGAAACATCTCTCCGTAGTATGACCAAGCTTACTACAATAAGTACATTTACTTTTCTGAAATCTAGAGGTAAAGCTGGTATTTACTTCCTGAGAAACATCATCTTTATTCTCTTTCCTGTTACCTGTACTCTGAGTAGAGGCAACGTACTTACTCTCAGCTTTCCCTTTTTCTTTAGAATATCTCTTGTGAGTGAGAACATATTCATCAGCTAAAACTGCAGCATCAGACAAATTATCTATTCTTTTCTCATCAAGATATAGGCTTACATCTTTATAAATACACCTCTTGAAGTCCTCCAGCAAAATCATCTGCTTAAATTTACCATAATCAGAAACCACATTCTTAGAATTTAACCACTGCTCTAACAGATCTTCTTTGATTTTTGCATACTCAACCTGGGATTGCTTATCTTGCTTGTAAGTTGTCCTAAATTTTACTCTATAGGCTTCAGGAACAAGCTCATAGGCCTTAAGAATCAAGCTCTTAACTACATCATAATTATCAGATTGATCCTGAGGCAAAGATGCATAAGTTACTTGAGCTTTACCGGTGAGAACAGTTTGAAGGAGAACTGGCCAATACTCCTTGGGCCAATTATAACCTGTAGCTACCCTCTCAAACAACTGAAAATACTTTGTTAAATCAGATTCATTAAAAGGAGGGACAAGTTTAACATTTTTAGCCTCATCAAAATCATCAGAGCTAGATGATCCAGTTCCACCTTGTTTCATGCGATACTCATGGTCTGCCTGAATCCTAGCAAGTTCAATTTGTGCCTGTATCTGTGCCTCCTGAATACGAGCATTTGCCTGAAATTCAGCCTCCTTAGCTTTTGCCTCCTGCAGGGCTAGCTGTAACTTAGCTAATTCAATCTGCGTTTGCTCATTTGGAGGAGTTACATTAAACAAGCTTTCATTAATCATGTCAACAATTTGATCTTTAGAATGATGAGAGCGAACAGCAATTCCCAATTGTTGAGCAACAAGCTTAAGTTCATTCTTTGTTCTGTTTTCTACATCACACACTGTTTGCACATTTGACAAAAAATCTTTGGCTTCATCATGTGTAGTAATAGTAGACATCATGAATAAATCACAGTCACAAAATATCAAGCAATATCCTTATGATAATATCCTGAATATCCTGATGAGAGGTCGCCCAATTTATGTTACGGAACAGAGAAAGATAATGTACACATTAAGTGAGAATACTAAGAGTCACTACTGTCCCGTAAAGTTCCAGGTTCAAAACAAAAGAGTTAGGTAAAATTACAAGTTAAAGTTTAATGCTCAAACTAACAACAAAACATTCAGGACTCATAAGGATAATGTAATGGCAAAAAACAGGTTAAATATATGGTTAACTGCAATAGCCTCTATTAACACGAAATTAGCATGAGTAAATTAACCTAAGTCAGCCCTGATAAAATGAAAATACACTGGGTAATGCTCAGTTAATGCAAGATAAATTATTACAGATACAAAATATTATTAAAACTGGCTGACAAAATGAATCCTACATAAATTACAAAAAACCTCACTAGGCCTACAAATCAACACCTTATGCTATACAGTGCAAGGAAAAAATGCAATAACAGTTATACTCAAATTACACAGCTGCTAGATGGTTGGAGACTTCCGGAGCACTCACAATAATAACTCTACAGGGGAGGACAGAGATGTGAACAAAATGAGGAGTAGATCTAAGTGGCAATGATGCAGAGACTGAGCTCATTATATAGGGGTCAGCAGAGCTTGATACAACTTGTAAGAAGGACGCGCAAATGAAGCCATAGGGGACAAAGAGCTGACAATCCTACTCTGAACAACAGAAAGGACGACTTACTCTACTATAACGGTAGAAGGGGGGGACTGAGGCAGAACACGCTCGTGATCAAACAGGCAGCACACTGTACGTTAGAATTACACAAAGGATGATGAAATCATAGGCTATGTAACAATATATATATATATATATATATATATATATATATATATATATATATATATATATATATATATATATATATATATAATGTGGAAGGTGGGGGCGCTCAGCATCCACTCACTCGATGTAGTGCTGCTCTCGGGTGTCTACCCTTTCCTCTCTTCCACCCTTCTTTCCTTCCATCCTCTTCTGTCTTATTTTCCTTCATCCTTTCCTTGGCCTTCTGCCTACAGGTGACTTTACACTCCCTCTTCTGTCTTTCTTTCTTTCATTCCTTCCTTTTCCTTCTGCCTGTGGGTGACGCGACATTGAGAGACAAGCCAAATGGTTTCCTGTACACAAGGAAACTATTTACTACGTAGGGTGTTAACTATATAGCCAAATTTTTGCACCTAGTGGTTCAGTGGGTAATTATTGTGCTCCAGTCGGATTGAGCCGGTGATGGTTTATATCCAAGGGAAGGTTGGGGTTGATTGCTCATGTAATGCCACTCCGGAATGAGTGAGGCTAGCCACTCTCATCTTAAATGTCGAGACAAACTGCCTAGCCCCGGGCTCCTTCGCTCCTCATGGGGCAATGTAGGATTGGATGATATATATATATATATATATATATATATATATATATATATATATATATATATATATATATATATATATATATATATATATATATATGTTGCTTAATTGATGAAGTTGAAAACACAAACTAGCCATGCTCTGTGTGTTGTGTACTATTCATAATGTGTTGGAATCATTTGAATGGAGCTCATAAAAATATTTCATGAGCTCAGCCTTGAATACTTATTCTTATGTATGAAGAAATATAATATGTTATAACCATGTAATTTTATTTAATAGGATGATTAAAAATTTTGACTTTGAACAAAGGGATTGTGTATGGTTCAAAAGGTCTTATGGTCAATGACAGATTTTTTTCAATAAATACCTGTATGTGTGTGTGTGTGTGTGTGTGTGTGTGTGTGTGTGTGTGTGTGTGTGTGTGTGAATAGTTGTGCATATTAGCATATTTGCTATACCTCACTTTATAATTATCTTCTTAGTCAAGATCTTAATGTTACTATTCAACTCGTTGTTTTCGTTTGACACCAGTCAAATTATTTTCTTTATGTTGTCCTTATAATATATCCACTAATATAGTTTTCGAGATAGCACTCTTAAACACAAACCAAACATTACATTTAGTCGAATGCACTCGTTGCTCTCGATACGACTTCATTAAGGGTACTTGCGTATCATAATGTTTTTTTTTGTTTAATATGTTTATTTGTTTCCCCGGAGAACAAATGTTTCATACGTTTAGAGTATATTTTAGCAGTTACGTTGTATTAGTTGATGAAGAAAGGTAGTCATTTTTTATGTGTGTGTGTGTGTGTGTGTGTGTGTGTGTGTGTGTGTGTGTGTGTGTGTGTGTGTGTGTGTGTGAGAGAGAGAGAGAGAGAGAGAGAGAGAGAGAGAGAGAGAGAGAGAGAGAGAGAGAGAGAATGGATAAGGATTGTGACAGGTGAGAAACTGAATAGTGTAGAGAGGAAAATAAGTGAGGTTTGGCGAAGAGGGATGAAGACAGATAGAGAGAGTGGGCCAGGAGTGAAGGATGAAGAGAGAGAGAGAGAGAGAGAGAGAGAGAGAAGAAACATCCTCGCTTCTTCGCATTTCTTCCTCGATTCACCTATACATTCTCATCGCTACTCTGCTGTATCCATAATTTTCTCTTTTCTCTTTCATTTTTCTCACTTTTCTCGCATATTCACTCCAACCGACAACACATCTGCCCCATCGCATTTCCTTACTCGTCATTCCTTTCCTTCCCATCGATTCTCTCATCATTCACGCCTAAAGGACTTTTGTCTTTTCCCTTCTTCACCCTTAAGTTATTTCCCCCCCCCCCCATGTCTAATGTAGCTGACCTCCCGTTACTTGCCACTGTGGTCGTTGGTCGCTCTTGTTTGTTGCTTACCTTGCCCCATCCCTTCTACTCCTCGCTAACTCACTTCTCGTCACACCTCATCTGCTCTAATTCTCGGTTTATCGTTGTCACTAGTTCACCTTTCATCTCTCCTCCCCCCCTCTCCTTTCCTCCACTTATCTCATATTTCATCTTCTCATAATAATTCCTCCACTACTAGTTTTCCAAAACTTTTCGTAATTTTCCTTGATTTCTCTTCGTGTCTCGTCTTTAATCTGTGTCTCTCTCTTCCTACTCTTTTTATAGGCTCTTCCATCTCCCTTACCCTCCACAGGTGTTCCTACGATGAGCATAATCATCTCCCTAGAAGCCAACCCAGAAAACTCTCTCTCTCTCTCTCTCTCTCTCTCTCTCTCTCTCTCTCTCTCTCTCTCTCTAAGTCAGGGTTCTTCAAACTACGGGTCCCGACCCATTACTGGGTCGCCAAGTCCTCCAAACTGGGTCGCAGGCTGACAAAAATAAATACATGAATAAAATGAAATAATAGTGTTCGTGACAATAAAATAAATATGAAGTTCATACATGAACCCACCTAACACAGTTTTATACTCGAATATTCATATATTTAATTATCAATAAAACAAAATCATAGCACAAATATTAGCCTTCTTGAGAGAGAGAGAGAGAGAGAGAGAGAGAGAGAGAGAGAGAGAGAGAGAGAGAGAGAGAGGTGGGTGAGGCAGTGGTGGTGGGGGTGGCAAACGTGAATCGAACGCGTAAGCTGCGACAAGTACTTCCAGCTTTGAAACGAAAACGGATTTAGTTACATTTGAGTTTTAAGAGTGTGCAGAAGTCTCCTTTAGTTATATAACAGTTCATACACCCACACTCTTATCAAATGGATCGATTTGTTATTAGAAAGGGTGCCATTGCTACTCAGGCACCGAAGCCTTCTTGTTCAAGTGAGAAAGACAAACAAAGTCAGTGGCAGAGAAGCCTGCTATGTCTCGTATGGGTGAGGCATCATCGCCTGTGCCCTCTTCTGAGCCTCTTGCCAAGTAGAAGTCATGGCTAAGGCAATATAGTGAAGAATTCTTGAAGTATTCATTTATTAAGTATGATAAAGATAAACAAGAACCCAGGCCACAGTGTGTTATTTGCAATGAAGTTCTTGCGAATGAGAGTTTGAAGCCTTCAAAATTAAAGAGGCACCTTGAATCAAAACATGTTGAACTAGTAGGAAAATCAGTAGAATTTTTTCAAAGAGAAAAGGAACAATTGAATTTATCAGTGAAAATCCTTAGTAAATCAACCACTCACAATGATAAAGTGCAACTGGCTTCTTATCTAGTTGTTTATCGAATAGCAAAAGAGAAAGTGCCATATACTTTTGGTGAAAAACTTATCCTTCCAGCCACATTAGATATAGTGACTACAGTGCTTGATAAGAAATCGGCAGAGAAAGTTAAATGTGTCCTGTCAGTGACACAACAGTATCTCGGAGGATTAGTGATATTGCAGAAGATTTGGAATTTCAGTTGGTTTCACGCCTCCAGGCTGCTGAAGGTGAAGGGTATGCTATCCAGCTGGATGAAAGTACCGTGGGAAGATGACTTCTTGGAGGATATATTGTGCTGCTTGACCTTACCTACACACACAACAGGGTCAGAGGTCTTCAGAGTGTTGAATGACTGTGTAACTGGAAAATATAAACTGAACTGGGCAAACTGCAAGGGCGTCACCACAGATGGAGCAGCAAATATGACAGGAAAAAATAGTGGTGTTGTGAGCAAAATATCAGAGGCTGCAGGTAATAATGTAACTTGGAATCATTGTTTCATTCATCGTGAAGCTTTGGCTGCAAAAGGAATCCTTGCCAGCTTGAAAAATGTTCTAAATGAAGCTGTAAAACTTGTCAATCTTATCAAAGGAAGTTCATTGAATAGCCGTTTGTTTGAACAACTTTGCTGTGAAATGGGAGCTGACCAGTCACACGTGTTGTACCATACTGAAGTCAGGTGGCTTTCCCGAGGAAGAGTTTTAACCAGGATATATGAACTAAGGATGGAGATAAATATATTCCTTCTAGAAAAGAAATCTCCAATGGCAGAACTATTTGTCAGGAATGAGTGGCTTGCACAGCTATCATATTTAGCAGACATTTTCTCAAAGCTCAATGAACTTAATCTAAAACTACAAGGAAAGGAGAATGATATATTCAAACACACGGAGGAAGTACAAACATTTAAGAAATCACTAAAGATTTGGCAAGCAAGAGTTAAAGCAGACCAGCCTGTTTACTATATGTTCCCCACACTTTTGCAACACATTGAGGAAAACCATGTCAATGAAGAATGTTTGCAGAAAATAAAAAAGGATATAGACATACACCTTCAGTCTCTGTTAGCCAGCTTTGAACGGTATTTTCCAGAAGAAAAAATGACTCATTTGAAAGAAAAACACTGGGTAAAAGATCCATTTCTATTTGAAACCCCAGATTCAGTTGTTGAATTAAACTTTACACCCAGTAAGGTAGAAGAGTTAGTCCGCCTAACTAGTGATAATTCATCAAGAATGAGGCACAAGACATCAACATTGTCATCTTTCTGGTTGCTTCATCCAAGGACTATCCCAATTTAAGTAAAGAAAGTGTCACTCTCTTGCTACCTTTTACATTACAACCACGTACATGTGTGAGGCTGGTTTCTCAGTCTTAACGAAGTTGAAGTCCAAGGAAAGAAATCGCCTTGATGCCACCATTGATATGCGTGTGGCCCTATCTTCCTGCAAACCAAACTGGTCCAGGATAACAGCCAACAAGCAAGCCCACCCAAGTCACTGAATAGGTAAGACTAAGTGCAAATTAAGTGGAAATTATTCTATGCTTGCCACACTTTATTGAAAGCATACACACACACATTTTATGTATATATATATATATATATATATATATATATATATATATATATATATATATATATATATATATACAATTACTAACATTACATGGTTATAATTCTGGTTAGAATGCCTTTTTATCATAATTATTGTGCTTCAGTTTTTGGCCTTGTATTCTTTGACATTGATAATCCTGGTCATTTGTACAAGATCTTTCTGTATGGGTCGCGAGAATGATGTCATAGTAAATACTGGGTCACGACTGAAAAAGTTTGAAGAACCCTGCTCTAAGTCACATTATTGACGTAGTAAATTATTTGCAGCAAAAAAGCTGTTTTGGGAATGTTACAGAGTATATAGATTGATTAGTGAATTTTTGTTGTTTTTGTTGTTGAGAAAAAATCTGGAATTTCCTGGAATGTTTCCTGTCGAGTTCCAACGTAAAGTTGTTAATGGGGTCTCAACAACAAGAACAACAACAACAAATAGCGCAACAACATTTGCAGTAATTACATCCCTCTCTCTCTCTCTCTCTCTCTCTCTCTCTCTCTCTCTCTCTCTCACACACACACACACACACACACACACACACACACACACACACACACACACACACACACATCAGTTAAATCAGCACATCCGCCATGGTATCGCATGAGCGATTATAATGACGATAGGGCACTGAATGATTATATAAAGTAAACAGCAATCTAATATAACTTAGAAAACAACATGTGGAATAAGACTTGATGCCTAAGGGATAAAAGAATACAACATAAAATGTTCATGATGATTGCGTCCCTTTTGTCTAGTTCATTCTTGCTACCTTCCTTAGCTGTGGAATGGCCTCTTGTACTTAGAAGTTACTATAGGCTGACCACACCCAAACCCTCCATTTCGAAATGATTTCCTCTAGTGAATAATGCTGTCTAAGCATAACATGAAAAAAGGAAGAATGCTGTCGCTGTGAAGAGGTCAAAATACATGAGCTGGGGATAGGGTTCTGGGGAGCTGGGTAAAAGTATGTGTGATGGAACTATACTCGAGGGACACATTACCCCCTCCCTCTTAAATATACTGCACATAAACTGGATTACCAGGCTGCCTCCGTGATGGAGCGGAGTGAGAGTGAGTTACTGGAGTAGAGTGGAAGTGAATGGGGTGGAATGGGAATGAGTGTGGCTAAAGAATATGAGAAGGGTCGAAAGGAAGTGAACGAGGTGGAGTGGGAGTGACAGGGGTTGAGAGACAGTGAAAGAAGCTGAGTGAGAGTGAGTCTGATGATGTGGGGACGAGTGGGTGGAGAGAGATTGACTGGGATGAAACTGGAGTGAGTGAAGTTTCGTGGGTAGGAACGAGGTGGAGTGGAAGTGAGTTGTGATGAGTTGGAGTGAGTGGATTGGAGTTAGGGTGAATGGAATAGAGTGGGGGTGAGTGGGATGAAGCAGAGTTGAGTAGGAGTGGGTGGAGTGCGAGTGGGCAGGGTGGAGTGAAAGTGAATGTGAAATACACAGGATTGAATGAAGCAACGAAGTGATTGGGAATATAATGTGGGAGTACTTACTGGCAGTCTATGTGTGGAGGTGCAAACGAATGAGGAAAAAAAAAGGGAGAAGCTGGTTTGCGAAGGAGTCACTCCACTTCATCGGTCAATATTCAGTCACTCCCGTCAGTCAACTCTCCACACAACCTCTTCACTAGTTTGTGCACCGGTCACAGACTTCGTGAATGAAGCAATCAGAGTATCATTCAGATCAGTTATAAAATCATCCCTTTAATCAGTCCACTGCGATGATATTGACCTTTTTTGACATTGCTATTGACGGATGACTTTATTCAGTGTACATGAGATTCATTTGATTCAGAGATCTTGCTGTATGCAGACCATTTTATTCATTGTGGGAGAGGTTATTTCGAATTGGAGTGGATGTATACAGAGTTCATTAACACCGTCATTGTTAGGGTCTACCCTAAGCCAAGTAAAATTTCTTGTTAGCAATTACAGGATAATGTACCGTATATCTATAAATGTACTGAAAGCTTTAAACCAGTGTCTTGTTAAAGAGCCAGCCAGTTGTGTAAATAAAAAGAGTGACTTTCTCCATTACCTTTATGGTTGCTCTCCTCTGTCCCTGTTCGATTTTTTCTTAATTCCTCCATTAATCCAATTGGAAATGAGGCTATTCTGTCGCTAAAATGCTTCCAGTCTCTCTCTCTCTCTCTCTCTCTCTCTCTCTCTCTCTTTACCTGTCGACTGATTGATAATTAGATAGGCAGATAGATAGATAGTAGCATGGGAGCCGGAGTTAGCTTGGAACGAATATCTTATGGCTGTGCTTACCAGCACTCCCTTGGACTTTGGATAGCCATTCACCTGTGGGTTACGACCTCAAGGGTTTCATTATATCCACTCAACATATGTTCTTCTTGGACCTATTTCCCCAGGGATATATTCCAATGGATCAATTTCTTTCTGCCTACCACGCATCCTGCCATTATCTATCAATTCCACCGACTTATTCGCTATGGATCAATTTTCAGACTGCCTACCCACGCACCCTGTCCACCCACCCACTCATTCGTTGACCCACCCAGTCACACCGTTATTTACCATGGACATAAATTCCCACTTCCCACCCACCCACCCTGTCCAAAAACCAGCCCACCCAGCCTGCACACCCATTCAATACATACTGCTTACCCATCCACCCATATTCCCCGCTCTATGCAACCACCCATTCAGCTCGCGCACCCGGAAAACTATATATCATGGATCAATTTTTCCACTACCGATTCACCCACACTGCTCATCCGTTCAACCCAACCACCCTTTCCAACCATCCACTCTGCCCATTCCCTCACCCATCGATTTACAGTGCACTTATTTCCCCTACTTCTCTACCTACAAACCCTGCCCATCTTCCAACCCATCCTTCCTAACTACCAGCCAACGCTACCCAACGCACTCACGTACATAAACACTCATCAATTCCTAAATGATCTGTTTTTTCACTACCCAACCATTCACTCACCAACTGTAACTACCCGCCCAGCCTTCCCACCCGCTCACCAACCTAGCCTGGCCGAAATTAACACACCCACTCACTCACTCTGCCCTTCCACTTCATTTACCTACCTACACTACCCATGTGGTCATCCACTCAAACCATTGTAATACTGACAGGGTTGTGGGAGACACTAAAAAACTCTATTTCAGTAGATCCTAAGGCCTCATCATGTTGACTTTATTAATGATCTTATTTTTAATTTTTGGCCATGAGAAACTTTAAATTCCACAAATATATTCATGTTGAATATTATATAGTTTAAACTGCGTTGAACACTCTAGATTATTCCTCTTTTTTTCCATAGCCAACAAACACACAGACAGACAGAGCACTTTTAAAAAATACAGTTAAGACACACACACACACACACACACACACACACACACACACACACACACACACACATAATCATCTATCTATCTATCTATCTATTGCCAGACGCCTCAATCCCGTTTGGGGTGGCCACAAACAAATCGCCTCCAAGTCGCCCTGTCCCCCGCCATTTCACTACCCTGCTCCCAACTCACCACCCCCGCGCGCATATACCTCTACACCCCATCCCTCCATCTCATCCTCTGGTCTCCCCTCCCTCTTCCCCCCTCCTCCTCACTCACCTACACTCTCTTCGGCAGTCATACACCCTCCCTCCTCTCCCCCTGGCCACCCCACCTCAGTGTGTTCCTCACAACGCTTCCTATCCCCTCCACATCACCACCACAACGCTCCTTTATATCCTCTGTCGTCAGCCTGTCTCTCCACTTTACTCCACAATCTCCTCTTTAATAACTCATTTCCACTGCTCTCACTCTTGACTTGTGTCCTTCCAACAACGTCCAAGCTTCACTTCCGTGCCGTTAGAGTTGGTATCCCCATCCTGTCATGTAGTAACTTTTTTACTTCCATGCTCACTTCCCTGTTTCTTATCACTGCTTTCAAGGAACCAGCAACCTTTCTTCCTGCTGTACCCTTTCAAGCACTTCACCCTCCAAACCTCCATCCTTACTCATCACACTACCCAAATACTTAAACGTACTCACATAATCATGATCATATATATATATAAATATATATATATATATATATATATATATATATATATATATATATATATATATATATATATATATATATATATATATATAATGTGGAAGGTGGGAGGGCTCACCATCCAATCACTCGATGTAGTGCTG
>NC_136991.1:11689683-11722183 GCF_032717465.1 Coenobita brevimanus
GGGGGGGCCGAGGATGAGGTGGAGGGATGGGGTGGAGAGGTATATGAGAGAGAGGGGTGTGAGTAGGGAGCATGGCAGTGACATGGCGGGGGACAGGGCGACTTGGAGGCGATTTGTTTGTGGCCACCCCAAACGGGATTGAGGCGTCTGGCAATAGATAGAATATATATATATATGTATATATATATATATATATATATATATATATATATATATATATATATATATATATATATATATATATATATATATTGTTACGGAACAGAGAAAGATAACGTACACTTTAAGTGAGAATGCTAAGAGTCACTACTGTCCCGTAAAGTTCCAGGTTCAAAACAAAAGAGTTAGGTAAAATTACAAGTTAAAGTTTAATGCTCAAACTAACAAGAAAACATTCAGGACTCATAAAGATAATGTAATGGCAAATAAACAGGTTAAATATATGGTTAACTGCAATAGCCTCTATTAATACGAAATTAGCAAGAGTAAATTTATCTAAGTCAGCCCTGATAAAATGAGATACCAGATAATACTCAGTGAATGCCAGATAAATAATTACAGATACAAACCATTATCAAAAATGACTGACATAAAGAACCCTACACGAATTATAAAAACTTCACTAGGCCTACAAATTAAACTTATGCTATACAGTACAAGAAAAAAATGCAACAAGAGTCATACTCAAATTACACACAGCTGCTAGATGTTTGGAGATTTCTTGAGCACTCACAATAATAATAATATCTGTACAGGGGAGGACAGAGATGTGAACAAAATGAGGAGCAGATCTAAGTGGCCATGATGCAGAGACTGAGCTCATTATATAGGGGCCAGCAAAGCCTGATACAACTTGTAAGAGGGACGCGCAAATGAAACGATGGGGACAGAGAGCTGAAAATCCCGCAAAGTATAACAGAGAGAACGACTTTACTATAACGGTAGAAGGGGGGGACTGAGGCAGAACACGCTCGTGATCAAACATGCAGCAACTGTGCGTTAAAATTACACAAAGGATGATGAAATCATAGGCTATGTAACACCTCCCCACAAAGAAAAAAGAAATTTACAAAGGAAATTTCTTATTACTCTAAAACAATCTGTATATGGCATTACAGACCATGCAAAGGTCTTTCCTAATGTTACAAAAAATGAGATCTCCCTAGCACGTTCAGTCATAGGTACTTGCCAGTATCCCTTTAACAAATCAAACTTACTTATGTACCTAGCCTTTCCGATCTTGTCTATGCAATCTTCCACACGAGGGAGAGGGTAAGTGTCTGTTTTGGTTATCTGATTAACTCGTCTGTAGTCGATGCAAAGCCGCTGTGACCCACCTGGCTCAGGGACTAGAGTGACAGGAGAACTCCACTCGCTCTGACAGGGCTCAATCATCTTGTGGTCCAACAGGTAGCCAAGCTCCTTCTGGATGAGAGGAACTTTCACTGGGTTCACACGGTAAGGAGGCAATTTAATTGGCTTTGCGTCTCCAACATCGACATCATGCATCAACACAGTGGTTCTTCCTGGAGTAGCACGGAACACTTGCGGGTACTCCTGCAGTAATGCCGAAAACTCCTGCCTTTCCTTGGGAGGTAGATGAGAAAGCTTAGTCTGGAGATCATTCATGATATCAGGATTCTTCCCCAAACTATCACTCAGGCTCATACTGCATGGGAGAGCTTCACTTGCAGACTCGGGTGGAACAGCTACAGTGCAGACTGGATTATTTTCGTCCCGCCTGTGATATAACTTTAGCATGTTGATGTGACATAGTTGCTTGCTCTTTCTACGATCTGGCGTGGCGATGACATAGTTGACATCACTGAGTTTCTTCTCCACGAAATAAGGGCCACTAAACTTGGCTTGAAGAGGTTGCCCATGAACTGGTAGCAGAATCAAAACCTGATCTCCTGGCTGAAAGTGGCGTAACCTGGACTTCTTATCATACCAAGTCTTTATCTTCTCCTGAGCAGCTCCTAAATTCTCTCTCGCCAGCTGTAAAGCAGTGGACAGCCGTTCTTTGAACTTCATCACATACTCCAGCAGGTTGACGTCATCTTCCTCCGACAGCCAGCATTCCTTGCGTAACTTAAGGGGTCCTCTCACTTCATGGCCAAACAGTAGTTCAAAAGGTGAGAAGCCCAGTGATTCATTTGGAGATTCTCTTGCAGCAAACACAACGAATGGAAGACCTTTATCCCAGTCTTTCTGATGTTCCAAACAGTATTTCTTGAGCATCGATTTGAGTGTTTGATGATATCTCTCCAACGCTCCTTGAGTCTGGGGATGGCAAGCTGAAGACGTGATCTGGGTGATGCCCAACTCTTTCAGAGACTGCTTGAAAACATTTGACATGAAATTACTCCCCCGGTCTGACTGTACCTCCTTAGGCAGACCAAACTTTGTGAAGAACCCCAGCATTTCCTTAACCACGTTCTTTGCTGAGATGTTTCTAAGTGGAATGGCTTCAGGATAACGAGTAGCCATATCAATCATGGTCAACACATAAGAAAATCCTGAAGAAGTCTTAGGAAGAGGGCCCACAATATCCACCAACACACGGGTGAAAGGCGCCTCAAAAGGAGGAATGGGAACTAGAGGTGCAACCTTTTCGGTCTGATTACACTTCCCCACAACTTGACAGGTGTGACAAGACTTACAATACCAGGAAACATCCCTGAAGATACCTGGCCAGTAGAAGTGTTTCAAAATGCGTGCCACAGTCTTCCTCACTCCAAGGTGTCCTGCCAAACTGGAATCATGAGCCACTCTAATGATATCCTGCCTACAAACACGAGGGATGACAACTTGATGTACAACCTCCCATTCACAGTCGGCTGATGCTGTTGGGGGTTTCCACTTCCTCATAAGTACTCCTGACTTTACATAATAACAAGTAGAAGCACCGGCTGACTCTTCTTCACTGTAAGCAGAGTTAGCTAGACCTTTCAACTCAGGGTCAGCAACCTGCAACTCAACCAACTCTTGACGAGACAAATTATCAACACTACGGGGTACTGCCTCATCTGGTGAGTGGTCCAAATTAGCAAGAAAAGTGTCAGCTAGGATAACATCATCATCATCATTATCCTCTAAATCACCAGTAACTTTAGACTTAGCCCTAGTGACAGCACATGCAGGGAACACATCAGGGACATCACAATCCTGGGACACAGCCACTGGCTCACTAGACAACTGAGGAGCTGGACACACTTGACTTCCACCAATATCATTTCGAAGTAAGAAAGTTACACCTGACATTGGGAGTGTCTCAACCAACCCAACCATAACGGAACCATTAACAAAACCAGACTCTAAATTCACTCTGCACAGAGGGACAGAGAAGTAATTATTCCCTACACCTTGTAGGATTACAGTTTCATCAGAGGAATTAACATTAGAGCCTAGAACACTGGTCAGCATAAGGGATTGGCAAGCACCTGTATCACGATATATTTTAACTGATTTCCTGTCATTACTGTCCAGAGGACTGACAAAACCATCAGACAGGAAATTAGCACATGAACTCTTGAGAGTGTCACCCACGTTACTGCTCAAAAGAGGAGCTCCATCATGAGAATTTAAGTTACCCCTCAAAGCAGGTTCAGTTAACTCAGTTAAAGAATTCTGGGAACTCTCAAGAGTGGACACTAGACCAATTGACTGAATATTTAAAGACTCCTTTTTGTTCACATCACGCTGTCTCCTGAAACATCTCTCCGTAGTATGACCAAGCTTACTACAATAAGTACATTTACTTTTCTGAAATCTAGAGGTGAAGCTGGTATTTACTTCCTGAGAAACATCATCTTTATTTTCTTTCCTGTTACCTGTACTCTGAGTAGAGGCAACGTACTTACTCTCAGCTTTCCCTTTTTCTCTAGAATATCTCTTGTGAGTGAGAACATATTCATCAGCTAAAACTGCAGCATCAGACAAATTATCTATTCTTTTCTCATCAAGATATAGGCTTACATCTTTACTAATACACCTTTTGAAATCCTCCAGCAAAATCATCTGCTTAAATTTACCAAAATCAGAATCCACATTCTTAGAATTTAACCACTGCTCTAACAAATCATCTTTGATTTTTGCATACTCAACATGGGATTGCTTATCTTGCTTGTAAGTTGTCCTAAATTTTACTCTATAAGCTTCAGGAACAAGCTCATAGGCCTTAAGAATCAAGCTCTTAACTACATCATAATTATCAGACTGATCCTGAGGCAAAGATGCATAAGTTACTTGAGCTTTACCGGTGAGAACAGTTTGAAGGAGTACTGGCCAATACTCCTTAGGCCAATTAAAACCTGTAGCTACCCTCTCAAACAACTGAAAATACTTTGTTAAATCAGATTCATTAAAAGGAGGGACAAGTTTAACATTTTTAGCCACATCAAAATCATCAGAGCTAGATGATCCAGTTCCACCTTGTTTCATGCGATACTCATGGTCTGCCTGAATCCTAGCAATTTCAACTTGTGCCTCAACCTCCCTAGCACGGGCCTCCTGCAGGGCTAGCTGTAACTTAGCTAATTCAATCTGCGTTTGCTCATTTGGAGGAGTTACATTAAACAAGCTTTTATTAATCATGCCAACAATTTGATCTTTAGAATGATGAGAGTGAACTGCAATTCCCAATTATTGAGCAACAATCTTAAGTTCATTCTTTGTTCTGTTTTCTATATCACACACTGTTTGCACATTTGACAAAAAATCTTTGGCTTCATCAAGTGTAGAAATAGCAGCCATCATGATTATATCACAGTCACAAAATATCAAACAATATCCTTATGATAATATCCTGAATATCCTGATATGAGGTCGCCAAATTTATGTTACGGAACAGAGAAAGATAACGTACACTTTAAGTGAGAATGCTAAGAGTCACTACTGTCCCGTAAAGTTCCAGGTTCAAAACAAAAGAGTTAGGTAAAATTACAAGTTAAAGTTTAATGCTCAAACTAACAAGAAAACATTCAGGACTCATAAAGATAATGTAATGGCAAATAAACAGGTTAAATATATGGTTAACTGCAATAGCCTCTATTAACACGATATTAGCAAGAGTAAATTTATCTAAGTCAGCCCTGATAAAATGAGATACCAGATAATACTCAGTGAATGCCAGATAAATAATTACAGATACAAACCATTATCAAAAATGACTGACATAAAGAACCCTACACGAATTATAAAAACTTCATTAGGCCTACAAATTAAACTTATGCTATACAGTACAAGAAAAAAATGCAACAAGAGTCATACTCAAATTACACACAGCTGCTAGATGTTTGGAGATTTCTTGAGCACTCACAATAATAATAATATCTGTACAGGGGAGGACAGAGATGTGAACAAAATGAGGAGCAGATCTAAGTGGCCATGATGCAGAGACTGAGCTCATTATATAGGGGCCAGCAGAGCCTGATACAACTTGTAAGAGGGACGCGCAAATGAAGCGATGGGGACAGAGAGCTGAAAATCCCGCAAAGTATAACAGAGAGAACGACTTTACTATAACGGTAGAAGGGGGGGACTGAGGCAGAACACGCTCGTGATCAAACATGCAGCAACTGTGCGTTAAAATTACACAAAGGATGATGAAATCATAGGCTATGTAACAATATATATATATATATATATATATAAGCTCATCAGTCATTTGAGTGTCCACTGCAGGACCCGCCTATCCTGACCGAAGTGGGGACGATACAGCCAATGTATCTCTACCAAGTGGCTAAGGATGTCTGGTAGAAATTGTATGCAGAGTGAGAAGTGCTTGTACTGTAATTGTAATTATAGTGTTGGAGTGGCTTTGGATGTGTTAATAATCTGTGAACCAAGTGCAATCGGCCTGCCATAAGCCGACAGGGTGCAAGCATGCTAGTATGCGATACTGGTTGAACCACAGCACCTCATATGTCCATATATATATATATATATATATATATATATATATATATATATATATATATATATATATATATATATATATATATATATATATATATATATATATATATATATATATATATATATATATATATATATATATATATATATATATTGTTACATTGCCTATGATTTCATCATCCTTTGTGTAATTGTAACGTACAATATGCTGCATTTTTGATCACGAGTGTGTTCTACCTCACTCCCCCCTTCTACCCTTATAGTAAAGTAAGTCGTTCTTTCTGTTGTTCAGAGCAGGATTGTCAACTTTTTGTCCCCATGGCTTCATATGCGCGTCCTTCTTACAAGTTGTATCAAGCTCTGCCGGCCCCTATATAATGAGCTCAGTCTCTGCATTATGGCCACTTAGATCTACTCCTCATTTTGCTCACATCTCTGTCCTCCCCTGTACAGTTGTTATTATTGTGAGTGCTCAGGAAGTCTCCAACCATCTAGCAGCTGTGTAATTTGAGTATAACTGTTCTTGCATTTTTTCTTGTACTGTGTAGCGTAAGGTGTTAATTCTTAAGCCTAGTGGGGTTTTTGTGGTTCATGTGTTTTGGGTATCAGCCATTATTAATATTATTTTGTATCTGTAATAATATATCTTGCATTCACTGAGTATTATCTGGTATTCTCATTTTATCAGGGCTGACTTAGATAAATTTACTCATGCTAATTTCGTGATAATAGAGGCTATTGCAGTTAACCATATATTTAACCGGTTTTTTGCCATTACATTATCCTTATGAGTCCTGAATGTTTAGTTGTTAGTTTGAACATTAAAGTTTAACTTGTAATTTTACCTAACTCTTTTGTTTTGAACCTGGAACTTTACGGGACAGTAATGATTATTAGTATTCTCACTTAAAGTGTACATTATCTTTCTCTGTTCCGTAACATAAATTTGGCGACCTCTTATCAGGATATTCAGGATATTATCATAAGGATATTGCTTGATATTTTGCGACTGTGATTTATTCATGATGTCTACTATTACTATACTTGATGAAGCCAAAGATTTTTTGTCAAATGTGCAAACAGTGTGTGATGTAGAAAACAGAACAAAGAATGAACTTAACCTTGTTGCTCAACAATTGGGAATTGCAGTTCACTCTCATCATTCTAAAGATCAAATTGTTGGCATGATTAATAAAACCTTGTTTAATGTAACTCCTCCAAATGAGCAAACGCAGATTGAAATAGCTAAGTTACAGCTAGCTCTGCAGGAGGCTCGTGTTAAGGAAGCTGAGTTTCAGGCTCGTGCTAAGGAGGCTGAGTCTCAGGCTAAGGAGGCTGAGTCTCAGGCTCGTATTCAGGAGGCTGAATTTCAGGCAAATGCTCACATTCAGGAGGCACAGGCACAGGCTCAGGCACAAATTGAACTAGCTAGGATTCAGTCAGACCATGAGTATCGCATGAAACAAGGTGGAACTGGATCATCTAGCTCTGATGATTTTGATGTGGCTAAAAATGTTAAACTTGTCCCTCCTTTTAATGAATCTGATTTAACAAAGTATTTTCAGTTGTTTGAGAGGGTAGCTACAGGTTTTAATTGGCCCAAAAAGTATTGGCCAGTACTCCTTCAAACTGTTCTCACCGGTAAAGCTCAAGTAACTTATGCATCTTTGCCTCAGGATCAATCTGATAATTATGATGTATTTAAGAGCTTGATTCTTAAGGCCTATGAGCTTGTTCCTGAAGCCTATAGAGTAAAATTTAGGACAACTTATAAGCAAGATAAGCAATCCAATGTTGAGTATGCAAAAATCAAAGAAGATCTGTTAGAGCAGTAGTTAAATTCTAAGAATGTGGATTCTGATTTTGACAAATTTAAGCAGATGATTTTGCTGGAGGACTTCAAAAGGTGTATTAATAAAAATGTAAGCCTATATCTTGATCAGGAAAGAATAGATAATTTGTCTGATGCTGCAGTTTTAGCTGATGAATATGTTTTCACTCACAAGAGATATTCTAAAGAAAAAGGGAAAGCTGAGAGTAAGTACGTTGCCTCTACTCAGAGTACAGGTAACAGGAAAAAGAATAAAGATGATGCTTCTCAGGAAGTAAATACCAGCTCCACCTCTAGATTTCAGAAAAGTAAATGTACTTATTGTAGTAAGCTTGGTCATACTACGGAGAAATGTTTCAGGAGACAGCGTGATGTGAACAAAAAGGAGTCTTTAAATATTCAGTCAATTGGTCTAGTGTCCACTCTTGAGAGTTCCCAGAATTCTTTAACCGAGTTAACTGAACCTGCTTTGAGGGGTAACTTAAATTCTCATGATGGAGCTCCTCTTTTGAGCAGTAACGTGGGTGACACTCTCAAGAGTTCATGTGCTAATTTCCTGTCTGATGGTTTTGTCAGTCCTCTGGACAGTAATGACAGGAAATCAGTTAAAATATATCGTAATACAGGTGCTTGCCAATCCCTTATGCTGACCAGTGTTCTAGGCTCTAATGTTAATTCCTCTGATGAAACTGTAATCTTACAAGGTGTAGGGAATAATTACTTCTCTGTCCCTCTGTGCAGAGTGAATTTAGAGTCTGGTTTTGTTAATGGTTCCGTTATGGTTGGGTTGGTTGAGACACTCCCAATGTCAGGTGTAACTTTCTTACTTGGAAATGATATTGGTGGAAGTCAAGTGTGTCCAGCTCCTTAGTTGTCTAGTGAGCCAGTGGCTGCGACCCAGGATTGTGATGTCCCTGATGTGTTCTCTGCATATGCTGTCACTAGGGCTAAGTCTAAAGTTACTGGTGACTTAGAGGATAATGATGATGATGATGTTATCCTAGCTGACACTTTTCTTGCTAATTTGGACCACTCACCAGATGAGGCAGTACCCCGTAGTGTTGATAATTTGTCTCGTCAAGAATTGGTTGAGTTGCAGGTTGCTGACCCTGAGTTGAAAGGTCTAGCTAACTCTGCTTGCAGTGAGGAAGAATCAGCTGGTGCTTCTACTTGTTATTATATAAAGTCAGGAGTACTTATGAGGAAGTGGAGACCCCCAACAGCATCAACCGACTGTGAGTGGGAGGTTGTACATCAAGTTGTCATCCCTCGTGTTTGTAGGCAGGATATCATTAGAGTGGCTCATGATTCCAGTTTGGCAGGACACCTTGGAGTGAGGAAGACTGTGGCACGCATTTTGAAACACTTCTACTGGCCAGGTATCTTCAGGGATGTTTCCTGGTATTGTAAGTCTTGTCACACCTGTCAAGTTGTGGGGAAGTGTAATCAGACCGAAAAGGTTGCACCTCTAGTTCCCATTCCTCCTTTTGAGGCGCCTTTCACCCGTGTGTTGGTGGATATTGTGGGCCCTCTTTCTAAGACTTCTTCAGGATTTTCTTATGTGTTGACCCTGATTGATATGGCTACTCGTTATCCTGAAGCCATTCCACTTAGAAATATCTCAGCAAAGAACGTGCTTAAGGAAATGCTAGGGTTCTTCACAAATTTTGGTCTGCCCAAGGAGGTACAGTCAGACTGGGGAAGTAATTTCATGTCAAATGTTTTCAAGCAGTCTCTGAAAGAGTTGGGCATCACCCAGATCACGTCTTCAGCTTACCATCCCCAGACCCAAGGAGCGTTGGAGAGATATCATCAAACACTCAAATCGATGCTCAAGAAATACTCTTTGGAACATCAGAAAGACTGGGATAAAGGTCTTCCATTTGTTGTATTTGCCGCAAGAGAATCTCCAAATGAATCACTGGGCTTCTCACCTTTTGAACTACTGTTTGGCCATGAAGTAAGAGGACCCCTTACGCTACTCAAGGAATGCTGGCTGTCGGAGGAAGATGACGTCAACCTGCTGGAGTATGTGATGAAGTTCAAAGAACGGCTGTCCACTGCTTTACAGCTGGCGAGAGAGAATTTAGGAGCTGCTCAGGAGAAGATAAAGACTTGGTATGATAAGAAGTCCAGGTTACGCCACTTTCAGCCAGGAGATCAGGTTTTGATTCTGCTACCAGTGCATGGGCAACCTCTTCAAGCCAAGTTTAGTGGTCCTTATTTCGTGGAGAAGAAACTCAGTGATGTCAACTATGTCATCGCCACACCAGATCGTAGAAAGAACAAGCAACTTTGTCACATCAATATGCTAAAGTTATATCACAGGCGGGACGAAAATAACCCAGTCTGCGCTATAGCTGTTCCACCCGAGTCTGCAAGTGAAGTTCTCCCATGCAGCATGAGCCTGAGTGATAGTTTGGGGAAGAATCCTGATATCATGAATGATCTCCAGACTAAGCTTTCTCATCTAGCTCCCGAGGAAAGGCAGGAGTTTTCGGCATTACTGCAGGAGTACCCACAAGTGTTCCGTGCCACTCCAGGAAAAAACACTGTGTTGATGCATGATGTCTATGTTGGAGACGCAAAGCCAATTAAATTGCCTCCTTACTGTGTGAACCCAGTAAAAGTTCCTCTCATCGAGAAGGAGCTTGGCTACCTGTTGGACCACAAGATGATTGAGCCCTGTCAGAGCGAGTGGAGTTCTCCTGTCACTCTAGTCCCTAAGCCAGGTGGGTCACAGCGGCTTTGCATTGACTACAGACGTGTTAATCAGATAACTAAAACAGACACCCTCTCCCTCGCGTGGAAGATTGCATAGACAAGATCGGAAAAGCTAGGTACATAAGTAAGTTTGATTTGTTAAAGGGATACTGGCAAGTACCTATGACTGAACGTGCTAGGGAGATCTCATGTTTTGTAACACTAGGAAAGACTTTTGCATGTTCTGTAATGCCATATGGTATGAAGAATGCACCAGCCACATTTCAGAAGCTCATGAATGTTGTAACAGAGGGTTTGGCAGGGTGTGTTGTTTATATTGATGATGTATTAATCTTCAGTGACAACTGGAAAGATCACCTATGCCATGTCAGTAAATTTCTTGAGCGTTTGGTTCAGGCTAATCTTGTAGCTAATTTATCAAAGTGTGAGTTTGGTCAAGCTAAAGTTCAGTACCTTGGGTACGTAATTGGTGATGGACATGTTGCACCACCAGGAGCCAAGGTTCAGGTTATAAGTGATCTTCCCAGACCTAAAAGTAGGAAAGAGCTACAAAGATTTTTGGGAATGGTAGGTTATTACAGGAGATTTGTTCTTAACTTTTCAATTCTTGTATCACCACTTACAGACCTACTGAAAAAGGGAGTTAAATTTGTCTGGACCGATAACTGTGAATCCTCTTTCACCAAACTTAAAGCTATCCTATTAAGTCAGCCAGTGCTCGCTACTCCAAATTTTGCTAAGCCTTTTAAGATGGCTGTTGATGCAAGTGATACAGGAGCTGGGGCTGTTTTGCTGCAAGAGGATGATCAGGGTATTGAACATCCTGTATCTTATTACAGTAAGAAGTTCACTCCACCTCAAAAGAACTACTCAACAATTGAGAAAGAGCTTTTGGCCTTGATTTTTGGTTTACAGCATTTTTCATTTTATTTGTGTTCTGGTTTTGACCCCATAGTCATTTATACCAATCATAACCCACTGAAATTCCTTAGTAAGTTTAAAGATAAAAATCAGAGATTGACAAGATGGAGTCTACTTCTTCAGGAGTATTCATTAGACATACAACATGTCAAGGGGAAAGAAAATGTTATTGCAGATTGCTTATCTAGACTTTAGACAGATTGTTTTAGAGTAATAAGTAATTTCCTTTGTAAATTTCTTTTTCTTTGTGGGGAGGTGTTACATAGCCTATGATTTATCATCCTTTGTGTAATTCTAACGTACAATATGCTGCATGTTTGATCACGAGCGTGTTCTACCTCACTCCCCCCTTCTACCCTTATAGTAAAATAAGTCGTTCTTTCTGCTGTTCAGAGCAGGATTGTCAACTCTTTGTCCCCATGGCTTCATTTGCGCGTCCTTCTTACAAGTTGTATCAAGCTCTGCCGGCCCCTATATAATGAGCTCAGTCTCTGCATTATGGCCACTTAGATCTACTCCTCATTTTGCTCACATCTCTGTCCTCCCCTGTACAGTTGTTATTATTGTGAGTGCTCAGGAAGTCTCCAACCATCTAGCAGCTGTGTAATTTGAGTATAACTGTTATTGCATTTTTTCTTGTACTGTGTAGCGTAAGGTGTTAATTCTTAGGCCTAGTGGGGTTTTTGTGATTCATGTCAGCCCTTATTAATAATATTTTGTGATTCATGTCAGCCCTTGTTAATAATATTTTGTATCTGTAATAATATATCTTGCATTCACTGAGTATTATCTGGTATTCTCATTTTATCAGGGCTGACTTAGATAAATTTACTCATGCTAATTTCGTGTTAATAGAGGCTATTGCAGTTAACCATATATTTAACCTGTTTTGTGCCATTACATTATCCTTATGAGTCCTGAATGTTTTGTTGTTAGTTTGAGCATTAAACTTTAACTTGTAATTTTACCTAACTCTTTTGTTTTGAACCTGGAACTTTACGGGACAGTAGTGATTTTTAGTATTCTCACTTAAAGTGTGCATTATCTTTCTCTGTTCCGTAACAATATATATATATATATATATATATATATATATATATATATATATATATATATATATATATATATATATATATCTTTGGATCCCAGAGTTGCTGGGCGAGGCATTGCATTGGGAGGGTCCTAAATGTATTGCCCTCCCCCTGTCGGGTCATAGTCGCGAAGCTCATAGGTCTCTACCTGGGGGTTCCCTTCTTAATTACGATTTGAAAATTCCCAGTTCTGTCCAATACTCTGAACACTGGGCTCCAATGTGTTAAAGGAACTGATAGTTTTGCCAGTCATTAACCCATTTGATCCCAGATTGGCTAGGCAAGGCATTGCACTGGGAGGGTCCTAAGAGTACCACCCTCCGCCTATCGGCTCATCGTCGTGAAGCTCATTGGTCCCTACTCTTGGGTTCCCTACTTTATTACGGTTTGAAAATTACCAGTTCTGTCGAATACTCTGGACACTGGGCTCCAATGATATATATATATATATATATATATATATATATATATATATATATATATATATATATATATATATATATATATATATATATATATATATATATATATATATACCTAGACTGCTTCCCCCATGGAAAGGGAGGTAGCCGAGACAGGACGACACACTCCCCATTTACTCATCCATTCAAACACAGTCATTCGCATCTTAGCCCCGAAGGGGAGAAGGGACAGATCCTCACCACACCACACCACACATGGGTCAACTGTGCAGTGCAATCAGTGACATCCGCAGCAGGGCCTGACAGCAGAGCTGGTTTACCTCTGCCACACCATAATAGACCCATTCCCTTACTCGGACCTGACCTGACTAGCTAATCAGACCAAATGCGGGAGAATATCCCCTCAGGGCTGCGTCATCATTTATTCATTCACAATTTCTCTCCATTTATTAATGTCACACACAGCCACTCGTCCTTGCTCAACAGACATCCCTCTCACATACAGCGCTCTCTTCACACTGTTCATCCATCCTATTCGTGGTCTCCCTCTCAGCCTTACACCTCTCACATCAGATCTAGTTATCTTTTTCACCAATCGCTCATATCCATTTTCTCCATATGCCCAGACCATCGCAACACCCTCTGCCCAACTCTACCAGCCATATCCCGAACAACTCCAGTTCTCCTTCGCACTTCATTTCGCACTTGATCCATACGCGTCACTCAACACATACTCCTCAGAGACCTCATCTTCATTACATTCAAACTTTTCCTCTCTGCTACACCCATATTCCATGTTTCAGCCCCATATAACGCAGTCAGTACCACAACACCCTCATACAGCCTTCTCTTTACATCCATTCTAAGCGAACGACATCTAAACATTTTTTTTATTCCTTCCAGCACCTTTCCTACTTCATTTATTCTAAACTTCACTTCTGCATCTATTCTTCCATCCATAGCAACATGCGACCCTAAATATTTAAAACACTCCACCTCCTCAAGCAACTCACCATTCAAAACTATATTCATCCCCCTACCATCTACCAACCTAGTACACTTCATCACTTTACTCTTATTCTCATTATATATATATATATATATATATATATATATATATATATATATATATATATATATATATATATATATATGTTTGTGTGTGTGTGTGTGTGTGTGTGTGTGTATTGTTACTAGATGGGAGCAGGCAACACTTGATAACTATATCTGACTGCGTAAAAACTGAGGATAAACAAAGTGAAAAGAGAACTGAAGAAATAGTTAAGTGATGAAAACAATTAAAAAAAAAAACTAACTCCAATCTCACAACACAGGTCCGAAAATAAATAAAATTAGCTAACTTTAGTAAGGGCAAAATAAACACAATGAAAAAAAATTAATATAATACATGCTAATAATATTTACAATATATACAATGATATAATGAATGCACAATAGAATGAGAAAAACAATCCACCTGATAATACCCTGAATAATTACACTAATGTCTGGGATGAAACTTGCCAAACAAAAGAAATAAAATCACACAAAAAGAGATAACTAAACTGCACTCATTCGCCACAAAGAATAATAATACAGTAATAATAATACTTGCGATTGGGTGCTAATACTAAGTGAAAAGATGTTCGGAAGTATATACAACACACAAAATAGTGCTTTTCCTCCCTCTCTGATCTCCAGTCCAAACACATCCACTCTAGATGCCAATGCCACAAAAACTCTCCCTCCATTCAAAATTATCCACCTTATATACCCTCAGGCTGCATGCACGCTTCAACACGCAGCTGAAGGCCAGACGAGAAATAAACAGAAAAGAGCTAGGCTAATTAATCTCTCCCGCCTACTCCAATCATTATAAATATCGCTGGTGAATACAAATCTTTATGTCACTAGTTTAAGCTCCACCAAAAGTCACTGATATTAAAAACAATGTTAGTCACACCCACGTTGAGAGAGCAAAGAGAATTAACTAAGACTTCATAAATGTGTATACACTAAACAGGAAACAACATGAGCGAGTGCATGTGCGTAGATGCTGCGTTCACACAGCATCGACACGCACAGTAAAGAAAGACTTAGAAACAAGGGTGGAGGAAAGTAAAGAAAGACTTAGAAACAAGGGTGGAGGAAAGTAAAGAAAGACTTAGAAACAAGGGTGGAGGAAAAAAGCATCAAAAAGGAGGTGAAATGAATAATCCAAAACAATCCAAAGTTAGTCAGAGATTCAGTAGAGATAATTAAATCAATAGTAATCACTGGTATAGAAGAAGAAGAAGTTAAAAACAAGATCACAAGAGACAAAAAGGAGATGACAAATGTAATGAACTTACTGAAAGAAGTATCAGAGGAAATCTGTAGTAAAGACATAGAGGAACACAAAAGGTTAGGGAAATACGAGAAAAGCAAGACAAGACCTCTAAAGGTGACTTTCCAGAGTGTAAACACTGTGGAAGAGATACTAAAAAATGCAAAGAATCTTATGGAAAAAGAGGAGTTCAAAAATGTATGGATAAAAAGATGCCTAACACAAGAGGAACTGGAATTACTGAAAGAGAAAAGGGAGGAAGCAAAAACAAAAAATGAGGGAAGATCAGAAGAGGAGAAGAAGAAATTTTTTCTACAAAGTAATAGGATTGCAGGTACGAAAGTGGTACACAAATAGGATGGAAGAAAAAGGAGGAAGGTAGTAGAACCATGTCATGACAAGTATATAAACAAGATGATAAAGTTGATGTACTCAAATGTGGATGGAATGGTATCTAAATTACTAGAGATGAATGATTATGTCAGAGAAAAACTTAGTAATATG
Organism: Coenobita brevimanus; assembly: GCF_032717465.1. NCBI lineage: Eukaryota > Metazoa > Arthropoda > Malacostraca > Decapoda > Coenobitidae > Coenobita > Coenobita brevimanus. Next base: position 11,705,422 of record NC_136991.1, read on the forward strand.
CCTAACTGAAACAAAATTTACACCAAGGATATCCAATGACATACTAAACTTAGAGGAATACAATATATGGAGAAGAGACAGAAATTTAAAAAAAGGAGGAGGAATTATAATATTAACTAAGAAAAATCTAAAAGTCAAGGAAATAAAACTAGATATACCATCACAAGTAGAACTGATTGCAGTAGAGATCAACACATCTGAAGGGAAAGTAATTGTAGCCAATTTGTACATGCCACCCAGATCAAACGCACGGGAAAGAGACGAATATGAGGACCTGGCAGAGAGTACAATTCAGAGTATAAGATCATTGCTACATAAAATGGAAGAGAAATCGGAAAGAATTATACTAACTGGGGACTTCAATATAAATATAAAGTGGAATACTCTAGATATAAATAGCCAAGAAAGCTGTTGGGACCAAAAGCTCCTGGATCTCGTACAAGAGTTTTTCTTAACGCAACATGTGAGGGAAACCACCAGAAAAAGAGGACTTGATGTACCTTCAGTGCTAGATCTAATATTTACTAGGCAAGAAAATGATATTGACAGTTTAATATAGCACCCTCCACTCGGCAAAAGCGATCATGCAGTACTAAATTATAACTTCAGGAGAGCATATGACATAGTAAACAGCAATGACAGTTACAAAAAGAGCCTAAACTATAAAAAGGGAAATTATCAAGACCTAAAGAAGTATTTCTTAGAAGTTGACTGGGAAAATGAGCTTAGAGGACAAGATTTAAATGCTGTAAATAAAAATTTTTGTGAATTTTATGAAATAGGAGTCCAGAAGTACATCCCACAGCACAAAGAAGCAGATAAGAAAATACAGAAATGGTTCAATACAGAATGTAAAAAATCAAAAGAAAGAAGAGATTTGTTGTGGAATAGATACAGAAGACACAATAGTGAAAGGGCGTATAATAATTACAAACAGGCAAGAAACGACTATACAAGAATAAGGAGGGAAGCCCAAAAACAGTTTGAGGAGGATATAATACATAAAAGTAGTGATCAACCAAAGCTGTTTTACAGCTATATCAGAAGCAAAACCAAAGTAAAAGATATAATACAATCCATTACAGACGAGGGAATCACTTATACACAAGAGAAAGATATTTGTGAAGCACTAAATAAGAATTTCCAATTAGTTTTTACAGAAGAAAAAAATTTTGAGAGGGACTATGTGGAACACGCATGTCCACACATACTACCAGATATACAAATAGCAGAAAAAGTAATACAGGAAGAGTTAAGTAGATTAGACAGAGGAAAAGCAAGTGGTCCTGATGAAATTTCATGTTGGGTATTATGAGAATGTGCAAAGGAGTTAAGTAAACCATTATTTTTAATTTTCAAGAAATCCTTGAGTCAAGGTAAACTACCTGATATTTGGAAAAAAGCAAATATTGTCCCCTTATTCAAGAAAGGAAATAGACAAAATCCACTCAACTACCGACCAGTATCACTGACCAGTGTTGTAAGCAAGGTATTAGAAAAACTTATAAGAAAAGCTTGGGTATATCATCTAGAAGAACACAGTATGATAACAGAAAGACAGTTTGGTTTCAGAAAAGGAAAATCATATGTTACTAATCTGTTGAGCTACTATGACAGAGTAACAAACACAATACAGGAAAGGGAAGGATGGGTGGACAGTATCTATTTAGATTTCAAGAAAGCTTTTGACACAGTACCACACCAAAGACTTTTATGGAAACTGTACCATCAAGGAGGAATTCGAGGCAAACTGTTTTGTTGGATGCAAGACTTTCTCATAAAAAGAGAAATGAGGACAGTACTAAAAGGAAACTACTCATCATGGAAAGAAGTGACTAGTGGAGTACCACAGGGTTCAGTGCTGGCACCAATCATGTTTTTAGTGTATATAAATGATATAAACAGTAACACTGGAAATGAGAGCTATCTGAATATGTTTGCAGATGATGCAAAAATACAAAGGAGAATTACTAACACAGACTCTTGCAAAGAGCTACAAGAAGAATTAAATAAACTTCATGAATGGAGTAGTATATGGCAAATGGAATTCAATGTGGACAAGTGTCATGTAATCAAGTTTAGTAAAAGTGGAAAAAGACCTGACTGGGATTATAAGTTAGGAAATAAAACCCTATACACATCAGAAAGAGAGAAAGACCTAGGTGTGATTATCAATAATAGACTATCTCCGGCTGACCACATCAGTGAGAAGGTACGGAACATGTATACACTGCTTGCAAATATGAGAATAGCATTCACATACATAAATGAAGACATGCTAAGAAGGATAATAACATCATTCATTAGACCAACCCTGGAATATGCATCAGTAGTCTGAAGTTCTCATCTCAAAAAGCATATAGACAAGATTGAAAAAGTTCAAAGGGCCGCTACATGATGGATACCAAGCTTAAGGGACCTAAGCTACGAAGAAAGACTAAATAAACTGAATCTACCGACTTTACAGGAGAGAAGGAAAAGAGGTGACATGATAATGCTATATAAGTGCATATCAGGAAAGGAGAAAATAGACAAAAATGATTACTTAACATGGAGAAGCATCAGCAAGAGGACACTGCAAAACTCTGCATAAGAAGAGAGGTGATAAAGACGTAAGGAAATTCAGTTTCCCAAACAGAGCAATTGATCAATGGAATGCACTACCGAATGAAATAGTGTGTGCCAAAACAATTCACAAATTTAAGGATATGTACGATAAATATGGTATAAGACACGGGACAGTACGAGCTTGACTCATTCCTGTAAAGATACAATTAGGTAAGAACAATTAGGTAAGAACACACGCCTAGCAACAAGCACGCGCTAATCATAATATACAAAAAAATATATATATATACTCTTACACACGTAACACACCAAAACCTAAGAAAGAATTTTCCCTTAGGAAAATTCGTTCTTAAGAACGTGACAAACAATCAGTGATGACATTGTCAACACCTTTAATATGTCTAACATCCAAATGAAACTGTTGAAGGAACGAACTCCAACACGTCAATCGCTGATTTTTCATCTTCAAATTATTCAGAAGTTTGAGTGTGTGATGACCAGTATATACAATGACAGTAGGTCCAAATGCAGGGACTTACACAGAAAAGTGCTGCAGGGCAAGGATCAGGGCTAATAGTTCCTTTTCAATCACAGAATAATTATGCTGAGAAACAGAAAACTTCTTACTGAAATAACAAACAGGATGCTCCACGCCATGATCGTCATCCTGCATTAACACAGCTCCTGCACCCATATTACCAGCATCTACAGCAAGTTTAAATGTCTTGTCAAAGTTTGGTGCTGCCATAACTGGATAATTATATAAGATCTCCTTGGCTACATCAAAACTATTCTGACACACATCAGTCCAGTCATATTTTCTATCTTTCTCAAGCAATTCAGTGAAAGGGGCCACTATTGTTGCAAAGTTCTTCAAAAAACGATGTTAGTAACCAATACTGCCGAGGAATCTCCGAAGCTCGCATCTGTTTTGTGGTGCCTTAAAACTCTTTATTGCCTCCATCTCAGAGTCAGGGGGGCATACACAATCATGACCAACCACATAACCAAGGTATTAAACTTGTGCACAGACAAACTTGCATATCTTTCAACCACCAAGTGCCGGCTATTTTTAGCCCTCTGGGTCACCCCAGTGCCGGCCATATTTCAACCTTTTTGGGGGGGCTAAAATGATAGATTTTGATGTGGAAACAATGAATATTGCCATTAAAATGCTCATCGAGGCTCAGAAATGAGTTTTATTGAGTCCTGCATACTCGTGTACAGGTATAGCTGCTTTCTCACGCTCACCATGTACGTGAGAGAAAGCCGTTTTCTATGTAAGGTATACTCAGGTATTTATGCTGGGAAGGTATAGCAATGTTCAGTACACTTTGCTGATTACTTATTACTTCAGCATCACAATTTGTGTGTCTTTCTCACTGTGAATGCATTATCTTCCACTTACTTGAAGATAGGTACAACCTGACTTCATTACGTACAGTCCTGGCACTTACAAGAAGGTATTTACAACTTGGCTTCACTAAATAGTCCTTACACTTACAAGAAAATATTTACAACTTACATGAAGATATTTGCAAAATGCCTTCACTATGTACAGCACTGGGTAAAGTGCAGAGGCAGAGTGAGGCAGAGCGAGCGTGAGGGGGAGAGCGAGTGAGTGTATGGCCTTTACAGCCTGAAGGATGGTAGAGGAACAGTTAACTTACATGCCTGCCAATTTTTACCTGCGAATCTTGAAAAATGCAGTCACAGTGAAGTTTTTTATTTTAGACCGTTTTAAAACGGCACTGGCGCTGGCCGCAGAATTATGTCAGACCATTTTAAAATGGCACTGGCACGTGGCGGGTTAAATTTATTACAAAGCAAGCCTCAGAAAACCTGGACAGCAAAACACGTAGTTCTCTTAAGTGGCTTTCCCAGTCATTGGTAAAGACTACTACATCATCCAAGTATACCACACAATTCTTCATACCACCGACAACCATGTTCATTAATGAATGGAACATTGCTGGGGCGTTTTTCATACCATACGTCATCACATTACACTGATATGTTTGACCGTCTGCCACAAAACACAAGACTTCCTTAGCCTGTTCGGTCAAAGGCACTGCCAGAAGCCTTTCTTGAGATCTAACTTGGTGATATAACAAGACGAGCCGATGCGATTGATGCAGTCCTCAAGCTGGGGCAATGGGTATTTATCAGTCTTGGTTAGTGCATTCACCCATCTGCAGTCTGTGCAAAATCTTGTGGTGCCGTTTGGTTTAGGCTACAAAGTCACATGGGAACTACAGGGACTAACACAGGGGGTTATAAACCCATGGACCAACTTATAATTGAGCTCCTGATGCAGCACTCCAACACACTGAGGACTGACTCGATAAGGGAACAACTTGACAAGAACGGCGTCACCCACATCCACGTCGTGCTGAATCCAATCGGTCTTCCCAGGGGTACTGCTGAATACTTCTTTGTAAGTTGATAAGAGAGCAACCAACTGAGATGCTTGATCAAGAGGCAGATGTGTTAACTTGGAGCTGAGAGTGGACTCTTCCTCATCATTCTTCACCCAGCTACAATCTGGAAATTCACAGTCCACCTCAAGTAAGCCGCTATCAACACCCTCCTCAGCAGCAGCAGCAGTGGCGGAGACAAGGTGTATGGGAGCCAGAGAATCTGGTGCACGATGGTACGGCTTTAACATGTTCACATGGCACAGTTAGTGCTCCTTCCTTCTGTCGGGGGTCTCCACCAGGTAGACAGTGTCTCCAATATGCCACACTACAGGGTAAAGAACACGAAATTTAGTGGCTAGCGGCGGACCCTGCAGTGGCAGCAACACCAAAACCTCATTGCCGACCTTAAACTCCCTCAGCCTGGCCTTTCAGTCATACCACACCTTCATGTTTTCCTGTGCCTGCCTGAGATTTTCCTTGGCCAGCTCCAGAGTCTCACTCATACGGGTCTTGAAGCCCTGCACATAACGGAGTAAGCTCTTGCTCACAGCGAGGTTACTGTCCCAAGTCTCCTTAACCAAGCTCAGGGGACCCTGAACTCGATGGGCAAACACGAGCTCGTTAGGAGAGAAACCCAAACTCTCCTGGGGTACTTCCCTTGTAGCGAACAGGAGGAACAGCACACCACAGTCCAAGTCCTTAGAGTGCTCCAGACAGTACCTGCGAAGCATATTCTTGAGCTTCTGCTGGTAACGCTCCAAGGCACCTTGTGTCTCCGGATGGTAGGCACTGCTCTTGATGTGTGTGATGCCAAGTTGAGTTAATAACTGCTGGAAGATGTTGGAAAGGAAATTAGACCCTCTGCTTGACTGAACCTCCTGGGATAAATTAAACTTTGTAAAGAAATCAATCAAAACTCTAACCAGTGCCTTAGCTTTAATGGAATGTAGAGGTATCGCCTCAGGGTACCTTGTGTAGGGGTCAATGATAGTGAGCAGATATGAGTTACCACTAGAAGTTGAGGGCAAGGGTCCCACCATATCAATAATTAACCTGGAAAAAGGGAGATCAATAGCAGGAATGGGGACAAGAGGGGCCTTAGGGACAGACTGATTCTGCCTACCCAGTACTTGACAGGTATGACAATGTTTGACAAATTTAACCATAGCTGCTGCCATGTGAGACCAGTAGAATTCCACACACAGCCTCTCCATGGTTTCCTTACACCCATGTGAGCTGCGAATGGAGTAGAATGGACCAGTTGATTTAACTCCTGCCTGCACACATTAGGTACTATGATATGATGGTAGTCCCACATCCCATCATCTACATTCACATGTGGAGATCTCCACAAAATCTCATCCTTCACATAAAAACATCCAGCCTTCTCCTGAAAATCATCCACCACACACAACTTCAACCTCTGAATATCCTGGTCTCCAGACTGCAACTCCTTTAACTTTTCAATGTTCACCTCCTCCAATGGAACAAGTGGAATATCTTCCATAGAACCCATAAACGTATCTACCAAAGATATCTCATTGTCTGATTATTTTGTGTCCTCGAACGTAGGACAAACTGTTGCTTCTGGTACGTTAATGCAGGGCACACTACAAGCAACCTTCTCCTGTCGACTCCTCTCTGCACGTGACATGGACCTAGTCACTGCACAAACTGGGAATACCTCTGTGTCATTGGGATCAACCTGTGAGGGAACTGCGGGCACTGGCACCTCTGACAAAATTGGAGTGGTAATCCTCACCTCTCACTAGGTCATTGTCAAGTATTATATCAACACCACTCTCAGGTAAGAAATCTACAACACCCAGTTGTGCTGATCCATCAAACAACTGACATTTAACCTCACAAGAAACTAGCAGCACAGTCTTTGCACCTGTTATTCCCCTAATCAGAACAAACTCTCCTCCTACAACATCAAAACTTAATGATTTGGTCTTACCCACAAAGAAATTGAAGAACCAGTGTCATGAAGAATGCGTACCAGATGCTGCACGCCATTCACCTTCACTCCAGACTTCTGCCCTTGGTATTCTACGAATATACTTCTACTAAAAAGCATTAGTAAAACAAGTAGAGAAGGTTATGTCCTCTATTCACGACGTAACATTGCCTACACTATGTGCATTATCAATTGTCTGAGAGTACAGGCACAGTGTGTGGGTATGCAAGTATGTATACTTTACGTGGATCGGGTAATCAGGTTAGAGATGTAGCTAGACATTTCAAAAAGTAGTCCGGTCCAAGATGTTTAAATTTATTTTTGGTTGAATTAAATCTCGATATAACCTAAACAGATGTTCACAGTTTCCACTATCTATCTATAATATATATATATATATATATATATATATATATATATATATATATATATATATATATATATATATATATATATATATATATATATTGTTACGGAACACAGAAAGATAACGTACACTTTAAGTGAGAATGCTAAAAAATCACTACTGTTCCGTAAAGTTCCAGGTTCAAAACAAAAGAGTTAGGTAAAATTACAAGTTAAAGTTTAATGCTCAAACTAAGAACAAAACATTCAGGACTCATAAGGATAATGTAATGGCAAATAAACAGGTTAAATATATGGTTAACTGCAATAGCCTCTATTAACACGAAATTAGCAAGAGTAAATTTATCTAAATCAGCCCTGATAAAATGACAATACTGGATAATACTCAGTGAATGCGAGATATATTATTACAGATACAAATTATTATTAATGATGGCTGATAGTAAAACTCTACATAAATTACAAAAAAAAAACTCACTAGGCCTACAAATCAACACCTCATGCTATACAGTACAAGGAAAAAATGCAATAACAGTTATACTCAAATTACACACAGCTGCTAGATGTTTGGAGATTTCTTGAGCACTCACAATAATAATAACTGTACAGGGGAGGACAGAGATGTGAACAAAATGAGGAGCAGATCTAAGTGGCAATGATGCAGAGACTGAGCTCATTATATAGGGGCCAGCAGAGCTTGATGCAACTTGTAAGAAGGACGCGCAAATGAAGCCATGGGGACAAAGAGTTGACAATCCCGCTTTGAATAACAGAGAGAACGACTTACTCTACTATAACGGTAGAAGGGGGGGGACTGAGGCAGAACACGCTCGTGATCAAACATGCAGCATACTGTGCGTTAAAATTACACAAAAGATCATGAAATCATAGGCTATGTAACACCTCCCCACAAAGAAAAAAGAAATTTACAAAGGAAATTTCTTATTACTCTAAAACAATCTGTATATGGCATTACAGAACATGCAAAAGTCTTTCCTAATGTTACAAAACATGAGATCTCCCCAGCACGCTCAGTCACAGGCACCTGCCAGTATCGCTTTAACAAATCAAACTTACTTATGTACCTAGCCTTTCCGATCTTGTCTATGCAATCTTCCACACGAGGGAGAGGGTAAGTGTCTGTTTTAGTTATCTGATTAACACGTCTGTAGTCGATGCAAAGCCTCTGTGACCCACCTGGCATAGGGACCAGAGTGACAGGAGAACTCCACTCGCTCTGACAGGGCTCAATCATCTTGTGGTCCAACAGGTAGCCAAGCTCCTTCTGGATGAGAGGAACTTTCACTGGGTTCACACGGTAAGGAGGCAATTTAATTGGCTTTGCGTCTCCAACATCGACATCATGCATCAACACAGTGGTTCTTCCTGGAGTGGCACGGAACACTTGCGGGTACTCCTGCAGTAATGCCGAAAACTCCTGCCTTTCCTTGGGAGGTAGATGAGAAAGCTTAGTCTGGAGATCATTCATGATATCAGGATTCTTCCCCAAACTATCACTCAGGCTCATACTGCATGGGAGAGCTTCACTTGCAGACTCGGGTGGAACAGCTACAGTGCAGACTGGATTATTTTCGTCCCGCCTGTGATATAACTTTAGCATGTTGATGTGACATAGTTGCTTGCTCTTTCTACGATCTGGTGTGGCGATGACATAGTTGACATCACTGAGTTTCTTCTCCACGAAATAAGGACCACTAAACTTAGCTTGAAGAGGTTGCCCATGAACCGGTAGCAGAATCAAAACCTGATCTCCTGGCTGAAAGTGGCGTAACCTTGACTTCTTATCATACCAAGTCTTCATCTTCTCCTGAGCAGCTCCTAAATTCTCTCTCTCCAGCTGTAAAGCAGTGGACAGCCGTTCTTTGAACTTCATCACATACTCCAGCAGGTTGACGTCATCTTCCTCCGAAAGCCAGCATTCCTTGAGCAGCTTAAGGGGTCCTCTTACTTCATGGCCAAACAGCAGTTCAAAACGTGAGAAGCCCAGTGATTCATTTGGAGATTCTCTTGCAGCAAACACAACGAATGGAAGACCTTTATCCCAGTCTTTCTGATGTTCCAAACAGTATTTCTTGAGCATCGATCTGAGTGTTTGATGATATCTCTCCAACGCTCCTTGGGTCTGGGGATGGTAAGCTGAAGACGTGATCTGGGTGATGCCCAACTCTTTCAGAGACTGCTTGAAAACGTTTGACATGAAATTACTTCCCCGGTCTGACTGTACCTCCTTGGGCAGACCAAACTTTGTGAAGAACCCTAGCATTTCCTTAACTACGTTCTTTGCTGAGATGTTTCTAAGTGGAATGGCTTCAGGATAACGAGTAGCCATATCAATCAGGGTCAACACATAAGAAAATCCTGAAGAAGTCTTAGGAAGAGGGCCCACAATATCCACCAACACACGGGTGAAAGGCGCCTCAAAACGAGGAATGGGAACTAGAGGTGCAACCTTTTCGGTCTGATTACACTTCCCCACAACTTGACAGGTGTGACAAGACTTATAATACCAGGAAACATCCCTGAAGATACCTGGCCAGTAGAAGTGTTTCGAAATGCGTGCCACAGTCTTCCTCACTCCAAGGTGTCCTGCCAAACTGGAATCATGAGCCACTCTAATGATATCCTGCCTACAAACACGAGGGATGATAACTTGATGTACGACCTCCCATTCACAGTCGGCTGATGTTGTTGGGGGTTTCCACTTCCTCATAAGTACTCCTGACTTTACATAATTACAAGTAGAAGCACCGGCTGACTCTTCTTCACTGTAAGCAGAGTTAGCTAGACCTTTCAACTCAGGGTCAGCAACCTGCAACTCAACCAACTCTTGACGAGACAAATTATCAACACTACGGGGTACTGCCTCATCTGGTGAGTGGTCCAAATTAGCAAGAAAAGTGTTAGCTAGGATAACATCATCATCATCATTATCCTCTAAGTCACCAGTAACTTTAGACTTAGCCCTAGTGACAGCACATGCAGGGAACAGATCAGGGACATCACAATCCTGGGACACAGCCACTGGCTCACTAGACAACTGAGGAGCTGGACACACTTGACTTCCACCAATATCATTTCCAAGTAAGAAAGTTACACCTGACATTGGGATTGTCTCAACCAACCCAACCTTAATGGAACCATTAACAAAACCAGACTCTAAATTCACTCTGCACAGAGGGACAGAGAAATAATTATTCCCTACACCTTGTAAGATTACAGTTTCATCAGAGGAATTAACATTAGAGCCTAGAACACTGGTCAGCATAAGGGATTGGCAAGCACCTGTATCACGATATATTTTAACTGATTTCCTGTCATCACTGTCCAGAGGACTGACAAAACCATCAGACAGGAAATTAGCACATGAACTCTTGAGAGTGTCACCCACGTTACTGCTCAAAAGAGGAGCTCCATCATGAGAATTTAAGTTACCCCTCAGAGCAGGTTCAGTTAACTCAGTTAAAGAATTCTGGGAACTCTCAAGAGTGGACACTAGACCAATTGACTAAATATTTAAAGACTCCTTTTTGTTCACATCACGCTGTCTCCTGAAACATCTCTCTGTAGTATGACCAAGCTTACTACAATAAGTACATTTACTTTTCTGAAATCTAGAGGTGAAGCTGGTATTTACTTCCTGAGAAACATCATCTTTATTCTCTTTCCTGTTACCTGTACTCTGAGTAGAGGCAACGTACTTACTATCAGCTTTCCCTTTTTCTCTAGAATATCTCTTGTGAGTGAGAACATACTCATCAGCTAAAACTGCAGCATCAGACAAATTATCTATTCTTTTCTCATCAAGATATAGGCTTACATCTTTATAAATACACCTTTTGAAATCCTCCAGCAAAATCATCTGCTTAAATTTGTCAAAATCAGATTCCACATTCTTAGAATTTAACCACTGCTCTAACAGATCTTCTTTGATTTTTGCATACTCAACATGGGACTGCTTATCTTGCTTATAAGTTGTCCTAAATTTTACTCTATAGGCTTCAGGAACAAGCTCATAGGCCTTAAGAATCAAGCTCTTAACTACATCATAATTATCACATTGATCCTGAGGCAAAGATGCATAAGTTACTTGAGCTTTACCGGTGAGAACAGTTTGAAGGAGTACTGGCCAATACTTTTTTGGCCAATTAAAACCTGTAGCTACCCTCTCAAATAACTAAAAATACTTTGTTAAATCAGATTCATTAAAAGGAGGGACAAGTTTAACATTTTTAGCCACATCAAAATCATCAGAGCTATATGATCCAGTTCCACATTGTTTCATGCGATACTCATGGTCTGCCTGAATCCTAGCAAGTTCAACTTGTGCGTGAAACTCAGCCTCCTTAGCACGGGCCTCCTGCAGGGCTAGCTGTAACTTAGCTAATTCAATCTGCGTTTGCTCATTTGGAGGAGTTACATTAAACAAGCTTTCATTAATCATGTCAACAATTTGATCTTTAGAATGATGAGAGCGAACAGCAATTCCCAAGTGTTGAGCAACAAGCTTAAGTTCATTCTTTGTTCTGTTTTCTACATCCAACACTGTTTTTACATTTGATAAAAAATCTTTGGCTTCATCAAGTGTAGTAATAGTAGACATAATTAATAAGTAACAGTCACAAAATATCAAGCAATATCCTTATGATAATATCCTGAATATCCTGATAAGAGGTCGCCAAATTTATGTTACGGAACAGAGAAAGATAACGTACACTTTAAGTGAGAATGCTAAAAATCACTACTGTCCCGTAAAGTTCCAGGTTCAAAACAAAAGAGTTAGGTAAAATTACAAGTTAAAGTTTAATGCTCAAACTAACAACAAAACATTCAGGACTCATAAGGATAATGTAATGGCAAATAAACAGGTTAAATATATGATTAACTGCAATAGCCTCTATTAACACGAAATTAGCAAGAGTAAATTTATCTAAGTCAGCCCTGATAAAATGACAATACTGGATAATACTCAGTGAATGCGAGATATATTATTACAGATACAAATTATTATTAATGATGGCTGATAGTAAAACTCTACATAAATTACAAAAAAAACTCACTAGGCCTACAAATCAACACCTCATGCTATACAGTACAAGGAAAAAGTGCAATAACAGTTATACTCAAATTACACACAGCTGCTAGATGTTTGGAGATTTCTTGAGCACTCACAATAATAATAACTGTACAGGGGAGGACAGAGATGTGAACAAAATGAGGAGCAGATCTAAGTGGCAATGATGCAGAGACTGAGCTCATTATATAGGGGCCAGCAGAGCTTGATACAACTTGTAAGAAGGACGCGCAAATGAAGCCATGGGGACAAAGAGTTGACAATCCCGCTTTGAATAACAGAGAGAACGACTTACTCTACTACGAAGTATAACGGTAGAAGGGGGGGACTGAGGCAGAACACGCTCGTGATCAAACATGCAGCATACTGTGCGTTAAAATTACACAAAAGATGATGAAATCATAGGCTATGTAACAATATATATATATATATATATATATATATATATATATATATATATATATATATATATATATATATACTATATATATATACTATATATATACTGTATATCTATATACTGTATATATATATATATATATATATATATATATATAGAGCCCGACGCCCGAATCCCGCACAGAGTGGCCGCAGACAACACGGCTCCAAGTCGCTCTGTCACCCACCATTTGACTACCCTCCCCCAACTCACCCCCCTCCCTCATATACCTCTCAACTCCATCCCCCCACCTCATCCTCGGTCTACCTCTCCCTCTCCCTCCCTCCACCTCACCTACATACACCCTCTTAGTCAGTCTTTCATTCTCCATTCTCTTCACATGTCCAAACCACCTCAGTGTACAGTATTTCTCCTAATCTGCTCAACCACATCCACATCCACCCCACAGCGTTCCTTCACTTCTTCATTCGTCAACCTGTCCCTCCACGTCACTCCACATGCTCCTCTCAAGTAACTCATTTCCACTGCTCTCACTCTTGACTTGTTCCCCTCTTGCAAGGTCCATGCCTCGCTTCCATATGTCAGGGTAGGGATCTCAATACTATTATGCAGTGACTTCTTAACTTCCATACTCACCTCCCTATTTCTCAACGCTGCTTTCAGTGTACCAACAACCTTCCTTCCCTGCTGTACCCTTTCCCGCACTTCATCCCCCAAAGTTCCATCCTTACTCATCACACTACCCAAGTACTTGAATGCCCTCACATTCTCCATATCCTCACCATCCAACCTCACTGCACACTCTGTGACTTCATTCCTCTCAAACACCATAACTTTACTTTTGTTTACATTAACTTTCAGATTCCTCATCCTACACACTGTCCCAAATTCATTCACCAAACCTTGCAACTCCCTTTCATCTTCACTCAACAGTACTTTATCATCAGCAAACAGCAACACCGGAAGCTTCCAAATCTCACCCTCATTCATTAGAGCCAACCCCATATCCACTGTCCTACCCTGCACCTCCTTTACAACCCCATCCATGTATATATTAAACAGCCATGGAGACATCACACAACCCTGTTTCAGTCCCACATTGATATCAAAGAACTCACTCAGCTCACCATCCACTTGCACCGTAGCCCTAGCTCCCTCGTACGTACTCTTCACAGCACTCAACAATTTCCCCTCCACTCCATATATTCTTAATACCTTCCACATACCTTGCCTATCTATTCTGTCATAAGCTTTCTCCAAGTCCATGAAGGCAGCATACACTTTCCTTCTCTTCTCTAGATACTTCTCCACTAAACATCTTAGAACAAATATCTGATCTACACACCCTTTTCCCTTCCTAAATCCCCCTTGTTCTTCGCCAACTAGCTCCTCTGTCATATGCCTAACCCTGTCAATGAGTATTCTACCATATATTTTACCAGACACAATAAGTAGGCAAATACCCCTATAGATACCACATACTTCTCTCTCCCCTTTTCCTTTGTATAAAGGAACAATTATACCTGATTTCCAGTCCTCTGGAACCCTTCCCTCTTCCCAAGCCAATCTACACAACTTCCATATCCACTCCACAACAATCTCACCCCATACCTAAGCATTTCACCACACACTCCATCAATTCCTGGGGCCTTTCCCAACTTAATATTCTTCATCGCTTGCACTACTTCCGCCCTACTGATCTCTTCCTCCCTCCTCTCATCTCTTCTTCTCCCAGCCATTCTCCAACCACTTATACTCGCACTGCTCTCACTGTCCACATTCAACAAATCCTCAAAGTGCTCCTTCCATCTCCTCAGTTTCTCTCTCTTCTCCACAAACAATCTATTATTCCTATCTTTCACTCCCCTACTATTTCCCCTTTCACACTGCCTTACTTTCTTTACCTCCTTCCTAAACAGTTTCTTACTCTCCCTCCATTTCACACTCAGATTCCTCCCAAACTCTTCATCCACTTTCTTTTTACTCTCCTTCACCAGTCTCTTAACCTCCCTTCTCCTGCTCACATATACCTCTCTCTTCTCTCTCTCATCTTCTCCCCTACCTCTACTCGCTAACCATTCCCCATATGCCTTCTTCTTTTGTTCCACAGCTCGTTTCACCTCCTCATTCCACCATGCTGTCCCTTGCACACCCTTGCATCTCCTCCTCACTTCCCAAACCGCCTCACACGCTGCGCCTATCTCTTCCGTGAATATCTTACATACGTCTTCCACCCCTTCCATCTGCTCGAGCTCATACCTTCCCAATCTTTCTTCCACTATGCTCTTATACTCTGTCATTTTCTCACTATCTTGCAATTTCTCCACTCTTCTCACAGGAGTTGCTTCCTCCTGTCTTCCCCTTCGTCTCCTCAACCACTTTCTTTGCAGCTCTACCTTGGCCATCACTAAGTGATGGTCCGAGACTCCATTCCCACACCCTCTCCACACTCTTCCATCCAACACTTGTCTTCTCATAAGCTCATCCACACACACGTAGTCTATCATTGCCTTTCGTTCAACAAGTTCACCATCCATCCTCCTCATTACTCTCCATGTATACCGGAGGATCATCTTATGCCGAAAGTAGGTGTTGGCTATTGCCAACCCCTTACAAGCACAGATGTTCACCAAAGCACTTCCATATATTATATATATGTATATATATATATATATATATATATATATATATATATATATATATATATATATATATATATATATGTATATATATATATATATATATATATATATATATATATATATATATATATATGTATATGTATATATATATATATATATATATATATATATATATATATATATATATATATATATATATATATATATATATATATATATATGAAATATTCTAGAGGACTCTTTCTCAGTGGGATGATTGTGTTATTTGTTTTCAAGATCAATAGGCCTGTATCAAGATATGTAGTTAGAAATTTTGAACGATTGTGTTTGGCGCTTAAAATATTTTTCACTTGAATTTTTCTCCGTGTAAGTTAACAGGATGTTTATAGTTTTCTGCAATTGAAATATATTATCATAAAAGATTTTAGTGGTATATACTTAGCTATATGATTTTTGTGTCTATTCTTTTTAAATGGGTGTATTCTTAAGCTGCAGAAAGAAATAGTAGTGTTTGAAGTAGAAATATATTTAAACATTTTGGGAATACTTCTTTTGTTTATTTCCTAATCAATTTTGTATCATGTTTTTTTAGTATACCTCTCCTGTTCACTTACACACTTTAACTTTTTCTTACCTTTTATAAGTTTGTCTCCCACGTCCCACGTCAATGTCTCTAGGCGATCTTTAGAATTGGAGAGGATAATTATTACTTTCATATACCCCTTCACTTTCAGAGGTTCTTCGTTAGCTAGAAGAAATTCGTGTGGCGGCAACAATACACCGTGGAACTAAAGCTGTTATGTATTCATACGAATCTTGATCCCGTACTCTTGGTTCCCGTTTTGTGCTTCTTTAACATCTTTTCATCCTACCTAGCTTCCATCCTCTGTTCCACCTGCATATATCTTGAGCACAAATATTATCGTTCTTCAGTCAGACGTACGTTTCATTTTCAACATAGATTTGCGTTATCATGGCAGTTTGTGACCTCAAATTTTCCTTACTTATGAATTATAGTTTTCTTCATTTTTTCTTAGCCTTTCTTTGTGCATATTAGTTTGTAAATTAGTTAGACTCTGCTTGTTCTTCATCTTGCGTCTCTCTCTCATTCATGTCTAGAATCTTTTATTCTTCATTGCATCTTTCATCAGATGTCTTCTCACCTCTCTTTCCCCCTCAGTCCTTCATTGTCTCTTCCCTTCCATATCTCATCGCTTCCTTTATTGATTCTTAATCTCTCTTCACCGCTCTTCCTCTGCCTTTGCTCCCAGATTCTTTATTATTTCTTTTCTTCTCAACTTCTTCTTCTGTCAT
>NC_136991.1:11724683-11807183 GCF_032717465.1 Coenobita brevimanus
CGTAGTCTGCATAATATATTTTCTGATTTAACCCGCCCCGTCCCGGCCACTTTTCGACCACTGGTACCCCCCAATCCCGGGCAATTTTCGACCTTTTTTTTTTTTTGCTAAAACTTTCGCTTTTGGTGAGAAACATCGAAAATTCATAGAGAAATCGCTCACCTGAGGTTTAAAATACTCATTACAGGTAGGAGAGCCTCCTTACCTTACTGGGTTTTCTATCAGGCTGGCACCAAAGAAAACGAGTTCTATGGGAGGATAACTATTTCACACCACTCATAAACGGTATTTATTTATTTACTGTTACGAATTTATATGTAGTACAAGAGTATATTGGTTTTCAAGCAGTAATATAGGCATTATAAGCATTGGTTCACTCACTAATACCTGACCTTTTTTTGCCACATTACCTGATCATCATTTCTAACTGTTTCTTCCTTTAATGCTATGTAAAGTTTGTCCTCCACATTGTCATTGATTGGGGAATCACTCTGGCCCTGAATTTCGTACCGTGGCATGACATGGCTATATTGGCCAGGTCACTGATAACAGGTGAATTGCTGAGAAAAGGGCATGCAGGGGGGGGGAGGAGGTCATGCTGGGTAAGGCATTGTCTCTGCCTGGCATCTTGTTGAGGCAGGTGTCCCGTGTATACGTACCAAAAATGACTCGCGAAAATTGAAAATTGTGGAAATTATGAACCTTGCAATTGCAGGACGTTGAAGTACGTCCTCGGGATTAGCTATGACAAAACGTGAGGACGTGGAAGTACGTCCTCGGGACGGCGCGGGAGGCTCTTATCTTTACTGACGATTATGACATAATTGGTATAACAGAATCGTGGCTAAATACTGAGCAGAGTGATTTTCTACCAAAGTTTAATTTACCGGGGTATTACATTTTCAGAAGTAAAAGGAAGAATCGGGCAGAGGGCGGTGTGTTATTATATATTAAATCAGGATTTCATCCAGTCGTAATTGCCAAGCCATGTATTGAAAACATTGACACAATTTATATTCAGCTTAGAAATTAATCTTGTCATAAAAACACACTTGGGTTAATTTATCATCCATCCAGTCAGCCACTGAACATCGACAATGAAATCTACAATCAAACTGCTGAAATATCATGTACGCAAAGCACAGTGATATTATGTGATTTTAATTTACCATTTCAAAAATGGGGAGAATCCCTATCCTCACAAACAGGGTTAGACCAATATACAAACTTGCAGGAAAGTTCTTTGTACGAATTTGTAAATTATCCGACACGTGGAGCTAACATCTTAGATCTTGTCTTTGCCACATTAGAAAACGTAGTGAGTAATGTTATTGTAGAAGAATTTAGTACAAGTGATCATTGCACTTAACATTAGAGTCAGTGACGACAATGTCAGGGCAACTTACGAGAAAGTGCCTGACTTTAAGAGGGCAAATTTTAAGAAATTAAAGGCAATTTAGGTGCAGGTGACTGGCATCCCATTGTCGAAATTTTAGATATCAATGACACGTGTATTTTTTTTTTTTTTTTACAGAAACTCTCATCAGTGCTGTCAGGTTATGCATTCCAGTGCACAACATAAGTCCTGCCAAAAATTCTAAACCCAGATGGTGGAACTCCGACATTAAACATTGTCTTGAAGCAAAAAATCTTGCATAGAAAAATTATAATGCCACAAAGAGCCAAAATGATAAAAATAAATACAATGCCCTTCGATGGAAAGCCATAAAATTAATTAAGTGCAGTAAGAAAAACCTTGAGGCACATATTGCAAGTATCAGTAAATCAAATCCCAAAGAATTTTTCAGTTACTTAAGAAGCAAAAAGTTGATAACTCCAACAATCGATTCCTTAATCACAGATAGCGGAGAGCACACTGATCATGAAACTACTCGTATTATGGCGAAAATTCTTAATTCTTTCTTCGTGTCAGTATTTACAACAGAAATTATACATACGATTCCTGCTGTTTCCCCCATTCCTATGGAAGGGGACAATATAATCACTGACATTACAGTTAGTGGTCCCGACGTACTACTTGCAATTAAATTAAAAGAGAATGAAACACCAGGATGGAACAAAATATCTCCATGTGTATTGAAGGAACTATGGAATGAAATATCAAAGCCTTTATCTGAGCCTTTTAACTTACCACTTAAGAGCAGTAAGGTACCACATGAATGGAAGCTTGCTAATGTAACCCCAATATTAAAAAAAAGCAACAGATCACAGCGAGAAAACTACCACCCAACTAATTTTACATAGATGATTTTCCAAATGCATAAAACTATTATCAGAGACATGTTTGTGAAACACTTAAAATCTAACAATCTCATCAAAGGTTCACAACAAGGGTTTTGTAATAATTGCTCTTGCCTCACGAATCTGCTGGACTTTTTCAATGATATACTGACCATGTATGTCGACGATAAATCTGTTGATGTCTACCTCGATTTTCAAAAGGCTTTTGACACAGCTTCACACAAAAGACTCCTTCAGAAGCTGAAGGCAGATGCTTTCAGGGACAGTGTTCTCGGGTGGGTAGAAGACTGGCTCGCCGGACGAAAGCAAAGAGTTGTAATAAACGGAAAAGAGTCAGACTGGATAAGCATTACTAGTAGAGTGCCGCAGGGTTCAGCATTAGGTCCTATTCTTTTCTTATAAATATAAATGATACTGATGAAGGATTATGTTGTAAAATTTCAACATATGGTGATGATACTAAAATAGGTAATAAAGCAGACACACCACTGCAGAGGCAGGCAATTCAGAGAGATCTTGATTAACTGTTTAACTGGGTCCATGTTTGGCAAATGGATTTCAAAATTAATAAATATAAAGTGCTAAACATTGGCATTAATAATGTAAGAGTTAGTTATAGCATGAATAATGTCCACCATAATAGGGTAAACCATGAAAAAGACTTAGGAGTTATAATAACTAACGATCTGAAACCAAGCAAAAAATGTACAGAAGCTGTGAAAAAAGCCAGTAAATTGATAGGAATCATAGGCAGAGCATTTGAATATAAATCCGATAATATCGTCCTCACTGTATAATTCCTTAGTATGCCCGCACTTGGAGTATTGCATTCAATTTTGGTCACAGTATTATAAAAAGGATGTGGAAAAGCTTGAAAGAGTACAGCAAAGGATGACAATGATTATACCTAGACTGAGAAATAAACCGTACAAGTAACGTTCAAAAAGTCCTGAATCCCTTTACCCTAACTTAATGAAGGTTACGAGGAGATTTAATTCAAGTATTCAAAATAATCAATCAATCAATCAGTCATTTCCTGTGGCACCCAGCGGATGCATAGGGCCTCGATGAACTCTAACCACCAATATTTGTCTTTTGCCATCTCCTTTAGGTCCCACCAACACTTCTCTCCTGCTTCTTTTCATTGTCCTCAACCAGGTTTCACTCGGCCTACCTCTGCCTCTTCTTCCTCTGGCAGTCCATTCTGGCACATCCTGTATTAAACTGCCTTCTTTTCTATACGTGTGCCCCAGCCATTTCCAGCGAGACAGAGTCACATATTCATAAACTTAGGTTCCATTCTCGTATTATCCCTTACTCTTTCATTTTGTAACTCTGAGTTGCCACTTTACCCAATGAATCCTTCTCAGTAATTTATTCTCAAATCCTAATACTTTCTGATCTGTTGTAATTGTACTGTACCATGACTCATACCCATAAACCTAACCATGGACTTGTAAATTTTTCTTTAGTATGTACGGGAAGCATATTATTATTCCAAACAGGTTTCAACATTCTAACAACTCGCCAAGCCTGTCTAATCCTCTCCTCAATTTCGTTGTTTAATGATCCATTAGATGATACAATCGTTCCCAGATATTTAAAATTTTCCACATTCTTCGCCACATTCAATATACCGTATATTCAAAGGACATGATAATATGGCTGTTAATAAATACTTCATAGTTGATCATTCCAATTATACTACAGGCAGTGGGCATAAATAATTGGCAAATGATTCCAGTCGCATGAAGCTAAGCATTTCTTCTTTAATGGACTTATAAATATATGGAACAAACTACCCTCCAGTGTAGTAAATTGTGATACAGTACTAACCTTTAAAGGTCGCGTAGAGAAGTATCTATCATCTAACCCCCAGCTTAATATGTTTAGTCCTGAATAAAACACTTGTGTAAACAATATTATTTTTTTTGAGCCTGGATCAATTCATTAAATTCAAATGTAGTATATGAACACACAAGGATATGCACAAATAGCCCTGAGTTAACGGTCACTACTCATACTTTCGACCTGTGATAGGCTGTGGATCACTGAGGGACTCTGTTAGTCAAAATAAGTGACCACTATCGGGATATTTTTGATGTACCAGGGGTCACTGCTTCAGGAGGTGACTTGTGCACTTGTCCTGCATGGGAAAGTTCCTTGTCACAGTAGAGTGAACAGAGCTGGGGCCTGATTGACTGCTGCCTACCCTACAAGCACCAAGCAAGTCTGCCACACCTCCCCTGAACTTCCACACTATGCACTGTGCAATTTCCACGCTGTGTCCGCAGATGCCTCGTTAACTCAGTGTACCTGTACATAGTGTCATGCGTTAGTTATTTGTTCGATTATTCATTTTACTTTACTACTTTCTCTTTCATGTTATTCATACTGGTAGCTTATAGATAAAGTATGATAGAATGTAACTTTTCATTTCCAGTCTTTCCTATAAAATTTCCATGTCAGTTGTTTCATACTGCATGGTGGTTTTTCTCACTTATTCTTGCCAGTTTTAACTGGAAGGTTTGGAGGCGGGTCGAGCCTTCGTGGTTTACTGTCCTTATCCTTCAGCACATAGAATTAGATCTTGTAGTCATAGTCAAATCTATAACACACAGCCTCGAAAGGATCATAAGGTCTGTTGCTGTTTTATTTTTTATGTGAGGAAGTAGGAACCAAAGGCCACGAGCCCGTAATAATTGTTCCTTCCAAAAGAAGAACAAAATTGAAGAGAGAGCCAAAATCAAGATCTGATCATTTCGAGATGCCTGGACACACTGCATTTGAAAGACTGGAGATCATAGGAAGCAGGAAATACAGACAGAGGGAGACAGTTCCAGAGATGACCTGTTGCAAAATGAAGGAAAGGGAGTAACGGTTAACTCTTGCATTTGAGAGTTGGACAGAAAAAGAATAAGAGTTTGCTGCTAGACGGGTGCTATGCACCAGTCGTAGAGGTGGAGGAATGCATGCATATAGTTCAGAGGAACAGTGACCATTGAAGTAGCGACTGAAAAGAGATAAAGATGCAACAGTGTGACGAAGAGACAGAGGTTGAAGAGTGTCAGTAAGAGGAGGAGAGTTAATGAGACGAAAAGCCTTTGACTCCACCCTATTGAGAAGAGCTGTATGTGGGGAGCCTCCCCACACATGGGAGTTGTACTCCACACAGGGACGGATAAAATCCCTGTATAGAGTTAACAATTGTGCAGGGAAGAAGGAATGGAGTTGGCTTAGCACACATAATCTTTTAGAAGCAGATTTTAACAAGATATGTAATATGATCTTTCCAAGATAAGTCCCGAGTAAATGAAACTCCAAGCATATTCAAGGATGATGCAGGCTTAATCTGAATATTAGTAAATAATAGTGGGTATACCTGTGGAAGATTTTGTTGGGTTGATAGGTGTAAAAACTGAGTCTTTGATGCATCAAAAACAACCAGATTACTTTTACTCCAGTCAGAGATACAAGCCAAGTCGGACATTAATGTGTCATAGCCTCATCCCTTGTTTGTTGAAGTGAATGATGATGGACGTTGCGGGAACCGAATGGAAAGGTGAAGAGTGGAGTCATCAGCGTATGAGTGGATAGGGTTAGATGTATAGCTTAGAAGGTCATTGATGAATAAAAGGAAGAGAGTTGGTGATAGGACAGAGGCCTGAGGAACACCACAGTTAACAGATCTAGGAGAAGAACGATGGCCATCTACAACAGTGGCTATAGAATGAACAGAAAGGAAGCTATAGATGAAGGCACAGATAGAAGGATAGAAACCGTAACAGGGCAGTTTGGAAATCAAAGATTTATGCCAGACTCGATCGAAAGCCTTTGAGTTGTCCAGTGCAATGGCAAAGCTTTCGTCAACGTCCCGAAAGGAGGATGACCAGGAGTCTGAAAGGTAGATGTGAAGATCGCCAGTGGAGCGTCCCTGACGGAACCCATACTGACGATCAGAAAGAAGTTTGTGATAGGAAAGATATTTTAAAATTTTTCTCTCAAGAATTGATTTCAAAACTTTTGAGATACAGGATGTTAAAACAACTAGACGATAGTTACAGGGTTAGGAATGGTCATCCTTCATTGGGACTGGCTGAATGAGAACAAACTTCTAGCAAGAGGGAAATGTACAAATTGAAAGATAAAGGTGAAATGGTTTACCTAGGCAGGGTAAAAGCACAGAAGCACAGTCCTTGAGGACAACAGGAGGGATTCCGTCAGGTCCATATGCCTTGTTAGTATTGAGGCCAGTGATGGCAGAAAATACATCAACTGAAAAAAATTTTAATGTCAGCCATGAGGAAGTCAGAGGGGGGAAGTGAGGGAGGAACAGCACCGGAATCGTCTAAGGTGGAATTGGAGGAGAAAGTCTGAGTGAATAAATCTGCTTTCTCAGTAGAAGAAATAGCTACAGAGCCATCAGAGCAGAGAAGAGGAGGGAAGGATGTTGAGATAAAGTTGTTAAAAATTTTTGGCAAGGCGCCAGAAGGAGCGGGAAGAATTCGAGTTGGAGAGTTGAGAGGATTTAGTATGGATGAAATTATTTTTAGAAAAGCGAAGAACAGACTTAGCACGATTCCAGGCAGAAATGTATAAGAGATGTGATTCAGGAGTGGGTTGGCTCCGGTACCTTTTATAGGTCCTCTCCTTGTCGAACAGCATTAAAAGAAGCGTGATTAATTCAAGGCTTTCTTGCATTTGTCAAAGGATATGAGAAAGGAATGTATGCTTCCATGCCCGAGAGAATAACCTTCGTAATGCGTAAGGCACACTCAGATGGCTCCCAGCCATGGAAGCAATAATCAATCCAAGGAAAATCAAAGAAGTACTGCCTGAGGGCCTTCCAATCCACAGCTCCAAAGTGCCACAGACGACGTTTCTTTGGAGGGTCCACAGACCGTACCTGAGCGATGGGACAGGTTAAGGTGATAAGGTTGTGATCGGAGGAGCCCAATGGAGAGAAAAAATTAACAGTGTGTGCAAAAGAATTAATTGTACGGAAGAGGTCAAGTATGTTGCAGCTCTCTGCAAGGCGGTCAGGGATACGGGTGGGGTGCTGTACTAGCTGCTCTAGGTCATTAAGGATAGAAAAGGTGTAGGCTTGTTCACCAGGTGGATCAGTGAAAGGAGAGGAGAGCCAAAGGTGGTGGTGAACATTGAAATCTCCAAGAATGGAGAATTCAGAGAAAGGAGAAATAGATAGAATGCTTTCCATCATAGAAGTAGGATAGTCAAAGAATTTTTGATAGTCAATAGAATAAGGAGATAAGTAAACAGCGCAGATATATTCAGTCTTAGAATGACAGGAAAGCCGAAGCCAGAATGTAGAGAATTCAGAAGAATCGAGTTCAGGAACACGAGAGCAAGATAAGTCATTGCGTATATATACACAACAGCCACCTTTGGATTTGAAATGGGTATAGAGAAAGTAGGAGGATACAGAAAAGGGTCTGCTATCAGTTGCCTGAGGCAGCTGAGTCTCATTTAGAAAAAGAAGGTGAGGTTTAGAGAAGGAGAGGTGGTGCACAACAGTGCGAAAGTTAGAGGAAAGGCCACGAATGATGCAGAAATGAAGAAGAGTGTCAGTGGTTCCAAGCAGCTCGAGTCGTCACTCCCTCCCTCTCTCCATCTCTCCCTCCCTCTCTCCATCTCTCCCTCCCACACTCCCTCTCTCCCTTCCTCATATCTCCCTTTCTCCCTCCCTCCCTTTCTCTCCCCCTCTCTCTCCCTCCTTCTTTCCCTCCCTCCTTCCCTCCCTCCCTCTCACTCTCTCTCTCGCTCTTGCTCTCCCTCTCACTCTCACTCTCACTCCCACTCTCATTCTCATTCTCACTCTCACTCCCACTCTCTCTCTCTCTCTCTCTCTCTCTCTCCACCCTACCACACACTACCTCCATTCTCTCTCTAACTTCCCAGCGAACTACTACTTCTGTTCTATCGCTCCCCTCCAGTCCCGAGCCATTGACCTTACTCTCTTTCCTCCACTGCCCAACTGCTATTTCCATTCCCTCCGTCACCCCCATCTAGCATCCATTTTCTCTCTTCCTCTATCCTACTGACCTCAATATCTCTTCCATCGTCCCTCCCCCATTAACATCCCCATTTTCTCGACTCCTTTTATTGCTCGCCATCCCTCTCAGCTTTATCTAATAACCCCGTTCTTCCTTATCCCTCCCCTAAACTTTCTCCTCTATGAATCTCCTCTCCCTATCTCTCTTGTTTTTTTGTCTTCTCTCTTTCTTATGACACCGTCTTTCTGTTCATCCCTAGCTTTCCCTTTCGTATGATTCTCCATCAGTTTCTTGTTCAGCTTCCTCTCTTTCGTGAGTTAAGTGAGGTCATGAAAGATGTACTTGCAGTGAGTTGTATGACGTGACACTATGACAAAGGTACATGAAGTAGGTGTTATGATGTGAGGCTGAGGAAAAGGTGAGGAAAATGAGTGGAATAAAGTAAAGTTCATGAAGGAAAACGCGAATCGAGTCAGGTTGATGTGAGTAATCTGAAATGAGGAACAACAGCTAGTTGGGAGAAAAGTAAACGGTGAAGATATTTATTAGGTGCACAAAGAATTATTAGACTGAGTTCCACGTCGTCCTCATATTTCCATTGTCCCTCATGGGTGTACCTCAACAGAACTCGACCCTCATTTCTGTCTTCAAATTCGATGCTGCACACTGGTCCCAACCTACGATTTTGTGACCATATTCCTAAGGACCTACTATTCACCCTTTATTTTCCTTCCTAAAAACGATGCACTAATACTGTATATAATTTAACATATTAAGATATGCCACCCCAAACGGGATTGAGGCGTCTGGCAATAGATAGATAGATAGAAGATATGCATTAATTACACACTGAAGAATTGTAATATTTATGATGATAGAGTTATGTGTATTTACTCACACAATCAATTCCTTTGCCCCTCCAGTCCGCTGACGCATTTTTCCATCTTAATCTTGTTCATTAAAGGCAGTTTTATCTAACTAAGGACAGACTTCTACTAGTGAAGGGATTCTTGAAAGCTAAATATAAACTCTCCGATTCAGAAAGTTCTCATTGGCTGAATAAAATTTTCAGGAGGTAGCAATAATAAATAAAAAATACTTCATCATACTGAAGGGGAAAATACAAGAGCATCAAGAAATATACAGTACACTTACCATTTAGTATTTAAATCATCACACCCATCACAGTCATCATCATCATCATCTCCTCCACCCCGCCTTTTCCCTTGTGCAATTCAGAATGCTGCAGTGAATAGATACATGCCGTGACTCTAGAAAAAAATACTCTTATTCTCTAAGGAGTAAGTATGAAGAACTGTTTTCCTGACATATTTTTATTTATCATTAGTTCTTCAAAATATAGGGATATGAGCAATGAATGAGACTGTAGTTGTGGTGCATGTCTCTGAGGTTGTCATTATTGTACTCTGGCAACCTATCATTCAAAATGTGAGTCCGACTTCGTATTATATTATACACGAATCATATTATTATGCATGAATATATTATACACGAATCATATTATTATCTATCTATCTATCTATAGCCCGACGCCCTAATCCCGCAAAGGGTGGCTGCAGACAAAACGCCTCCAAGTCACTCTGTCACCCACCATTTGACTCCCCTCCCCCCAACTCACCCACGCCTCCCTCATATACCTCTCAACTCCATCCCTCCACCTCATCCTCGGTCTCCCCCTCCCTCTCCCTCCCTCCACCTCACCTATATACACCCTCTTGGTCAGTCTTTTATTCTCCATTCTCTCCACATGTCGAAACCACCTCAGTGTATTTCTCCTAATCTTCTCAACCACATCCACATCTATTATATTACATACGAATATTATTATACACGAATCATATTATTATGCATAAATATATTACATACGAATATTATTATACACGAATCACATTACCATGCATGAAGATATTATACACGAACATAATATTATTTTCTTTTTACGCTAGGAAGAAAGAAACAAAGGCCTCGATCCTGCAAAAACTGTTCCTTCCAAGAGAAAAATAAAATACAAGAGAGAACCAAATTCAAGATCCGATCATTTCGAGATGCCTGGACACACTGCATTCGAAAGACTGGAGATCATAGGAAACAGAAAATACAGACAGAGGGAGACAGTTCCAGAGTTTACCTGTTGCATATATGAAGGAATGGGAGTAACGGTAAAAACTTGCATTAGAGAGTTGGACAGACAACGGATGAGAGTTTGCTGCTTGACAGGTGCTATGCGCCCGTCGTAGAGGTGGAGGAATACATGCAAACAGTTCAGAGGAGCAGCGACCACTGAAGTAGCGATAGAAAATAGATAAAGATGCAACAGTGCGGCGAAGAGACAGAGGTTGATGGGAACTAGTATGAGGAGGAGAGTTAATGAGATGGAAAGCCTTTGACTCCACCCTGTTGAGAAGAGCTGTATATGGAGAAACACATGCGAGTTGTACTCCACACATGGACGGATAGAACCCTTGTATAGAGTCAACAATTGCGCATGGGTAAGGAAGGAACGAAGTCGGCTTAGCACACCTAATCCCTTGGAAGCAGATTTTACAAGAGATGTAATATGATCTTTCCAAGATAAGTCCCCACTGAATGAAACCCCAGGCATGTTCAACGATGATGCAGGATTAAGCTGAATAATATTAAACATTAGTGAGTACACCTGTGGAAGATTTTGTTGGGTTGATAGGTGTAAGAACTGAGTCTTTGATGCATTAAAAACAACCAGATTATTTTTACCCCAGTCAGAGATACGAGCCAAGTCAGACATTAGGTGTGCCATAGCCTCATCTGTTGTTTCTTGAAATAACTTTTGAGATGAACATTGCAGGAACCGAATGAAAAGGTGAAGGGTGGAGTCATCAGCGTACGAGTGGATAGGGTTAGACGTACAGCTTAGAAGGTCATTGATGAATAAAAGAAAGAGAGTTGGTGAAAGGACAGAGCAAAATAATACATCCCATAGCCGCCATCAAGTTTCTCCAATTTGACCCCACTTCTTAACTTCTAATGCATTTTGCACTTTGCTGACACAGAATATCTTACGCATGTGTGTGTGTGTGTGTGTGTGTGTGTGTGTGTGTGTGTGTGTGTGTGTGTGTGAGAGAGAGAGAGAGAGAGAGAGAGACTGTCAGTTTTCCTTACCTCACATTATCGTAATTAACTGCCCCTCCTTCCCTAAGATACACACATCAAAGCCTCCTCTTATATGATGCCACCTACCACCATTATGGTTGTTACGTCTATGCCATCGCCTTCTCCGGCATCGGCAAGCCACCTCCATACTCCTTCCTGCATCTATTCCTTGGTTGGGAAGGTGGTAAAGTATTGGATATTTTAGCTGTGATCGATCCCACTAAACCCACCGACCTATCCTTACAACATTCTGCTAAAGCCATTTCACCAATCATGAATGGTATATCTGTAATATACTGTACAGTATTAACGCCTGTATATGGTGCCATGTGAGGCTAATGGCATCATCTCCCAGTGCCTGGGAAGACTGCTTTTTGCTACTAATGCAATGGATTTTACCTAGTCTTTGAC
The DNA here is from genome assembly GCF_032717465.1 of Coenobita brevimanus. Taxonomy (NCBI): domain Eukaryota; kingdom Metazoa; phylum Arthropoda; class Malacostraca; order Decapoda; family Coenobitidae; genus Coenobita; species Coenobita brevimanus. The sequence continues at coordinate 11,736,521 of NC_136991.1, forward strand.
CAGAGATGGTTTTCGAAAATCATTCTTTCTCAACAAAAATTGTGTAATAGCAATAATAGTGTTATATATCGTAATTTCAGATTTATAAATAATTTCCACAAAAAATTCTTTGCGCTACTGGGCATATGTGACGGAAGCGAGATTTCATAAACATCGTCAAACATCATAATTGTCAAACATCTTAAATGGATTAAGCAACGCCACCATTATAGACATAAATGGCATTATCATCGTCAGTGACACATTAATGATCTAAGCACTGTCAGTAAACTTAAGCATCATCAGTCACTTAGACATCATCTGTGACTTATGCATAATTACTGGGACAAACATCACCACTGGGATCAATACCGTCGCTGGAGAGACAATCAGGACTGACAAACTTCGAAAACTGGGTCTGACTTCGCTTCTGAAAAGCTAGCAGTGGCTTAGCTACCGGTATTAATACATGATCGTGGTCTTAGACCTATCAGGCCAGTTACAGCCCTCAAAAATAAGTGCCTTCAAATTACACCCAAATCCATTAATAACAAGACATCAAGACCCATCCGAATCCGTTGGCATGAGGAAACACCGTGCCGATTGAAGATGATACACACACACACACACACACACAGACACACACACACACACACACACTTGCATACTAATAAGCTTAATACAACCTCACCAATAAACAAAAGACATCGTCCCCTCCCTCTTCCACCCCTCTCCCAAAAAAGGATTTTGAGAGAAAAACCTGGATTACGGTGGACTAAAAAAATAGTTGAAGTACAAAATGTTACCTTGCATGCCTCTCATTGGCCAGAGCTAACCGCAAACAAGAGACACTGTATTATTTTATTTATATATTTATAATTTGGGGAGCTCAAAGTACATGTCCAGGCTGAACAACAAGATAAAAGACGAGTTATATAAACTGTACTTCAAATCTTAGATTTATGATTAGACTTTAACTTCTTCGTCCTCCTGTTCCTTCCTTTGTTCCTAATATCATCCCATCACATCTATTTTTATTCCTGCTTTTCCCTGGCTTTCTCAGTTGGCATTATAGGGAAGGGTTCGGGGTGTCTGAAAGGGTCCTGGGGTAATGGGTGGGGTGGAATGGGGTGGTGTGGTTCTTAATGAGGGAAGAGTAAATGAGGGATCACGTGCTACAACCTCTCTCTCTCTCTCTCTCTCTCCTGGTCAGTGTGATTATTAATACAAAGAATCCTTAGATTGTTGCTCATTAACTGCAGAGGGATCATGGCCGGAAATATGTTTTTACGAAGTCCCTTTCCTTCCTTACAACATGACCCGAAGTAGTCGTTTTACATCAGCTTTTCCTGGATGAACAGAGACAAGTGGGAAAAGAGTTCATCTGCCTAGCTGGCATGAAAATGCACCTCTTGTTCTTCCAGTTGCAGATTGGATGTCTTATCCAGTGCATCACCGATTTTTTTTTTTTTCACTTGTATAGTTTCTAGTCTTTCTTTTAAATATTAGTTATGTGCACATCACGTTTAACTTTTTTCTTACTTTGTATTCTATTCATTCCAGTTTCTTGTTGCTTTTTAAAATATTTGACATTTGTTTTTAACATAATTCGGTGTACTGTTAGTAATTTCGTAATATCTCAGTGCAGTACTTTGGGCAGTAATGTGTATTCCTTGTGTTCCGTTCCTTTCTAAGTGAATTTCATGAATTTCTTTTTAAAGATTTTCACATTTCTTTTAGGTGGGAATGTAAAATATCTTCCTGCTGTTCGATTACTGGTCATTTGGTTTGAACGACCAGTTTGGGTGACAGTCTCGCTATATGCATGGTTCGATCTCTAAGACGTGATGGGATTTTTGAGTCACGTCATAGCTCAAAGGGAAGTAAAATAGATACCCACTCTTAAATGAACAGGGCCAGTGTCGCCTAGCATTGGACTCTAATTCGATCTTTTTACCCTCCACATGGCAAAGTTAGAGAAGAGTGTTGATATCACTGGAATCAATAGGTATCTGCCCGTAGGGTTGGGAGGCAGGGTGGCTGGCAGGGTGTAGAGATATCGTTTCCAGACAGAACTCAGAAAATATTCATGACACTCATGAAATTTCACATAGCTATGTGTCTTACAGTGAAATGGTGCCATTTCATAGGTAGAATGCTGTGCCTTAAGTATTTTTTTTTTAATCATGAAAATTAAGAAATATTGACTATCAAATACGTTTATGTCAAGTTACAGAATATGGTTAAAGCTTTTGGCATATCAGATACAGCCAAGATTCCAGCGGCTTGAAAGATGAGTGAATGGAAGCGTGGCCCATTGGAGTGGGCAAACTTGGGCTGTCTGGATGTTGATACTCCTCACCCTGCCCTAAGGTGGGAATGGAGGTCCGGATGATGATGATGATGATGATGATGTGAAACATAATTTTTTCTAGGGATTTCAATGCGACCTTCGCATTAATCTGAAGGGCCCAGGTTATGTGTCCTCAAGACATTCTCCTTACGCCCACCTTTAAAAGAAAAGATGGGGGTGAGGGCCGTTATGTGCTTGTTTTTTTTTTTTTTTGTATAACAGAACAAGAACAAATAACAAATGAATAAAAAAATAATAATCCATACACCAAATTACTGGCGTCCTCCATTCATAAAATATCTGTAACAGTTGGACTTGAACAGCTGTAGGTTGACGTCTGGGGGAAAGCAACTCTGGGGAAGCAAGTTCCAGAGAGATGCAGTTCGGGAAACAGAAGAATTCTGATAAGCAGAAGTTCTGCAATATGGCTGAGTGACATTCCAGTCATGAGCGCTATCAGATGCCCGTGTAGCACGAGGGAAGGCATGGAGAGGTGGAATGGATGAAACGTCGTCTGAGCATTTGCCATAAAAATATCTGCAAAATAGTGCAAGTGAGACTACACTCTTTCATACTTGTAGAGGAGGTAGTTTGTTTATAATAGCAGGGTTATGAATAATTTCAACAACTTTGTTCTGAATTTTGTCTAGTTGTTTTAATGCAACTTTTCCACATCCATTCCACAAGGGTGAGCAATAATCATGCTGAGAGCACACAAGACTCTTATAAATTGTAACTACCTGCTCGTCAGTGAAGAAGTTAAAGACTCTGTACAATAATCTAAGTTTCTTTGAAGCGGTTTTAACAAGTGATCTGACATGATCAAAGAGGTCCAGTTGAGGGCACTGTTAAGTGAGACACTGAGAATGTCAATACCTTTGGAGATGGAAAAATTAGGAGCATTAAAGGTAATATGCGAATCTGGCAATATTTGTTTATTAGTAAATTGTATATATTCGGTTTTACTAGCATTAAGTGAGGCAAGGTTGTTTTGTCCCCATTCACTGACTGTATATAAGTCTTGATTTATGGAGATGGCTGTCCTAAGTTGAGAGGCAGAGATATTAGACTTTGTAAATGAGTGTTTGAATCTGAATGAACTTTGAAGCGTTGAGTCATCTGCATATGAATGGATGGGATGTTGGGTGACATGAGAGATCATTAATATGAACCAGGAACAGGATTGGTGCCAGAACTGATCTCTGTGGCACGCCAGCGTTAATTGAGTGGAAATTGGAATATACATAATCTACTTTTACTCTTATTTTTCTGTCGTTGAGATATGAGGAATGCAGAGGAACAAAAGACGTTAGCCTATAGCAAGGGAGTTTGGACAGCAGGAAACGGTGCCATACTCTGTCAAAAGCTTTAGAAATATCAAGGGCTACAGCATGAGATTCTCCATGTAGGTCGATTGAATGATGGATGGTATGAGTCAGGAGATTGAGAATGTCAATGGTGGATCTTTCGTGGCAAAAACCATATTGTCTATCACTAATCAAGTTGTTAGATTCAAGATGTATATCTATGTGCTTATCAATTAAAATTTCAAATACTTTACCAAGAGAAGATGTAACAGCTATTGGTCAGTAATCAGAGGGGTCAGAGGAACTCCCTCTCCTTGGAATTGGATGGATATTGGCTTCTTTCCATGAATTAGGGAATGAAGAAATACGTATGCATAGTCTGAATGATTTAGATGGAACAGAGGCAAGTTCTAGGGAACACTTTTTCAAAACAATTGGAGGAATTCCATCTGGACCTGGAGCTTTGTTGGTTGGCTAATTGTCTAGGATGGATTTTATGTATCTTGTCTGTATTTTAGATGGAAAAAAATTCGGGAGAGTCAAGTTTTAATACTGGGACGTTCAGGCTGACTTCCTTTATGGTAGAATTTCTGCCAATGTACTGGGAAAGATATTTGCTTTCCCAAGCGACTCATTTGTAATTTTGCCATCCGAAGATTTTAGTGGGGGAGTGGATGATGGCTTGTTAAAGTTATTATTGAAAGAATTGAGAGATGACCAGAATATGCTATTGTCATTAGGGTTATTTAGTAGTTTTGATGCTTGATTTTGAAGAAAGTTTGATTTTATGAGATTGATTACAGTTTTTGCATAGTTTCTAGCAATTTTAAATTGAGAAAGTGATTCAAATGTTTTTGATTTTAAGCAAGAGTTATAAGCTAATGACCTGTGGGCTGTTGTTCTGGCACAGTTGCTATCACACCATTTTGGAGAGTTCGATCTTTTAGTGAACTGTTGACCTGGTATGAATAATTCCATACCAGCCATTAACGTGGGACTGGGTAGAACTGACATCACTAGAGAAGAAAGACTGTCATGGAATGTCAGCAAGATCATTTCTACATCCATCCCAGTTTGCCCTATCAAAAAGCCATCGGGTCACCCTGACAGGTTCAGAATAGGGAGGTTTGGGGGGGCTAACTAATGAGGCTTTGATGAGACTGTGGTCAGAGGATCCAAGTGGTGAAAGTACCTCTATCGTGTATTGATCTGGATTATTTGTCAGGAATAGATCCAAGCAATGGGCATTATGGTCAGGATTATCTGGAATTCTGGATAGTTGCTTTACCAACTGCGTGAGATTAAACGATTCTGCAAACATCTCGCACTGTAGACCAGCATCGTCAGTCCTGGCAGCATGCAATAACCATTAAACATTACGTACGTTAAAATCACATCAAATGGTAATATCGGTGCTAAGGGCAAGGTTAAGGTTACTCAACTGTGTGGATATGGGATCAAATACTCTGGTTTCTGAAGAAGCACTGGGGGAGCGATAGACTACACAGATATATTTGGTAATATTTAGATAATTTAGTTTACACAGTGAGTAATCAAAATTCGTTGAAGTGAATTTTAAAACAGTTTCAACTGCACATTAATATTTGATATAACAACAGGTGCCGCCCTTGTTATGGAAGTTTGTGAGGAGATGGTAACCAGGAAAGCAGTCTCATCCATTCTTTCTCAAGAAATAAATTAATGAAAGTAAATAATAAGTAAAACATAGGCAGTGCTATGAACTCTCCATTTTACCAAGCACTTACTCTACGCGAGGTTTCTGTCCACGCTGAGCTGACCTTAGAACACCTGCGTTATCATTTGTCAGATGTACCGCCCCAGTCAAACTCTTCACCAGATTTTGTCCTCGGAGAGGATCGCAGACGGCCCCGGCAATGTTTTCCTGGTCAGGTGTGCAAGGAGGTGAGGGGTAAGTGCTTGGTCACATGGAGAGTTCATAGCGTTGTCTATGTTTTATTTAGTATTTATTTTCATTAATTTATTTTCTGAGAGAGAAAGGATGAGAGACTGAACAACGTTCCATGTGTGAGAGAATGTATGTCTCATAAACAAAGAACTACCCCGAAAAGTGGGTGGTATGCGACAAGTGAGAGAATGGCAATATCCGTGAATGCGTGAATATGGCATGTGTCGCTAAAGCAAGGGCAATAGTGCTGATGAAGAGAGGAACGGATGGCAGAAGAGGGGGTAGAGAAAGATGTGAAGAAGGACAACGGGAAAGAGAAGTGAAGTTAGTATGAAGAATGGAGAGAGGAGAGACTGGGAGGAGAAGGGGAAGGAAAGACAGGAAGAAGAAAGAAGGGAAGAAAGAAAAGTGATGACTCGTAGAAGAAAGGATTCATAAACAAGAAGAAAGGAAAAAAAAGCGATTAAGAAAGAGTAACTGAGCAATGCAGGAAAGGGAAATGAAAAGAGGAAAAAAAAAGAAGGGGAAAAAGAAACGTGATAAATAAATGTCACACACATGATTCATATATTGTCCTGTGTAAGGGCGAAAGGAGATAGATATACGAGGAAACAAGAGAGTAGGAATATGGGCTAGCAGAAAAGCAAGAAAGGAGGTAAAAAAGGAGATGGTGGAAAGATAAAATATATACAAATGAGATGGATAAACCCGTTAAAGAAGGAAGCATTACGTACAAATATTACTTAGGAAAAGAGATGGCGATTTGATGACAAGGGCTCAAGGAATTAAGGGAAGAAAACAGAACACAAGAAAACAAAGAAGTGTAAAGAAAAGGAAGTGAAATAAAAGTCTTGGGACATAAAAAGAGAGGAGGAAATGAACAAGATAAGACTGGAGTACAGAAGATAAAGAAAAAGTCTGCTAACGTTCACGTAAAGTAATGGGAAAAGTACAAATGAATGGAGTAATGTGACGTGACAGTATCAGTATTGTATTCAAGACCAGGCATCTCGAGACCAAGACCAAGATCAGATCCTCCGAGTCCAAGACCAAGACCAAGATCAGATCCTCCGAGACCAAGACCAAGACCAAAACCAGACCCTCCAAGACCAAGACCAAGACCAAGATTATGTATCGATGCGATACTCAGCACCTTTAAAACCAATTTAAGTTGACTATCGCACTTGAGTTGAATGAGTTTGGGGAGTTTCTGGGAAGACAATTGCTAAGAAGAATGAAAGAGAGAAGAGGGCAATGGGGATGATACCGGGGGCCAAACTTCAAGAGTATGGAGGGACCAGAGCCCACACCAGGAGTGTGACTATTTTGCTTCTTTTTTTTGGCCCGTGTCAAACGTTTTCCAGGCACCCCAGGGCGCGGTCGTAGCTCTCTACGGCCCTGCACACTGATGTTATGGCTTTTGAAAGTTTTTTAAGATTTTAAACTTTTGAAAGAACGGTTTTGAAGTTGTAATATATGGTGTTGCATACTTTGTCAGTGCCATCGTAGTCATGGATAGCTGCATCTTCCTCATGCGAAAGCTGGTTTTCTGAAGACTAATTTTCGCACTTCTCTCCGAGCTTTACCTGTGCCCAAATGTTCCATACACAACATATTCATCTTTCGTTTCTCGTGAACAGTTGAGGGGGACTACCTATTTTTCAGGATAATTTCACAAGAGACCGAAGGAGTTTCAGGATACAGAGGTGGAAAGTAAAACATTTTCATAAATATAAAATATATATTTTACTTTCATAAGTACTCCAAATACTTCTTACGGTCGTACCCACTATTTGTTTAAGAGAACTGTTTTCACTAACTTTCCCTCTTGAAAGGGGGCCTCATTCGAGTCTGCTGACTGCCCTTCTTGATACTACAGATGATTTATCGGCCCCCAGGTGGCCCCCCCACTTTAGTGGGGCTGGAATCGCCACTGAGCCACATGGCCATGGCCCCCTGCTCGTAAGTGAATAAGTTGTATGAAATACAAGGGTGGCTGTGAAACAAGAAAATATTCTGATTTCTTCTAAAAAGGTCACAGAAGTCACTGCAGGCCTCTGTGATAGCCATTTGGAAGCTCTGAAGGGTCATAACTCGAAAGGTTGGAAGCCAGTGATGTCTGACTTGGCCCCCATCGCTCCAAGATCCTGGCTACGCCCCTGTAAGGAAGGAAACATATTTACGAAATTTAACCCGCCCCGTCCTGACCGATTTTCCACCACTGACTCCCCCCAATCTCAATCAATTTTGGAAAAAAAATTTTTTGGCTCAAACCTCCGCTTTTGGTGAGTAACATCGAAAATTCATAGAGAAATTGCTCACCTGAGGTTTAAAATACTCGATACAGATACCAGTACTCCTTACCTTACTGGGTTTTCTATCAGGCTGGCTCCAAAGAAAACGAGTTCTATGGGAGGGTAACTATTCCACACCACTCATTAACAGTGTTAATTTATTTATTTGCAACGAATTTATATGTAGTACGAGAGTATACTGGTTTTCACACAGTAATATAGGCAATATAAGCAATGTTTCATTCTCCAAACACATCAACATACCTGACCTTTTTTGGCAACATTACCTGATCATCATTTCTGACTATTTCTTCCTCTAATGCTATGTAAACTTTATCCTCCACCTTGTCATCGATTGGGGTATCACTCTGGCCCTGAATTTCGTACTCTGGCATGACATGTCTTTACTGGCCAGGTTACTGGTAACAGGTGAATTGCCGAGACAATGGCGTGCGGGGGGCGGGAGGTCATGTGGGGTAAGGAATTGACCCTGCCTGGCATCTTGTGGAGGAAGGTGTCCCGTGTATATTTACCAAAAATCATGCTTGAAAATTGAAAATTGTTCAAATTTGGAACCTTGCAATTGCTACGCATTTATATATGTCAACAGGACAGACAGTGACAAAACGTATGGATATATATATACGTATATACGGGTTAATATATGTGAACAACTGAACATCTAGGTGAAATATTTTTGCTTTCATTGCTTCATTGGCATGAAGAAACAAACATAGGAAAACAGAAATTTTTGTGGTTACATTTTCTGAGTGAACTAGCTAAACCTGCAGTGTACGTGTACAAAGGGTACAGGGACTGCATACATCATACATGTATATAAAGTACATGGAGGTGAGCAGAGCTGCAAACATGCGTGCATGGAAACGGAGATTATCACTGCGAGAAAGGCCATGTCATGCATGCTCTCTTGACTCACACGCACTCTACCGGTGCTCGCAGAGCTCACTTCACACATCATCACCATAGTGCTAGCCAGCCAGTATCTATGGACAGTACAACGCTGTATGGGGTGCCGTGAATTGAATCAGCCATGATTTTTCTCCATGTATGACCATAAATTCCGACCTTCCCCATGCCATGATGCACTTTGTAATGCTGGTCTCGACTTGGTCTCGAGCCAAAACTCCAAGACCAGAAACTTCGAGACCAAGATCAAGACCAAGACAACATCAAACTGATCTCGAGACCTACAACACTGGACAGCGTACATTCATGTTAGTAAAATTCCATGATAACAATGAAATTATAGTAAGGAGACTAAGAAAGAGAAATAAAAAAGCCCAAAGTGCATAAAAAAAAGAAAAGTATGAAAAGAGAGATACAGAAGTGTAGGAGGGAAAGTATGGGGAGAATGTAATGTACAGTATATTAATATCATATGGAAACAGTGTCAGTACCGGGTAGTTTAAGAAACGGGAAGAGATGAGGTGGAAGCGAGTGGGAGGCAAAAAGAGTAGAAAATGATATATAAATAACAGGAAAGGATTTTGGATGGAGATGAGAAGGGTGGGGGGGAATAATGAGAGCCCTTCACTCCTAACATAAGCAGGCGAGTTAGGAACAGGATAAAATGAGAGAGAGAGAGAGAGAGAGAGAGAGAGAGAGAGAGAGAGAGAGAGAGAGAGAGAGAGAGAGAGAGAGAGAGAGATGGGGAAGGGGTGGTGCGTTAACAGGAGGGATGTTGGGTGTTGGTCTTTTGCACTGTTGACAGAGGTTTGTGAATATCTATCTATCTATCTATAGATAGATAGATAGACAGATATACACAAGTCTGTGTGTGTGTGTGTGTGTGTGTGTGTGTGTGTGTGTGTGTGTGTGTGTCATTATCATCAGCAGCAGCAGCCGTTTGATTGTCCACTGCAGGACCGGCCTATCTTGACTGAAGTGGGGACGATACAGCCTATGTATCTATACCAAGTGGTTTAGAGTGTCTGGTAGAGACTGCACCTAGGATGAGAAGTGCTTGTAAGTGTGACTGTTGGAGTGGCTTTGGATGTGGTTGTAGTCTGTGAATAGGCCCACATAAGCTGACTGGGTGAAAGCATACTATATAGTACGCGATTCTGGTTCAACCACAGCACCCCTTATGTACGGCAAAGCAGTATGTGGCCGGAAGAATGCTCAAAAAAATTATTACCCTGGTGGAGCGCGAACCCTCGGTCTCCTATAAACAAAAACGCACACTCTACCACAGAGGCTTCATATATATATATATATATATATATATATATATATATATATATATATATATATATATATATATATATATATATATATATATACTTGAAACTTTTCCACTAAAGATCTAAGAATGAATATCTGATCTACGCAACCTCTTCCCTTCCTAAAGCCTCCTGTTCTTCTCCAACTAATTTATATATATATATATATATATATATATATATATATATATATATATATATATATATATACTGTGAGAGCGAGAGAGAGAGCGAGAGAGAATGTTATTGAATTGTTGATTAACTGAATGATTGATATGTTTCTTGTTGTAAAAGTATACAGGTACATATAAAATATGAAAGGTGGCCGGACTTGCCGCACCCCTTCAAAAATGTCAAAATAATGAAGTCAAGCTGTGTATGTATGTGTCTCTCCGTACGTGTGTTTGTTTCTTTCACGAGAATGATAATAAATACCGAGGTGACTCTTTTTCCATTAGGTAGGGGTAAGTCCAGGGAGTACCAGGAAAAATAAAAATAAAAGGTGATCGCGCATGACGCGACGGTGCTAAATTGTCATAAATCACAGGCAAAAATGCATGTCTGTGCATTTGTTTTTTTGTTTCACGAGAATGGTAATAGAGATTGACATACCTGCTTTTGCATTAGGTTTGGTGAGTCCACGGAGTGTCAGAAAAATGCACAAAGACACCCATAAATGGCCACCGTGCGTTACGCGACGACATGAAATTGTCAGAAATTGCACTAAAAAAAATTTGAAAAAAATCATGTTTTTTGACTTTCTGGTCACAACTAATCACCGTGTGCTGTATAGTTGTAGGGAAATTAAGATAATGGGATTTGTAAACATTTAGTGATGGAAACACTATAAATTGATCCCACGATTTTTTGCGGACAAGCACTGTTATTCACGCACAGTTGTAAATCGAATAAGGCTTCATGAACTACTACAATTACATAGTAACTAAAAGCTGAAATATCATACAAGTTTAAGGTAAGTGGCACTTTCCAAGCCCGTGATGGAGAACAACTTACACATCCTTACCTTTTTTCAAGTCGTGCGGCTCTTTCGTCTTGGGTAAAACACGTACATCCATATCCCCTTCAACACCTTTCCACTCTGATCTCTCTCGCTCTGTCAACTCTATTACTCCATTACTTCACCCCCCCCCCTCTCCCGGGCAGTTCATTGTGGAAGGGGTGTATGTGATTGTCGGCATTTATTTATTTATTCACTCTGCCCAATTCATTTCTGAAGAGGTGTATGTGATCGTCAGCATTTATGTATTTGTAACCACGCATCGATTATTTCTTGAACCTATGAAAGGATCATCTTCAAACTTTGCACAGGTACTGGGTATGTCGAACTGAGGAAATGATTCGATTTTGATGAAAATTCACCAATGGTAAATGTTTCTGAGTATCTCTTGAACCAATGAACAGATCATTGGTGTTAGGTATGTGTAACTGAGGAAGTGATTCTATTTACTGAAAATCCACCAGGGGTAAGAGTGGCAGTGAGGGGCTTCAAATTTGGGGCCCAGTGATATAGGGAGCAAATTTTTAAAAGTGCCATAGGAGGCAAAAGGTGAGAGGTAGACACATGGATGCTCTTAATCCTTAATAGAAAGTCTCATATGGGGATTCTGCTGGCACTATTACATTTGACCTTTGATGACCTTGAAAAGTAAAAGTCAAGGTCACATTTTTTACTGCTTAAATTAGCCAAATGGTAAGAAATAGGCACATGGTTACAATTAACCCCTTAAGTCCGCAATTGTTTCAGGCAGGGTACCTCCCACAACCGCAATTCGGGGGTGTTTTGGCGACTTTCACCAAGGGCAAATTGACTGTGCTCTGACTAAAGAGGAAGAGTCTACACACGTGACAATGCAATCCGTACCCCCGTAGGCGTAATGGTTACCGCACAATCGCGCGTCAAAGTTCAAAAAAGTTTATGATAGTTACCCCTCGGAAACAATCGAAAACATGAAAATTTTGTTAACTACCTATTTTTCTTATTGAAACAGGTAATTTCAAAGTGTTTTGTCACACCAACCATGAAAACAGGTGTATGTAGGTGTGGGGAGATTACTAGACTGTGGGGAGATAAAGTAGGCTGTGGAGAGTAGGCCTATAGGAACGGGGGTTGGAAATAACCAGCTTTTCGCATGAAAAGAATGCACTTCATTGTGTTCTGTAACATCTATCATGAAAACACGTGTGTATATAGGTGTGGGGAGATAACTAGTGTGGGGAGTAGGCCTACAAGGCCTTGGTCGTACTTGGGGAGAAAAATTTTGGCAACAACCAAATTCTCTAGTGGAAACCCTCCATTTGAATGGGATTTGTCATACCAGCCATAAAAACACGCGTGTATGTAGGTGTGGGAAGATAAAACAGGTATGGGGAGTAGCCCTACAAGGCCTCAGAGTCATTCCAAAACTAACACAGACGCATATAAATATTTATAACCATCAAGGACATCAAAAAGTTGAATAATGCTATAAATGCATGCATAAGAAAGGAAAGCAATAATTTGTTTCCGATTTCTCTTTTTGCTGTCCCAACTTCCCATTACACATTTATCACACCATTACCATTATCACATTATCATTACACTTCATCACACTTATCATTACAATTTCGGCAACAATCAAATTCTCTTGTGGAAACTCTCCATTTCATTGGAATTTATCACACCAGCCATGAAAACAGGTGTGTTTGTATGTGTGGGGAGATGAAACAGGTGCGGGGAGTAGCCTTACAAGGCCTCAGTCTTTCGAAAACTAACACAAACGGACACTACTCAGAGGTGCTGATCTAGGCAGATAGGGAGAATGAAAAAATAAAAATAATAAGATGCGTCGTAGGTAGTACAACATGCAGCATTCTCCAACTACGTACGTACAGAAACTGGTAGGTACGAAGTGAGAAAATTAATGAACAGAGTGGGGTGTAAAAATTTGGGAAGAAGTCGAAATAATAAGAAACAGGTACATACAGTCACGGAAAGTTCCGTATTACCCATCTCCCGAAACACTGGTATGAGACAGGTGAATGTGAAGCAGCAGCCTGACATCATATGACTGGTAACTGTGAGCGTGAAGGAGGGGGAGGCGGGGGATTGAGGGCAGAGGAGGGTTTAGTGATAGACTGGGAATCACTTACAGGTGTGCAGTGTATGACTTGGAAGGCGTGCTGGAGTTAATTTCGTAAGGATAGATGATAATATGATGCTAGCATTTTATGAAAAAAAATAAAAATAAAAAACGTAAATGTCTGTAGTGTTGTCAAGAAAGCTAAGGAAGTTTGCAGGGTTCGGACAAAGGTTTGAATGCATTCATTCCTTCTCGACTTTAACATGAGACGTTTCTCCAGGAGATATTCGTAACGACGTAACATATATGTATATTTTGTGTTGAAAATAAAACCTCTATATTATCTACGGTCTCTCTCTCTCTCTCTCTCTCTCTCTCTCTCTCTCTCTCTCTCTATTGTATGCATGTATTTATGTATATATGTAAATTCGTATAAATTCGTTTATTTATCCTTTGTCGTCCCACTGTAAACATCCACCTGCAAACATTTTCAGTGTTATTCTGGTAATTATTCATCTCAAACTCAAAGGGTAGTACTTAATAATAATAATAATAATAATAATAATAGGAATAAAATATTTATATGAGAGATTAACAAGTTTTTCGTTTTCCTATAGACAGAATGACATGGGAAATCCTAATTATAAGATCAGTCTCTGTAACTATCACTCCTATCGAATATTACAAGACGAAACCAAAGAAGCATACCTTTGACAGTAAACATGTACTGATACTGTGACATGAGCAACTCTCTAAACCCTCTCACCCCCGGCCACCCTCCCTCCCACTCACAGTTACCAGACAAGTGGGTCTGGCTGCTGCTTCGTGACTATTCGTTGACCACCAATGCTCCGAACAGTGGGTAACGCGGAACTTTCCCAGACTGTACATCAGGCCTGAAACTCGGGGGCCTGTTGGGGGTTGGAAGGGTAGTGATGGACAAGGAGGGAGAGATGGGGGGGGTTTGGGGGGGGGGCCGAGGCTAGCAGGGAGGGAGGAGGAGCAAGAGAGGGTGGGAAGGGACGCAGGTTGTTGTGGGAGGAGAGATGCGGTTGCGTGGAGGGGTGGAAGAGTGATGGGGGACAAGGAGGGCGTGAGGGAGTGGAGTAGAGGGTGGCATGGAGGCGGCCGAGAGGGGGTGCCCCCCCACCCCCCGGGTTGGTCCGATCCCCCCCTCACGCCTCATCAGGGGCGAATTCTCATTGGCCTGAAGCCAAGTACAGTTGGAGAAATTTCCGCGCGGTACAACGCGTAGAAGGCAGCAGGAGCGGCAAATAATTTGATCTGGTAACAATGTTGGGGGTAAAGGAGGGGTGGAATGTGCGGGGTAGGTGAGGAATTGGAGGGTAGTGGGGATAGCTGTGTGGTGGAAGGGGTGGGAGGTGAGGGATGGGGGGTAGTGGGAGTAGCTGTGCGTTAGGAGGGATAGAGGTGGGAGTGGCAGAGTACTGGGGAGAGGCTTCGGTAGAGAGGTGGCCTGCGGTCCTACCGGACCCACGTTCAAATCCTCGCTGGGACAGGGAACAGTTTAAGGATTTGAATTTAATAGAAACAGACTTTACTGATCTACTAGAAGACCCGCCGACATGTCAAAAAAATACCCCCGCTAATACCAATACATCATCTCCTGTATGAGACAGCCCTAGCATGTATTCCATATGGACGCTGGGTGTTAGCCCCGAAGTGGTGACATGTAGAGGTGTATAGAGTGAAGGAGGACTACTGGGCCTTGGAAGCAGGCTGTGAAGCCTATGCCCAGAGTCGAACACAGAAAAAAAAATAATGTAACATAATTTGCTTTGATTTTAAATGAATGTGTTTTTATGATAGGGGAACACACGAAGTAGCAACAAGCTGTGAAGTGATGGTTCATGACATGATGAAAAATGGTCAGTTCAGTGATCACGCAGAGCTGATATAAACACGCAGACATCACCAACAAGTAACCTTATATAATGACTTGCCCCCCTTCGGTATAACATCCTTAATTGTAGCACAGACTAATATCAGACGTTTACCTCAGATACTTCACAGAAAAGTTGCTCATAGATTCTTAAGAACGTATGAGCAACTTTTCTGAGAAGTATCTGAGGTAAACGTCTGATATTAGTCTGTGTTACAATAAGGATGTTATAGATACCGAAGGGGGGCAAGTCATTATATAACCTGGGAGTAGCGCCCCAAGAGGCTGCCCTATCAGTGGGTGTACAAGGGCTGGATAGTTGCAGTGCCAAGGCGCGCTTGGAGGGTGTCTCTGCAGCTGTCCTGGCAGGGTTGTCATAAAGACTTTGTAGTTACTTGTAGAGAAGTATATTTTAGACTTGTGGTCGAGCGGCTTTTATATCTTGTAGTAGCTTCCCCACCAAATGTCATGTAGTGACAGGAGAGGTAAAGAATAGTATGGGACTATTTTTATTTGTCTTGGAAATATTAAACACGGAACGAGTATAAGTCCCGGGTAGCTACCTCCCTGTCTCACTATCTCTCTCTCTCTCTGTTCTAAGGCTAATCTCCGTCTCGACCTCTCTCTAGGGTCGCTTGTCTCCTTCTATCTAGCCTGTTCGGTGGCTAATCTCCGTCTCGACCTCTCTCTAGGGTCGCTTGTCTCCTTCTATCTAGCCTGTTCGGTGGCTAATCTCCATCTCGACCTCTCTCTAGGGTCGCTTGTCTCCTTCTAAACTCTCTTTCCTAAAATCTGGTGTAGCAGGGGTGTGTCACGTGTGTTCCTCATGGTTACCAGATCTTTGTTCACGAGAGGACTGCTGACAGCTAACTGCATCATCTCCTTACTGGCCGCTGTCGTCACCTTTCCTCAGTGTTAAGAGTGTGTAAGCATGTTTAGCACTGCTCGATTCTCGCAGACACAACACCTTCTCATCATCTGACTCCCTGCTTCTATCTGTCTCTCTATCTATCTATTTATCTATCTATCTATTATGTAGTCCTACATTTGCTCGGCCGCGCGAAAATGGCGTACCATCGACATTTAATAGTTATAACATATTAATACATACTACATACACATTATAATGAACTTATAAGCTAATTATAAAGTAACATAATTGTATGAATATTGTATACATGTAATATTCATAGTAAATAGTGATTATTCAGTAATAATACATTTTAAATAAGTTGTATACATATTTGAATAAATGCAATGGTTGTTTTATAACACTTTGTAAGACGTGCATGTACAACAGACGTACGCATATAATTGTGCAATGGTATTACTGCTAAGTTATACATTACATATTTGAGTTATCACTTTAGTAATGTCTAATATTTCACCTAACTTGTATGATGATACTGGTAATACAGAATTGTGCTATAATTGTATGACTTATATTGTGTTAATGCATAATTGTGTTGGCCTTATAATTGTAGTTACATTTTGTTAATGCAACTGTTACATAAGTGTCTTGGCCTTATAATTGTAGTTAAAGTTACATAAAGTTACATCTTGTTAATGCAACTGTTACATAATGGTACATATCGTTTGTAGTTACATAATTGTACTTAAAGTTACATAAAAGTTACATCTTGTTAATGCAACTGTTACATAATTGGCAAGGTGTAACATGATGCAATCGTTTGTCGTTACATAATTGTTACATATCGTTTGTAGTTACAAAATTGTAGTTAAAGTTACATAAAAGTTACATCTTGTTAACGCAACTGTTACATAATTATAATATGGAGTAACATAATTGTAATAACTGCAGTCCTAACATATGCTGCGGTCGATGATAGTGATGATGTGTCATGCCACTTGTTTGTGGAGACACAATTTGCTTTTTTTGTTTGTAGTTTATGTGGTATTTTAGCATATGTAGTAACACTTACACTTATTTTCATTTGTTTGTTATGTGATCTTACTCTATTTCTCTTTTTTCCTTCTCACTCTTCTTTCTTTCTTTCCTTTCCTTTTTTTTTTTTTTTTGTATGTATTGATTTTCCATAGTTTGTTTCTCTTTGCTTGTGTACACTTTTTTCCATGTTGTTCATGGTTACATAATTACTGGCTAATTTCCTTGGGATACTTTTTCAAAGTTTAGTTTATATTGCAGAGATTATAAAATGATATTATATAGTCCCATATTTTGTTATTTTATATAAAAAATATATACACTATATACAGTATTAACTATACACACTGACTTGTTGTTCACCTGTACCTATCGTGAGTAATATGTGTCAGCACTGTGTGGAAATCATTGTCTTCACGATTGTGTTGAAGATGTTCACTCTTGCTAACGGCATTTGTGTTGGCCATTTTTTTTTTTTTTTCTAGTTTACCTTGTAACTTAATTTATATGTTTCCACTAGGTAACTTTAATTAATAAATGTTTAATACAGTTCTTTTAATCGCTCACTGAGTAACTGTGATGGTATATTTTCTTTATCACTTTGTAGATATAATAATGTATAGTTGTACGTATGAAACACGTATTTTATGTAGGTATAAATGGTAACACTCGTTGATAGTAAATAAATGTTATATTTATTGTTGGTGATTATTTAATGTTTGAGTTATGCTGATAACTGAAGTAAGTATGTGTATTTAAACTGTAACTATACAGCACGTTTTATATGTTTGTGCAGAAGCTTATTGTCTATCACTGTGTATTGTATAAATGAAGTAACTATGTAACTCACTAATTTTTACCGTGGTGGGAAATGGTGTGAGTGGTGTTGCACGTGGTGATAGCGTTGTCCTTCGCGGGTTGATTAACGTGTTGTCGTCTCAGCACATGGTGACGTCGGCTTCCCACACTGGTAGCTGTGGTGAGTGAATGAGTAGCGATGAGTAACTTGAGTGAAGACGAGTGAGTAAGATGAGTTGTGAGTCGTGTCTCACTCTTCGTTTGTTTGTTCCGTTTTTCTATGTCGATGTTTTCTCGGTCCTTTTCTCTAGTGATTTACTCGTTGTGAGATGAAGACTGCCGCTACTTGTAGGTGCGTGTAGAAGATTATACAGACGACGTAGAGTTGTTAATTGTAGTTGATTGTAGATGGCTGTAGTTCGCTGATTCGTCGTAGACTTGTAGACTATTTGCACTGTAGGCTGTATTTTGTAGGATTCAATGTAGAACTGAAGCTAATCTTGTAGTCTCGGTTGCTTTTGTAGAAATTTGCTTTTAATTCGGAGACGATGTCTGCAGATTTGCCGGTTTGTCGTTAAGCTACTTGCAAGGCGTCGAGTGATCTCTTGACCTCTGCATCAGCGTAATGATCTGGGAGACGGAGGGGGCTGGATGGAGAGAATACTGTCAGGAGCTGATGTTGTTGGTTGTTTTCAATCTTGATATTTTGTAGGAATTTAATTTTGATTCGTAGACGAGGTTCGTATACGTTCGCTGCTACCAAATGTCATAAAGACTTTGTAGTTACTTGTAGAGAAGTATATTTTAGACTTGTGGTCGAGCGGCTTTTATATCTTGTAGTAGCTTCCCCACCAAATGTCATGTAGTGACAGGAGAGGTAAAGAATAGTATGGGACTACTTTTATTTGTCTTGGAAATATTAAACAGCTCTCTCACACGGAACGAGTATAAGTCCCGGGTAGCTACCTCCCTGTCTCGCTATCTCTCTCTCTCTCTGTTCTAAGGCTAATCTCCGTCTCGGCCTCTCTCTAGGGTCGCTTGTCTCCTTCTATCTAGCCTGTTCGGTGGCTAATCTCCGTCTCGACCTCTCTCTAGGGTCGCTTGTCTCCTTCTAAACTCTCTTTCCTAAAATCTGGTGTAGCAGGGGTGTGTCACGTGTGTTCCTCATGGTTACCAGATCTTTGTTCACGAGAGGACTGCTGACAGCTAACTGCATCATCTCCTTACTGGCCGCTGTCGTCACCTTTCCTCAGTGTTAAGAGTGTGTAAGCATGTTTAGCACTGCTCGATTCTCGCAGACACAACACCTTCTCATCATCTGACTCCCTGCTTCTATCTGTCTCTCTATCTATCTATTTATCTATCTATCTATTATGTAGTCCTACATGGCCACTACCACAGCCACTGGTAAGCTGGTGGGCTAGGGGGTCCCAGATCCATTGCCTGGACCTGAGATTGTGCAGTGAGTGGGACCTGTGCTATGTCTGTCCCCCTTTATTAATACTGAAGATGACAAAACAAAATAAGTTTCAAAGCAAGCCTGAGGACAGTAAATCACCCATGGGGATGAGAGTGGGTTCATGGAATGTGGGAAGTTTGAGGGGAAGAGCGGGGGAAGTCGTTGAGGCATTCAGTAGGAGGTAGGTGGATGTGGCGTGTTTGCAGGAAGTCCGGTACAGGGGTGGATCAGCCAGAAAGATTGTTGGGAAGGACTGTTGCTATAAATTGTTTTGGCAGGGGGGGACAGACGGATATGGAGGTGTTGGTGTGATGGTTAAGGAGAAATGGGTGGAATATGTTATGAATGTTTTGAGAGTAAGCGATAGGATATTGGTAGTGAAAATTCTGTTGGGTAGAAAAGGTAGCTGTGATTATATCGGCATATGCACCACAGGCAGGATTGGATGAAGCAGAGAAAGATAGATTTTGGGATGATTTAATACGTGTAGTGGGTGGTATGTGGGATGATGAGATAGTGATTTTGGGAGTGGACTTAAATGGTCATGTAGGTGACGCAGCACAAGGTTATGAAGGAGTGCATGGGGGATGTGGGTATGGTTTAAGGAATGCAGAAGGGGAAAGGATACTCGAGTTTGGGGAGGCAACGGACATAATTGTGTGCAACACATATTTTAGGAAAAGAGACAGTAGGTTAATTACATATGAGTCTGGGGGAAACAGCAGTCAGATAGATTATTTTCTGGTTAGGAGGGCTGATAGGAGGTTAGTGAGGGATGTTAAAGTTATAGGAAGTGAGGAGTGTGTGCAGCAGCACAAACTATTGATTTGTGATATGGTGCTTAAAGAACAAATGATGAAAAAGGGGACTTATGTACACCCTATAAAAAAAGAATCGGGACCCCACGAGCTGATGCGTCTCGCAATGACCACTGGTACGCACCAGAACTCAGTTGGGGCTTCAAATTCCTTCGTGCGGTGTGGCATATTGTATCGTGCAGTAAGGGTCCCTATTCTTTTTTTATTGGGTGTACCTAGAAAGAAAATATGAAAGCTGAAAAACCAAGTATTAAGGGATGCCTTCTATAGCGAGGTGAGGAGAGTGGTGGCTGAACAGGGAGCTGTAGGCAGAGGCGTTAATGAACAGTACAGAGCCCTCAAGAACAATTTCTTGAGAGTTACTGATGTAACATGCGGTTGGACAAGAGGACCACCAAGACATAAAGTAACTTGGTGGTGGGATGAGGGTGTAGAAGCTGCAGTTAAGGAGAAAAGAAGGCTTTTCCGGGAATAGAAGAAGGGAGGTAGAAAACAGGAATATTTGGCTGCCAAGCATAGGGCTAGAAGAGAGGTATACAGGGCAAAGTCTGAGTCACAGAGACTATTACTTGATAACCTAAATCATGGGGAAAGGAAAAATATGATATTTAGGGTAGCAGGTCAAGTGAAGAGGGATAATCGGGATATTATAGGTGAGCAGTGTGTGAAGAGTGATGAAGGAAGGGTAGTGGTGAACAGTGAGGATATTAAAGATGCATGGAGAGAGCATTATAACCGGTTGTTGAATGAGGAGTTTGACTGGGACAGGGAAGGTTTGGAGCCAGCAGATCCAGTGTCTGCCCCTTGGCCTTTGTTTGATACTGCTACTGTGAGTGAGGCAATAGGCAGGATGAGGGTGGGGAAGGCAGCAGGTGTGTCTGGGTTGACTGACGAAATGCTGAAGGCCTCAGGCGATATAGGGGTGAGTTTAGTCACTGACCTGATAAACAGGATTATTTATGAGTGTGTTGTCCCAGATGATTGGCTGAAGAGTGTAGTTGTAAATGTGTATAAAGGGAAGGGTGATGCCCTGGAAAGAGGAAATTATAGAGGTATAAAGCTTTTAGATCAGATAATGAAGGTAATGGAGAGAGTTTTAGAAGGTATGATTAGAGAAAGAGTGAATATTGATGAGATGCAGTTTGGGTTTATGCCAGGTAGGGTGACCACTGATGCTATATTCATTGTTCGACAGCTTCAGGAAAAATATATTGGTAGGAGAAGGGATCTTTATTTTGTTTTTGTTGATTTGGAAAAGGCCTTTGACAGAGTCCCTAGAGAGATGGTGAATGAGAAAGCATGGCTTGGAGAAGTGGCTGGTTAGGGTGGTTATGGCTATGTATGTGGGTGCTCACACCCAGGTAAGAGTGAATGGAGATTTGAGTGATGAGTTTTCCGTGAATGTTGGTGTGCATCACTGGTCAGTCTTGAGTCCCATGTTGTTTATCATAGTACTTGAAGCCCTTTCACGTGACTTTAGAAACGGACTCCCGTGGGAGTTGTTGTATGCTGATGATTTGGTGTTGATTGCAGAGAATGAAAGGGAGGCGGAGGAAAGGTTTAGGAAGTGGAAAGATGGTATGGGGCACAAGGGTTTAAGGGTAAATGCAGATAAAACAAAAGTGGTGATATCTATTGTTGGTGGCGGTACTGTCAAAGACGAGGGAGAGTGGCCATGTGCAGTTTGCCACAAGGGTGTGGAAAGTAATTCCATCTTGTGCAATGTGTGTGATAAATGGGTGCATAAGAGATGTAGTGGTATCAGATGTAGACTGCGAGATAATGCTGATTTTATGTGTACGGTGTGTCGGGGTGAGCAGGTGGAGATTGTCAGACGTGAAAGGATTGAACTTGCTGGTGAATCTCTTGAGTGTGTGGAAGAGTTTTGTTATTTGGGAGACATGTTGTGTGCTGGAGGTGGGGCTGGAGCTAGCTCTGTGGCTAGGGTGAGAAGTGGTTGGAAGAAGTTCAGGGAGCTCTTGCATCTCCTGACATTGAGAGGACTCTCCCTACGTGCTAAGGGGTCTTTGTATGCAGCATGTGTTAGGAGTGTAATGCTGTATGGTAGTGAGACCTGGACAGTGAAGGAGGAAGATATTCGCCGGCTCAGACGTACAGAAATGACAATGATTAGGTGGATGTGCAGTGTGTCCCTGCATCCAAGGCCTGGAGGGGCTGGGTTTACGATGAAAGAGTTGAGAGGTAGGATGGGACTGGAGTGTATTGGTGTTGTGATGAGGAGAGGTAGATTGAGATAGTTTGGACATGTGGAGAGGATGGGGGATGATAATTGGGTGAGGAAGGTGAGAAGTGTTAATATTGGGGGTGGGGTTATGATGGGTAGACCGAGAAAGACATGGGACGAGGTCATTAAGTGTGATCTCAGGGCTAAGGGACTGAACAGGGAGGCTGCAATGGATCGTGCAGCATGGAGAGCCGCCATTAGGTGACCAAGGCCGACACATGCAAGCATGTAGGAGCCTTTAAAAAGGAAAACGAAAGCGAAAACGGTATATATATATATATATATATATATATATATATATATATATATATATATATATATATATATATATATACATATAATATTCCATTTCTTCGTTGTTTCAGTCAACCATTAGTATTTTTTACCTCAAAAGGCATTAAAGTAAGTCAGATTTTAAGACAAATGCATCTTTGTTAGCTGTCAATGTGAATTTGATATACTTACTGAATCGTAAGCACATGCTGGCTGCTTGTCACAAACTATTTTAAGCATAAACCAGACCTAGACCTTTTCAGGTCAGTCAGTAGCGTCTGCGTGTGTGTGTGTGTGTGTGTGTGTGTGTGTGTGTGTGTGTGTGTGTGTGTGTGTGTGTGTGTGTGTGTGTGTTGTGCAGTGTGTAGTACTGGGTCTCTCGCTGTCTAGCTCTCTCAGTTTATCTCACAGATACTCATAAGTAGGCTTAGGATACTCATACATTTGTGTATGTGCACATGCTTATGCATATTCTAGGCATTTATGAGCGTAAGTGCATATTCCTACTTTTTTGTTTACTTACGTGGCATATTCTTTTAAATTTCCTGGGTATTATGATTTCAACCTGAAATAATATTTAAATTCATAATATCCATCAGATCATAGTGAATTATATACTTCTTAATTGGCTGTGGTTGGGAAGGCCGTGACTTGATGGTCAGTAGACAGCAGCTGAATGAGATGGATTCGTGTGTCACCACTTGACTCACCAGAGTCTGAGACGCATGCATGGCCTGTGACACACACACACACACACACACACACACACACACACACACATATATATATATATATATATATATATATATATATTGTTACGGAACAGAGAAAGATAATGTACACTTTAAGTGAGAATACGAAGAGTCACTACTGTCCCGTAAAGTTCCAGGTTCAAAACAAAAGAGTTAGGTAAAATTACAAGTTAAAGTTTAATGCTTAAATTAACAACAAAACATTCAGAACTCATAAGGATAATGTAATGGCAAATAAACAGGTTAAATATATGGTTAACTGCAATAGCCTCTATTAACACGAAATTAGCAAGAGTAAATTTATCTAAGTCAGCCCTGATAAAATGAGATACCAGATAATACTCAGCGAATGCCAGATAAATAATTACAGATACAAACTATTATCAAAAACGACTGACATAAAGAACCCTACATGAATTACAAAAACTTCACTTGGCCTACAAATTAAACTTATGCTATACAGTACAAGAAAAAATACAACAACAGTTATACTCAAATTACACACAGCTGCTAGATGGTTGGAGATTTCTTGAGCACTCACAATAATAATAATATCTGTACAGGGGAGGACAGAGATGTGAACAAAATGAGGAGCAGATCTAAGTGGCAATGATGCAGAGATTAAACTCATTATATAGGGGCCAGCAGAGCCTGATACAACTTGTAATGAGGACGCGCAAATGAAGACATGGGGACAAAGAGATGACAATCCCGCAAAGTATAACAGAGATGTCGACTTACTCTACTATAACGGTAGAAGGGGGGGACTGAGGCAGAACACGCTCGTGATCAAACATGCAGCATACTGAGCGTTAAAATTACACAAAGGATGATGAAATCATAGGCTATGTAACAATATATATATATATATATATATATATATATATATACACAGTATATCATCGTTGCCTTAGTCCCAGGTGGCGTCGGCCGCTCTTATTATGTTGTCGGTAGTAACTTCTGTCAGCTGTGTCCTCTTCCTCCAGGCCTAACTGCCTCATTTCATTCCCAATTCCATCTCTCCACCTAATCCTTAGTCTTCCTCTCGTCCTTCTCCCTTCCACCTGACTCCTCCATGCCACCTGTACAGGATCAACTTCCTCCATCCTGGTCACATTAGAGGTGTGCAGTACGTAGGAGGACTACTGGGACCTGAAAGCAGGCTGTGAAGCCTATGCCCCAGAGTCGGTCACACAAAAAAAAAAAAAAAAAAAAAAAAAAAAAAAAATCCTCATACCACCTTAAACGTGCCTCTCTTGCCTTCTCCGCAACTGACAACTCCTGCCTCTGATCTGATGTCATCATTCCTCCTCCTCTTTCTGTGACTCCCATCAGCCATCGCAGCATCATCTCTGTCCTCTCCAGCTGTTTCTCTTCATTCTTCCTCAACGCCCAGGCTTCTGCGCCATACAGGAATATAACAGCAACTTTCGGAAAATGGCTTCAGGTCATTCCTCCATCTACCTGACACACCCCAAAGGGGAGCGATTTCCCCAGTTTGGAAAGCAGTGGTTTACAAGAACACTACCAACCGAGTGCTAACCCAACATAGTCATTGGTACTGACACATTCTATCAGTGGTTTTTTGCTCTAGGTTCAGTTAATAATATTTGTTTATCCAGACAAATGTTAGAACGTGTAGTACTAGACTGATGCATGAAGTTTATCAGAAACTCAGTAGAATAGAATAGTTGGGTTGAGAAACACTTCTTGTTTGAATATGATGGGACAAATAAGTCCTTCCTTCGACCTAATTCCCAGAAAGAATTACTCTTCAGATATATTCTCCTCAACTGTGAGTTGTATGCGACAATAAGTAGGTGATATTATCTCTTAGTGTGTGTGGAAGGAGTGGACGGAGAGAAGAACTTCCTGCAAAAATTCAGTGCGTTTGGGTGAATGTGTGTAATTCACCAGGTCGTTGAGGATAACGTAACTGGCGTGATCGTCAGCTCATTACCCTCCAGGAAGAGAGCTGAGAGCTCATACAGTCCGATGTAGGGCAAGGCTGTGACCCTCACACACGCACACAATCACTACCTCCCTCAAGAGGAACAGTAACCTCCCACTTCGTTAATGAAACTTTTCGAACCCCATCCTGAGCGAACTCCCGTCCTACTAGATGGCAGGCGAAAGCATTACCACTACGCCAGTTGGTATGTGTGTGTGTGTGTGTGTGTGTGTGTGTGTGGACGCTGGTTAGAATAACTGTGGACAGGGCGACCGCTACTGCTAGGACGTTTGTAGATTACATTACGAAAATTTCGTAAAGCATTAGGTGCATGCACAATTTGTAGCAATCCAAGCCTTACACAGTGCTGGTAATTATGTGTGAGCGTCGTCTGTATTTTGTCAAATATATCACCATCTTTAATAACGACATTATTTCCGTATTCACTTTAGGTGACAACTGAAAAATAGACTGATTGTAACTTATTCCTGCCAACCGAAAGGTAACCAATGTGACTGTATGTAAGGTAATATCTTGCATGTGCCAGAGAGAAAGAGAGAGAGAGAGATTATGTACGTTTAATACTCGTATAATCATGCACGTATGCACATAAGCATAAAGTTATATAGGCTTATTAAGATATGAGGGATTGGCCCTAAGAAAGTGTTGACAGGAGTATGCTTAAATTTATAGTCTGGTACGAAGGTCAGGCTCATCCTTCCGTAAGCAGGGTAAGTGCCTATACGACCATGAAAGGATAACAAATTACGCCGTCAGTCTAAAAGATGTATTTTCCTTATTCTGCCAGCGTTTGGTCTTAAGATAACAGTTGTTAACTTATTCAAATATAAAATGGACTATTACAGGATGTTACATTCGGTGTTCAATACAAGTTGCAATGAAAGTTACAGTATTTTTGTTAAGCAACCTGCATGAGAAGCAGCTGAAATCAGTTATAATTATCTGTAAATTCTCGGTCAACAGTAGAAAGCTTTGCTATGAGGGGATGGAATGACGGAGGCGAAGAATAAGATTACGTATTGGCGATACCTGTTTGCTTAGGTACTGAACTTATTCTATTAAATACTGTTGCCACTACCTTTTATTTTTAATAGAAAAATCGTATTGGAATGATTGTCTACGCAGTTCATTGACACAATTAATGGCTACTTAACCTCTCCCTAACACTCATCTACCCCCACCACCACCCCTTCTCTACCCCATCACTCGCCTTCCCCGCAACTCCCACCTCTTGCTTCACCCCCAGCACTGTTACCAGATCATTTCAGTTTGTCGCTGCTGCTGCCATGTACACAGTGTCCCGCACGGAAATTTCTCTAACTGTACATCATAATCGGGGTGGAGCAAGTGCTCCGCAGATTTTTACAGGCCGCATTCAATTGATGCGATTAGGCATTTTGGCATGAAACTCAAATCACATAAATTGATGAGATTAGGACTTAAGGGGTTAATCGCTAATAGGAGGTCATATATGGCAATTCTGCAGACACCATAAGATGTGACCGTGAATGACCTTGAAAGAACAAACTCATGGTCGATCAAATTTTAAAGCTTTAAGTGTCATAAACTGACTTTTCTTTTGGTAAGTGCTATTATCAAGTCATTAAACCTCATTTAACCCACCTTCCTTTCATCCTAAGTGGCTTTTATCCCAATTCAGCTGGCGCAGGTGGGGTGTTGTGACCTCGGGTCACTTGCTCTAGTTTTACATGTCCTTCCTGGCTCCCGTGTAGCTAGGAAGGACAAGTAAATTTAAACGAGTAATGAAGTTGGGCAGCTAGTTCAGCACATCAACACTGTCTGCATAAATATATACTGAACTTCATAAATGTTGCTGTTTTGTAAACACCATGAAGTGAATAAAAAGGACAGGAGATAACAGTTTTAGACTGTCTATTTTATAAGGAAAGAAAAGGACAGGCACGTCTTAAAAAGCAGAGACTGTCCTTAGAATGGCAAACATGGCAACTGGTCCATAGCTTACATCTACGACCGAAGCAGTTGCCAGTTTGTCTCTTAACATTCTCTAACTCAGTTTACTCATTTTTGTTACATATATTCTTTCGCTAAATATTGTGTACGTGAGGAAAATGTATAGAAGACTTCTTTACTCAATGGCATAAATATTGCAAGGGGTTTTGGAAAATGATATGAGAAAACATCACGAAGTGCTGTGTGCAAGGTTGGCTAAAACGGCCAGCCGATGGATGAGATGAATATCGTAATAACGCCGCTGGAACAATAACAAAAGATTATAAGGATGGGTGGGAGAGGGAAGGGTCGGAGGAGAGGTGGAGAATGAGTCTTTATAATGAATCGAAGGGAATTTGAGGAAAAAGTGTGAGGAAAGGAGAGCAGGAGGGGGAGAGGAATTGTTATTGAGGTATGGAATGTATTAAATAGCGTCACAGAGAAGGAGGGAACCAAGTCAAAAATTCTGTACAAAAGGTGGAGGAAAGTGGAAACTGACAGTGTGGGAAAAAATGCGGAAACATGACATGATGTTAAGGCGAATATAGAAGAAAATATAATTCTCATTCGAAGTGGGTAATATTTGTCAACAATTATAACGGCCATAAAATATTGCGGAGTTTTGTATAAAACCGAATTTAACTGTGTACCCTTATGTAGTTATTTGATATGCATATAAGCACACCCTAATAACCTCATATTAGCCATGCTGTCCTATTCAGATATTAACGATTCCATCTGTACCACCATTACCCTCCCTCGCCTCTTCACCATTACCCACAACCCATTCACACCCTCTTCCTGCACCTACCCTCTGCCACCCTTCGTATAGTGTCACTTATCATAATCTCTACGGTTGCTAAATGTCGTGCCACTTACCATATCCTCATCAACCATTATCTACTATATGGTCACCAACCTTAACTTTCTCTGCCACTACTTACCATAATGCCATCTCCTGTAACCTTCCTCTACCACCTGTTATTACTGGTCTACCATCTGTCATCCCCAGGAAAAAGCTTTGACAGTGTAAACATGTAAAAGTGAATGGCTTATTATAGTTATTTGTCCCTCAGAACGATTGAATTTTTATTCAAATCTTATTATTCCCATGGATAACAGGTGGGATAGACGATACCCACGTAGTCCCCGGGAGATACTACTATTCTTCTCCCAATACCTCTCCACCTTTTACATTTCTAGTCTCTTTCCTCATTTCCCCATTAGTACCTATATTTCCAGTTCCTCACCCCTCACTTTCTTTTTTCTCTTTTGCATCCCTTATTTAGTTATCTTTCTGTGCGTCCCTCTTTGCCATTAATATTATCCCTTATTCCTTCCAGTTTCCATTTCTTCATTTTATCCTTTTCTTAATTCCTTCTACTTACTCTGTTTCTCAGGTAATACTACTTATCCATTTGCCCTCATTATTAGCCTACCAGTTGCTACAGTTATCACAGTTCACAATACTTCATTTTTCCCATTTCCTTGTTCTTGCCCCTCTTCTACCCAACGGAGTCCGGTCATTATGGGTTCAAGTGGGTTGTCCCATTTACAGCATCACCTGAGAGAGAGAGAGAGAGAGAGAGAGAGAGAGAGAGAGAGAGAGAGAGAGAGAAAGAGAGAGAGTAGGGCGGTGGATGTTGTAAGATTCATTTGACAGGGAGTTCATAGACCAATTCATGTGAATTATCAGCTGTGATTTCCTCCCATCACGTCGATTATTATCCTTATCGTTTTTATCACCTTCATTATCACACTCATTCATTTCTTCTCATATTCCTTTGTTGGCATTTTGCATGATCCCTCTCTCTCGTTCCCTTATCTCATTCCGTTTTCCCCTCTTACCGTTTTAATTTAATGCCACTGTTATCTTCCTTCCTTTATTGCTTCTCCTTGCATTCGCGTATCCCATCCATTGCTCCTGAAATTCCAAGTTACGTGGATCTTCCTCTATCTCCTTTGTTTAGCTTTTCTTACCAGTCTGTACTCCTACACCTGCTATGTTTTTTGTATATTTGTACATCATTACTTGCCATAATTCCCATCTTCCTGATTTCTTGACAACTTTCTCCTCTCTTCAGTTTTCGTGCTGCATTCTTTTTTCTTTTTTTCTTTTTTTTTCATTTGGTTGAATTGGTTTTGTAGTTTCAAAATCTCTTTCTTACTTAGCTACTCAGACTTTTATTCTTTCATTTTTACTTTTACTCAAACTTCCTTCATCCTCCTCAAATCTTCTTTCTCCATCCCACGGACAATCTTGGTTCGCATTTCCTTGCCTTTCTCCCTTCCTCACCTCACCTCGCACACTGTCATTTATTCTCCCACCCTTTCCTCCTAAATTCACTTACCATTTTTCCACCTCCCTCTTATCTCTCATTCCCTTCTTCTCTCCCTCCTTCTCCTCTTTATTCCCTGTCTTACTCTTCTGTGAAACAGAGAGACTGACATCGCCAAATATACTCTCCTTCATTCATCTCGCCAAACTTAAAGAATAGGGGGACCTCCCCTCTTTCGTGAAACAAATAGACAGGTCGGAATTGCTCTCCCTGATTCATCTCGCCAGTGTTGAAGAATGTGGTGATTTTATTCCGCATTCGTTCCTCTGACAAGAAAGTAATACTATCAGTCATGGAAAGGGAGGTCAATGAGAGAGAGAGAGAGAGAGAGAGAGAGAGAGAGAGCACTGGGCAGTAGCTAAAGCTGAGAGGCGGTGCTTTACCACACGAGTAACCGTAACTGCTGGTAACATGATGTGTCAGGATTACTGGAGAGAGGGGAAAGGAGAGTGGGGAGAGGGGGTGGGGAAAGTGTGGTCACGGGGAGAGGGTGGTGAGGAAAGCATTGGGAAATGGAGTAAGATATGGAAGGGTACACTGTGGGGAAGGGGAGAGTGTGAGGAGTAGAGAGCAGGGAGGAGAAGAGAGGGAAGTGTAAGTTAAGGATGGGAGTATAAATGGAGGAAAGGGAACTAAAGATCTTGTGACAATAAAAGCAATGTTAACAATTAAAGTAATGCTAAAGGGAAATACATGTTTAAGGGAGGAAAAATGGAAATGAATGAAAGAAACACAGATGGAAAGAGAGAACTGAGAAGAAGAGGAGAGAAGAGAAAGGTGAGGGACAAAACAAGACTAAATGATGGACGAGGGCAGGAGGGTAGAGATTAAGATTACCAATTGAAGGGAGAGAGGAATGGAGAAGAAAGAAAAATAACATGGTAGTAAGGGTGAAAAGAAATTAATGGGAGACGTGAGCAGTGCTGTTTCTAGCCTTTGGGGGACCCTACGCGAAATGCTGTTTGGCGGCCCCTATTTTGTGAAACTATGACGGGGGGATTCCAGACCCTCTGAGGTGGTCCGGGAGCACGCCTTTAACATTTAAATGCATCAGTCTGGTGCACTTTAAGAATAAAAGAGGCTAGATCCGTGAAAAACTCTTAACATTTTTTTTTCTCTCAAATTCAAATAAAATATTTCAAGTTGACCGTAGCAATTTAAACCTACAGAAAAAGATAATAAATGGGACACACTGAGGCTCCCCTACAGGATTTACCGAATCCACTCTCCATCTCACTTCTCTCCTGCACCTCCGTCCTTTCTTGGCAGATGGGAATTTGGCCCAGCCTCTGGCATATCTCGCACCCTTCTTTCTTGTTATGTTCTTGAGTCCGATTTGCGGTCAGCCACGGCATATACAAGGTTAGTCATACTGAATGTTTACAAAGTCTGTTGACAAACGCTCGTATTCCAGGCACTTGGAGATCTGGAGCTGAGACCGCTTTCTCCATCTTTATACAGCAGATAAATCTGCTTATTTGACTTGGCAGCAATATCCATGACTTTACAATGGTGTGAGTTCATATAAAGACGAATACACTAGAGTCCCTTAGTCGTACTGATCGTCATTTACCCTATACGTGACAGATTTTAGCAATGGATATAATGGTTGGTATTGATGAAATACAAGCAGTTTTATGCATATTATCTGTAAATAATAATACTTTCGACATATATTAAGTATTATTTGCTTCTCAGATAGAGAAAAGTTTTTCCATATATGAGTTGAGAGATGAATCATAGATTCTTTGCCGAGTTTGTACTTTTGCCCTGCGATCTCTATCCTTTGGAACCATAGTCTCTTTGAAGAAAATCTTTTTTTTTTTTTTTCATTTAATACCTTTGCTGGTGACCACTGGGAGTATTTGAACACTTAAATCAAGAAATATTCGTACTTATGTTTAAAACCAATAAATCTTCATCCTTTGACGTATATAGCCAACACAGCAGAATATTGGAACATCACAAAATATTTTGTAACCTCATTATTAGGCATGGGATTCACCTTAAATGAATGAGAAAAATATGTACATAATGTTTTTATGAAAAAAAAAAAAAAAGTGAGCATCTGCATTGCCCTCAAAATAAAATCAACAATTAATAATTCTGGTGGTATCTACGGTATTATCTGCTTCTTACTGCTAATGCTCCTACTAAGGATTTCAGGGGCAGTGTCCAACTGTTTTTTTTAAATAACGTCTCAACAAAGCGTCGGACAAGGATTTAACTTGGGCAGTGCATGTTTGAGACCCCGACCTAATTTGTAAAATTATGCTTTTGTACCAAATGTGTATGATTAAGGCATTTATAAGAGTAAATGTAGGGTAAACTTAGCTAAAATCGTCAGAGGCATGTAGCGAGGCTAGCTTCGGTCACGATACATTCCCCGCCCACAATTCGGAACGTGACGTCGGTGTGACGTAGTAGTAATCACCAACGCAAGTGGCATTTCTATCTTTCTAACCCCCCCCCCCACATACTGTACTTTTTATCATCATCTTTTGAGCTGACAGGTCCTTTGACAAGTACAAGGTAATAATTGTGCTTGTTATGGCATGGAAAGCACAGTATCATGCAGAACAATTACATTTCGATCTGTGAATGGTGAACATATTTCATTATAGTAGTCTGGTTCACCACCCCTTGGCAGTCAACAAATGAATTTCGCCATATTATTTTATTTTTTATCAATTTTTGTTTTCAAATTACCTGTTCAAACTTATCAAATTCCTCATGCGGACCCTTTCGCGGTTGTATACCGCGAAAAGCCGCAGCACAAAAGCAGTCTTGCAACCTCTAGGATAATAAGAGATGCTCGCCATCGCTGAAGTTTCGGTTTGGTAACGTCTCGCCTGTCGGCGGCCGCCACATCACCTCGCCCAGCGGTGCCGGCTCAGGCAGTGATTACTACTCTTCAGAAGTGAATAAGTCATATTGACGTCACAATATGTGTAAGAGGGCGATGCATATACTATGTACTAATAGGGAATCTGGAGGGATGTACAGTCACTCTAAAAATCAGCCGCAGCTTAGAAATATGAGTAACCCTGAGGCATTGAATCTGAAGCAGCTTACATAAAGACAGAACTGCAACTTGCGTCGGTGATTACTACTACGTCACACCGACGTCAGGTTCCTAATTGTGGGCGGGGCTTGTATCGTGACCGAAGCTAGCCTCGCTACATGCCTCTGACGATTTTAGCTACGTTTACCCTACATTTACTCTTATAAATGCCTTAATCATACACATTTGGTACAAAAACATAATTTTACAAATTAGGTCGGGGTCTCAAACATGCACTGCCATAGTTAAATCCTTGTCCGACGCTTTGTTGAGACGTTATTTAAAAAAAAAACAGTTGGACACTGCCCCTGAAATCCTTAGTAGTTCAGGAGAATCTGACTGAAAATTTCAGGAGAAACGAGTACAATTTCGGGAGTTTCCTATTTAAAAAATACATTTTTTACATTTCTCACTTTATGGCACTTACAATAATTGGTGGGTCCACCATACCCCCTACAAAATGTACTTCATGAATATAGAGTGACTCAACACATTTTAATTTCTTTAAAAAATAAATTAATTAATAACAGCAGCTCGGGGGCCCCCTGGTGGCTTCAGGGGCCTGACGCAACTGCATAATTTGCATATAGTAAGAAACAGGATTGGACGTGAGTGATGAGAGAGGCACCAGAGAAGAGAGTATGGAAGAGCCACAGCAAGGGAAGAATTGTAATGAAGTGTGGAAAATGGTGATCCAATTGTAGAATATTCTAACACCCTGTAGTGTGTGTGAGAGAATAGGTAACGCCACATTAAGCCCAAAACAAGGCTCAGCTACTGCATACCACCAGAAGTTTAAATTTCTGAGCTTATTTTGCGGGCATAGGACAATGCTCACAAACGGGATGTCACAGGGGGATGTGAAATTTAAGAATGGATGCTGATATTAATCGAAAGTAAAGACAAGGAATTGAATTGTGAAACTAAGTAGTAAGTTTTACTTCATGGTGGCTTCTTCACCGATTCTCTAATGATGAGAATTTTATCAACTTTCTCAACAGTACACAGCAGAGACTATCTACTCATGAATGCTGTATCATTAGTACTGTTAGCCTCTGAGAAAGTGTGATCTTTACCCCCTGACAATCAATAAATAATAATAATGCACAAGTTCTTGCTAATGCTTAACTCCTGGCTGACACAACGGATTTATGTTTTGATATAAAAGAATGGCCTAAATACCAATTGTGATTAATATAAGAAGTTTGTGCAAGCTAGGAACGGCAAACTAAAGTACGGTCAATGTGGAGAAACGAAACACCATTAATACATTACATTAAGCTCAAAGAAAAGAACTGTAAATATATTATTTACAGTGAAATAAATTTACGTTACATGAATCTCAAAAATTAATTCAAAAGGGGAATGCACTGTCACAGGGGGACTAGTGAATTCAAATAACAAAGGAAATTCACTCACTCACTCATTCAAAAGCTAACCAGACTTATGGCTAAGAAAATGAACAAAAATAGTGGTCAGTGGAGAGAACGGAGCTGAAGCTACGAGAGACTGGGCGTCTGTCTGTTGAACACCAGGCGCTGCCATTCGCTGCTTGTCAGTTACGCCGATCACCATAGGTGGAGAGATCCGGAAATCGCTGTACAACGGAGATGCTGCTCTCTACGCTGGGCACAAACGACCCCAGTCTCGTGGCGATTTGAAGCTGACTGACTGAAGTAAGCAAGCTGGGGCACAAAGCACGAGAGATAAGCGTGGCTCAACTTAACGGTCGAGAGGCAATGGGAAAACGACAACTTCACAAAATTTTCGCTCAGTGAAACGCAGTGTCTATACAGAAAGACAGTCACTTATGAAAACAATTACAAGGGTTATGAAAACTAATTACGATCTGAGTACAAAAGTGAGGCGTTAACGGTCTTAGGGAAAGTTTACGCATTTCAATGAAATTCAGACGTTCCCATGTACAATACTAATACAATGTTGCAAATTAATTTGACATTACACTCCATCAAAATTAAATTGTTCATAGAAAATTTAACAGTACGTGATATTTACATCCTAACTCATTCACACCAGATTCACACTTATGTGTGTATTATCCTGCTACAGGAGAAAATCACTGTCGCCAATGAGAGTAAAAACCTCGTATTTACGTTAATAGAAGCAAGCTTGTGGGAAAAAACTCCTTGCTGAGAGTGATAAATCCTGTACTCAAGTCAAACTGAGCAAAAAGTTCACTACATTTACATTAACAACTAATTGTTATGAAGCATGGTGTATGTAATACACGGTGTAAGTGTGACAGTTGTAGCGTAACTGTACCTATGTGTAAAATGACATAATAAATGGAGACAATGGGGCAGAAGAGAAGAGGTGGCAGCATGCAGCAGAGACAATCAACTGATCTGCACAGCATAATTGCTACACCTGCCAACTGTACCTGCCAAATCAATCAAGGTGGAGCATCAAAAGTGTCAGTGCGACAAACAATTTTTATTAAATTACAATTTCTCTTCTGCCTAGTAGTCAGTACATATCCTACAAAAAGTACCCTATTATTTTTTTAATGGATACATTATTAACCAGGAAACGTAGTCCTTGGATTGCTCAAATCTCTCAGAACGGGCAGTTTACTGGTTAAACCTACATTATTAACCAGGAAACGTGCTAGTCCTTGGATTGCTCATATCTCTCAGAATGGGCAGTTTACTAGTTAAACCTACATTATTAACCAGGAAACGTGCTAGTCCTTGGATTGCTCATATCTCTCAGAATGGGCAGTTTACTGGTTAAACCTAACTCTACACTTATGATTAACCCCCTCGCTCTCACATAAGTTTTTAAGTTTTCGCGGGTGTGACAATCCCCCCCCCCCCTGTGGCCGCGCGCTCCTATAATGTGTATTCTCGGCTTATTTTCACAACCCAAAAATGTTTATTTTCCCACCATAGCCACATATGGTACTCGCCGATGTTTGTTCTACACGATAAGCAAAAAAAAAAAAAAACACACACATACACACTACTGTATATAGAAGTTAGGAAGCTGAGAATAAACATTCGTGACGCTGATTTCACTTCCCAACATCATAAGTCGAATGTTTACGAATCAGTCTCTACATGTTAGACCATCAATCGAAAGAGAATTTTATTTGCTTTCGAATGCCGGGTGTTCCAGTTTGATACGAGGTATGGTCTTCGAGTAATAAGCGATAAAGTAAAAACTTTGGTTCGACAGAATACAACTTTTATAATCGGAGAGATTTTGTGGCGAATTTTCAGTGAGAGCAATAGGTTTTTATTTCATTATCCGATGCAGAATTTCATTGGCTTTCATTTAAGACAAGTACGGTAATCCTAGGCCTTAGATTCTCGAGAAAATTGCAATAAACTATGGTGCATTTTGCGCTCGCTGAACCGCCAGCAGCCGCGCTGACTTGCAGTACTTTCCCTTAGCGCGCGAACATGTTTTATCCTTGCTAGCTACGGTTTCTTCGATTTTATACCAACAACTATCTTATATAATTACTTCTTTTTAGTTTTTAGTCCTCTCGGAAACCACACATGAACACAAAACCTGTTGCTAGCAAAAGAAACAGAACTTATTTCCCTGTCATTTGTGTTGAGACAAAATAACATGAGTGTATATGTAAATATATCGTACTTCTCCAGTGGCGATGATCTTCCTGCAGGACCACATCGGTTGGGAGAGGAGTTTTGTAATGTGTGTGTGTGTGTGTGTGTGTGTGTGTGTGTGTGTGTGTGTATGTGTATCTGTGTGTGTGTGTGTGTGTGTGTGTGTGTGTGTGTGTGTGTGTGTGCATGTCTGTGTGTATGTGTATGTGTATATGTGTGTGCATGTGTGTGTGTCTGTGTATGTGTGTGCATGTGTGTGTGTGTATGTGTATGTGTGTGTGCATGTGTATGTGTGTGTGTGTGTGTGTGTGTGTGTGTGTGTGTGTGTGTGTGTGTGTGTGTGTGTGTGTGTGTGTGTGTGCGCGCATGCAGTATTTTCATAATACACATAATGAAATCCATCATTTTATGAAACATACCTTATATTTTCACCACAACAGTTCCTGATCGTGCTCTGTATGTCACATCTGCGATACCTAAGGTTTCACAGACGATATTTTTTGATGATCATGTGGTGAAGTGTTTACATTCATCCACACAAGCATACGATAAACCTACCAATAACACTCATGCTTTATTTCACACAGAAAGCATACAGAATAAATATAACAATATGATAAAAACAAATATTCCTATAAAAACCTACTGTATTTCCTCTACTCACAACGGCTTGCCCTGGCTGTAATGCGAAACTGACTCCTGCCCTAGCCATTATTTCATCACGTACACTCATTGCACTATGCTCCTATCTATTGCACAATAACACTATCCACCATATATCAGCATAAAACAAGGGCTTCATCCACACCTTGGAAAATATTCCGTTCTTGACAACGCGGTGTCATCAAGCGGTTTCCCGCCACTGACTCCTGCCCTAGCCATTATTTCATCACGTACACTCATTGCACTATGCTCCTATCTATTGCACAATAACACTATCCACCATATATCAGCATAAAACAAGGGCTTCATCCACACCTTGGAAAATATTCCGTTCTTGACAACGCGGTGTCATCAAGCGGTTTCCCGCCTCCCTCAGCTAAGCTAAACGTTTCACCATGTCTTTCCTCACTCGCTGTTGCACAATAAATTCACCTGCATCACTATCACTGTTATTCAAATGTTGAATACTCACATTGGGTGCAGCGTAGTTGCTGGGAAACGCCGATAAACAGGGTAGCCTTACCAGTATCTTCGTTGGGCCAACAGTGGAATAACAGGCACGATTGATTCACCAAAACCTAATTCCCTATTACAAACACAAAATCTAATCACAATAGTCCCAAGAACGACACACAAGCACTATTGGTACAGTGAAATATGACGCGAGTCCCGGAACGGGGTAGAGAGAGTAAAATTTAAATCCCCAGCAGTGCGCTACCTTCCTGCCTGACAGCTGACGTGTTACTAATCATTTCGCCCGTGCTGCCGCGCGTCTCAGGCCCCGAGGTTGCCTAGTCATTACTTTTGGCGAGAGGCGCGGGAACTAGGACACTTCCAAAAATGACGCAGATCGGTCAAAAACTTTTACTTTGACGTAAATTTTTGTGATTTGAGGATGTAAAATGCGTCATCGCAGATAGTCGCAGAAAAGCCCAAAAGACTCGCTGCGCGTCATTGACGACGAGAGGGTTAATATCGGCAAGCTGAGAATCCCTATGCAAACTTGGGCAGGTCACATTTTAACACCCAGCGTGGGTGTGAACACTCATGTGGATAATGCGCATATTCCGGGAATCCTCAGAGAGGCCCACAGCTCAAGACACCACAAGGTAATTCAGACATAGCCTTGAATTGCCTCTGCACGGGTCTACAACTTTCCCCTTAACCTACAGTACCTATGTATGTACAGACTCTGGACATAATATGTCCTACTGTATGTGACCTACGAGCAAGATACTGGGAGCAAAGCTAGTCCTTGGATTACTCAAATCTCTCAGGACCCCTGTCTTGTGGACTCCAGTGTACAACAGTTGCCCGTTAGTCATCAGTTAGCAGGCGAGACATCAGGTCTGTGCCTACATTGTCACTTCCCTTGATGTATCTCACAACAAAGTTAAACGGCTGCAAATACAGTGTCCAGCATGTCAGTCTTGCATTAGCCGTCTTAGTCGTGCTGAGAGTAGTGAGTGGCATATGATTGGTTTCCAGAGTGAATGGTGCTCCATATAAATAATAGTAATATTTTTTTAACACCATCAACCACAGCCAAGAGTTCCTTCTCGACAGTACAGTAATTTCTCTCGGCATGTTTTAGCTTATGGCTGTGGTATGCCACTGGGAAAAATTCCACCTTCTGATTCTTGCATTAGTACAGCACCTACTCCATCTTGTGAAGCATCAGTGCACAGTACAAAAGGTTTATTGGAATCAGGCAACTGCAAGATAGGCTCCTTACAGAGCATATTCTTGAGGGAGACAAAAGATCTCTCTTGTCCTTCTCCCCATTCAGTGGTGTTTGGAGCATATTTCCGAAGCATCTCATACAACAGCTGAGCAATGAGGGCAAAGTTGGGGATAAAACTTCTATAATACCCCACTAGGCTGAGGAATGCCCTAACCTGTTTCATGGTCATGGGTCTTGGGGCTTCCCTAACCTTTCTGATCTTATTGCCCTGACACTTGCAGCGACTGTTTCCAACAATACGTCCGAGGAACTCAACCTCACTGTGCGCAATTTTACACTTGCTAGGCTTCACAGTCATGTTGAAATTCTGGAGTCTACTGAAGACAATTTCTAAGAGTCTGAGGTGCTCCTCCAAAGTGGCAGAATGAACGAGGACATCGTCAACGAATATTTCTACTCCTACTATACCATGGAGCACTTGACTCATGGCACGATTGAATACTGCTGGGGAATTGGTAAGTCTAAATGGGAGGACTTAATACTGATACAACCCCCTAGGAGTAGCAAAGGCAGTGAACTGATGGGTCTCGGGGCGAAGGGGAATCTGAAAGAATCCCTTTGCCGAATCGAGCTTCGTGAAATATCGTGACCCTGCCAGCTTGGAGAAGATGGCAATATGGTCACCCATTGGCACAGCATCCACTTTGATTATTGCAATTAGCCTCCTATAATCGCCACAAAAACTGACTTCACCATCCTTCTTGCGGACAACTACCATTGGACTACAGTAAGGAGATGAGGACTTTTCAATAATACCTGCAGTCTCATTGTCGGCAATTTCCTTGTCTACTGCATCCAGTAGTCACATGGGAATCGGATATGGCTTAACCTTTACGGGAGTATTTCTGGTCAACTCAATTTTGTGACACTCAATTTTTGCGAGTCTAGGTTGGTCAGAGAAGACATCAGTATACCGACAGAGCAGTGACATTATGGCATTCTGGTCACTTAATGCTAAGTCAATGTTAAGTAAGACATCTCCAACAGTCTCCTCCTGACGGGACTGAATGGTTAAGGGCTCGTCATCATGGTCATCAGCTGGGATCACTGCAGCTGCCCCAGTTTCTTCCAGTGGTTGGTCACTGTCATCGGCTACTTGTGGGCCAGTCTCTTCGGGGTTTGACTCATGATAAGCCTTCAACATGTTAACGTGGAACCTTTTACAAAGATTCCCCATCTGAATTATGTAGTTGAGGTGTGAAATGTGCTCTACTACATCATATGGACCCTTCGACTGTGCCAACAACTTGTTCTGGGCAGTGGGGAGTAACACCAAGCATTTATCACTTGGACTGAACTTCCAAAGCTTTGCCTTCTTATCATAATGAGCTTTCTGAACTTCGCGTGCCTTGATAACTTCTTCTTGAGCTAACTCGCACATTGACTGGAGGCGGTCAGCTAAATCAAGGACATAGGTGTAGGTGGTATTGACTTCAGGGTCGGGTTCTTCGTCGTCCCATAACTTGCAAAAGACTTGAAGTGGCCCATGAACCGACATTCCATACACCGGTTCAAAAGATGAGAACTTCAAAGAATGCTGTGGGGCTTCTCGGTATGCAAACAGAAGAGGAGCAATGAACCGTGGCCATTCCTTTGGCTGTTCGGTGGCCATGCACTTTAACATCTTCTTGACAGTCCCATTGAACCTCTCACACAACCCATTACACATGGAATGATATGGCGTAGTTTGCAAGCCTTGGATGGACAACAACCTGAATGCTTCGTTCATCATTGCAGAGGTGAACTGCGAACCCCAGTCACTTAAGACCGCCTTGGGGATACCTATGTGACAGAACACTGCAATCAATGCCTCAGCAACAATGACGGCCTCTATATTCTTAACCCACCATTGCCAGTGCTGTTTTAAAACGGTCTGACATAATTCCGCGGCCAGTGCCAGTGTCGTTTTAAAACTGTCTAAAATAAAGAACTTCACTTTGACTGCATTTTTCAAGATTCGCGGGTAAAAATTGCCAGGCATGTAAGGTAAGTGTTCCTCTACCATCTCCCAGGCTGTCAAGGCCATACACTCACTTGCTCCCCCTCTCATTCTTGCTCTGCCTCACTCTGCCTGTGTGCCTCACCTTTAGCTGTACATCGACAAGTACAGAAAAACCATCTATTGGCCAACCAATAGCCCCTGTTCAATCAGCCAAAGAAAAGCCTCTGAAAGATGAACAAGCATTCATAGAAAGAGGGGCACAATATATTAGTACTTTACTGACTGGAAGCAACTGGGTAGAGCACAATATCCTAGATAACATACCAAATGCTCCTACAACAGCAAGTCTCGATGTCCCATTTACACTTGCAAAAAATGTTCAGACCATTCGATCTCTAAACAATTACAAAAGCCTTGGCCCTGATACCATACCATCTGAACTACTAGAAGAGGGTGGCCAGTTGCTTCACTAGACCCTCCATAATAACATACTGATTATCTGGAACCAAAAACTAATTCCATCTGAATGGCTTACATCTGATACAGTAATCCTCTACAAGAAGAAAGGGGACTTCTCAATTTGTGGCACCAGCAGTAGCTTCTTCCTCGTTGTGACTGCTAGTAAATTATAGCCAAGATAAAATGATTTAGACCTGGAACACATCTAACTGTGTCAACACTTCCTGAAACACAGTGTGAATTTTAGAAAGAGCGAAGGACCTGTGACACGATATTTGTTGCCTGACAGACACAAGAAAAATGTCATGAGGAGAATCACGGTTTACATATACTGCATTCATCGGTTTTGCAAAAATATTTCATTGTCATCAGAGAATTTTGTACAATGGTGCTTAAAATTTTAGAGCTCCAAACAAATTTCTTACTATCCTGGAGAGACTGCATAACAACATGAATGCTCGTGTGTCCATAGGTGCAAGAGAATCCGAGCCCCTCAACATGGACATGGGAGTAAAGCAAGGATGTGTCTTGGCTCCTGTCATTTTCAACAAATATCTCACTGTAGTCACCCTTTTCAGTCACCAACTAATGAACCATGATGATTGAATAAAAATCCAGATCAGTCTAGATGGCAACTTATTTTATCTCAGACATCTTCAAGCACAATCACAGACTGAAATGGTTCATTTCCTAGAGTTACATTATGCTGATTGTGCTGACCTTACAAATACCCAAGAAGCCCGAAAACAATGTCTCACCATCATATCCAATATATACCATGCAATAGAGTTCCTAATAAATGTCATTAAACAGAAACAGTATATCAGAGACAGCCCAGTAGAGCCTCTTGCATTTCAGATAAATGGCGAAAACGAAAAGCAGATGAAGAATTTGATATATCTTGGAAGTGTGCTCACAGATAAATATAATATTGATGCAGAAGTCCTTGCACGAATTAACCATGCTTCAGCCTCTTTTGGACGTTTCTGATAAAAAGTCTTTGAAAACTCCAACCTTAAAATCTATCTACCTAGCTATCTATTGTCAGACGCCTTAATACCGTCAAGGGTGGCTACAAAAAGATAGCCTCCATGTCGCCCTGTCCTCCACCATTTCACTGCTCTGCTCCCAGCTCACACACCTCTCTCTCATACACCTCTCCACTCCATCCCTCCATCTCATCCTTGGCCAACCCCTCCCTCTCCCCCCACTCCACCTTACTCACATACACTCTCCTCGCCAGTCTCTGACTCTCCATCCTCTCCACGTGGCCAAACCACCTCAGTGAGTTTCTCCTAACGCTTCCTATCACATCCACATCCACAACACAACACTCCTTCACTTCC
The DNA here is from genome assembly GCF_032717465.1 of Coenobita brevimanus. Taxonomy (NCBI): domain Eukaryota; kingdom Metazoa; phylum Arthropoda; class Malacostraca; order Decapoda; family Coenobitidae; genus Coenobita; species Coenobita brevimanus. The sequence continues at coordinate 11,778,954 of NC_136991.1, forward strand.
TCATTTGTTAGTCTGTCTCTCCATGTGACTCCACATACTCCTCTCAAATAACTCATTTCCACAGCTCTCACACTTGACTTCTGTCCGCCCAACAAGGTCCAAGCTTCACTTCCATACGTTAGAGTTTGTATCACAATATTGTCATGTAGTAACTTTTTTGCTTCCATGCTCACTTCCCTCCTTCTTATCGCTGCTTTAAAAGAACCAGCAACCTTTCTTCCTTGTTGTACCCTTTCAACCACTTCACCCTCAAAACTTCCATCCTTACACATCACACTACCCAAGTACCAACACACACTCACATTTTCCATTTCCTCCTCATCCAACCTCACTGTACATTCACTGACTTCATTTCTCTCGAAGAGCATACCTTGACTATTCCCTACATTCACCTTTAGAATTCTTACACACTCTCCCACACTCATCCACAAGGCCTTGCAGTTCCCCTTCGTCTTCACTTAACAATACAGTATCATCTGCAAACAACAGTACAGGGAGTTTCCAAACACTGCCCTCTCTGATTGGGACCGCTCCAACATCCACTGTTCTACCTTGTATCTCTTTTATAACGCCATCCATATGCAGATTGAAAAACCTTGGAGACATGGCACATCCCTGTTTCAAATCAACCTTCACATAAAAAAATTCACTCAGTTTACTGTTCACACGCTCTGCAGCCTTAGCACCCTCATACGTACCCTTCACGGCACTCAGCACCTTCCCATCTTCTCCATATAATCTTAATACTTTCCACAATCCTTGTCTATCCATCCTGTCATATGCTTTCTCCAAATCCATGAAAGCCGCATACAACTTCTTTCCCTTCTCTAGGAACTTTTCTATTAAAAGTCTAAGAATGAATATCCAATCTATACAACCTCTTCCCTTCCTTAAAATCAAGACGAAGATATCAGTATACACAGCTGAATGCCTGTCCACCCTGTTTTACCACGCTAAATCCTGGAATACCTACTATACTCAGTTTCACGGAGTCTGACGCACTGATTTTGCCAGCCGAGGACAGGTGGATTTGGTAACACTGCGTGTTGCACTCGGGCGGTGATTGGTAGATTTCCGTTGTGTTTGAACGTGCACCAAATTGACTTTGTATTCCAACCACGACCCTCATTGATTTGTTAGATACCGGAATATATAGATACAAATTAAAGCAATGATATCTTTAATGATAAATATGTGCCTTTTAAATTACTAGAGATAAACCTGAACGACAATGATAACAACACTAAGTAAAGTCGCGACTGGACGCATACGGACAACAGTCAGCGACATTTAAATTCATTTCATTATGTTTGATTTCGTTCACACTGCACCCGGTTTTATTACAGCAGCATAGTTCAACTATTATTTTCTCATGGGGTTCGCTTTTATCTTACTTTCCTTTCTTCCACCATTAATAAAAATTCGGTTCATTCCACGGTGATTTAATCCATTACTTTTCCGGCTCTCTGTCGACGGGACAGAGATACATGCTTGAGGAGAGGGTGCATGGTTGCCAGGGATAGGGTGTCCGTCTGTCTGTCTGTATGTCTGTCTCTTATGATACGAAAATGTTAGGGAAAATCAAACACCAAACTTGTTCATGTAAGAAAAAAGTTTACTGAATCTGACTGGGAATACAAACAAATGCAGATTATTAAAGCTACTGTTACCTATGAAGGTAATGAAAATGTGTATGTACACTATATATATTGAGAATAGCATGTATTGACCCCAGTGAGGTGTGTGTGTGTGTGTGTGTGTGTGTGTGTGTGTGTGTGTGTGTGTGTGTGTGTGTGTGGCTCACACAAATCATAATTATTAGAAGCTAACCGTATCTAGGGTAAGGTTGTATATTAGCAGATGAGGTAATGAAAGGCATGGTGTAGACTGTAGACTATGACACTTTGTAGTAGTGGTGTGAAAAACATTCAAGCCTTCACAGGACCTCGGAACCACCTTGCTATGAACGTCTGAATTCCCGCCACAGTTGCTGTTCGTATGCATCCAGTCGCGACTTTACTTAGTTTTGTTATCATTGTCGTTCAGGTTTATCTCTAGTAATTTAAAAGACACTTGTTTATCATTGAATGTATCATTGTTTTAACTTGTATCTGTATTTTCCGGTATCTAACAAATCAATGAGGGTCGTGGTTGGAATACAAAGTCAATTTGGTGCACGTTCAAACACAACGGAAATCGACCAATCACCGCCCGAGTGCAGCGCGCAGTGTTACCAAATCCACCTGTCCTCGGCTGGCAAAATCAGCGCGTCAAACTCGGTGGAACCGAGTATAGTGTCACATCAAACAGCTTGAGACATTTCACACCAGATACAGTGAATCATAGGACTCACAGGGGAGTGCAAAGGCCCTTACTCACTTGTTTTCCAGCCGGCAATGTCAATCAACATTGAATCCATGCTGGCTAAAAGGATGTTGAGAAGTGTGAGACATGTTTCACATGACTGAACACCACCTTCCCCACCAGGTTTTGAATGGTCAGTTCCCTGCAGCACATTCCAGCCAAGGGGTACAGAGGAACAGATAGTGAGATCATATAAAGACATGTCTGAAGAATTGCAACATCACACCGAAAGATCTTATTACCAGTGCCTCAGACAAAACCAATGACTAGCCCTCTGCAGCAAAGGAACCATTCATCTAGAAGAAGCTCAAAACCTGGCCAGAGAAAAGCACAGACAAGGGAGACACAACGAAAACGAAGGTCTCTCGGCAAACCCCTGTATAGAGTTAACAATTGTGCAGGGGTAAAGAAAGAACGGAGTCGGCTTAGCACACCCAATCTCTTGGAAGCAGATTTTACAAGAGATGTAATATTATCGTCCCAAGATAAGTCCCGAGTAAATGAAACCCCAAGCATGTTCAAGGATGATGCAGGATTAAGCTGAATATATATATATATATATATATATATATATATATATATATATATATATATATATATATATATATATATATATATATATATATTAATGGTAAAAGGATGGAATGGGCATTAAGTATAGCAATGGACTTGCTCAGTGATTGGATCTGGTGTGATGGTGAAAATGCATTCCTTACCACATCTTGGCCCTTCCCAGTCTGTGATGATGGCATGAAGATTCATGACGGCCATCTACAGATCAGTGTTACAGGAGTCTGCCAGGATCTCTGTCTGTCAAGTCCCACATTACATGGGACTCTTACATGGGAACCCTTAGTCTGACCACTCACTGATGGCCCCTTCAGCATGGGCAACCCTGTCCTCCTGCAAGGGCTGGGGAGATCTCCCCTTAATGATGAAGACCAGCAAACTCACCGTGACAAGGTGGTTCCCGTGGGGACACACACACACACACACACACACACACACACACACACACACACATTGTAGTTCATTTTTTCTTTCACTATTAGGCACACAGTTATTTTGGGGTAGCCGTTTGATACTGATTGACAGACTTCATTGGCTTGCTGAGTGACCTCGGACGTCGTGAGGTTTTTAACTGAATAACAATATGTGAGTATATGACTTGCAGCGATTTAGTCTCACCGACTGAAAAACTGGCTCATTAACTGTATCCTTTACTGACTTGAAAACTATCCACTCGTCATCGTTATATACGTTACAGTAGGGACACACTACTCTGCAATCCTAGTGCTACATAATCTCCTTAATTAATTTTGGTAATATTCTGTTAATGATTTAATTTAGGTATACTCGCCTATAGTATCTAGATCTAATTTGTCATTGAGTCAAGGGAGTTTCCTCACACTCTCTCATCATACTTCTCCGTTATTTCAGAGGAGCATGTGGAGTCACAAGCAGAGACAGACTGGCAAATGAGGAAGTGAAGGAGCTTGTGGTGTGGATGTGGAAGTGATAGGAAGTGTTAGGAGAAACACATTGAGGTGGCTTGGCCAGGTGGAAAGGATGAAGAGTATTATGGGAGGTACGAGAAGGATGGGGAAATAGACGAGGAAGGTGTGGAATGGGTAAGGAGAGGTTACGGGAGGGTGGTGGTGGGGATTTGAAGTGAAGAATAAGGCCTTTGGAGAAGTTCAGAAGAGGAAATTGGCTGTTGAGAGGATGTACAGAAGTTCTGAGGGTAGACGGAAGTAAGAAGCAGATGGAGAAATTGATGTAGAAGAAAAATTGGGAGATGGAATTGGCAGAAGAGGTAAGGGTTTCTTCAACGAAGGATAGACAGAATACGAGAGAGTAAGAGGGTAGACTTAACGTGAAATAAAAGAAGAGGGGAGGGATAGCGGGAAAGGGAGCATGGCTGTAGGTTAATGTGGCCCTAAGTTAACAGAAGAGAGGAGGGGTTGTGGAGAAGGAAAGGTATTGTGAAGGGAGGAATAGCGATATCATTCGTAAAAAGGGTTGGGCTAAAGGACAAGACAGTCCATATTACTATGGTAATGAGGAGAAGAAGTACGAGGCCAGTGAAATATGATATCAAATTTTGAGAACTTAGTAGTCATGCACACAATCCCTCTTGAAAACCTCACCAGGTCTTAAAGAATAGCCAGTGCACAAGTTTCTATGCGGGTAAGGTTTATTATATATATATATATATATATATATATATATATATATATATATATATATATATATATATATATATATATATATATTCATCATTCACCCAATCCTACATTGCCCCATTAGGAACGAAGGATGGCCAGCCTCACTCATCCCTGAGTGGCATTACGTGAGCAATGAACCCGAACCAGCCCTTGGATATAAACCTTCACCTATTTAATCCGATTGGAGTGCCTTAATTACCCACTAAACCACCCGGCGCCAAATTTGGCTATATGGTTACCACCCAGCGTAGATAATGGTTTTCTGGTGTACAGGCAACCATGTGGCTTGTCACTAAGTGTAGAGTCATCCACAGCCAGAAGAAAGAGGAAATAATGAAGGAAAGAAAGACAGAAGAAAATGGATGGAAAGAAGGATGGAGGAGAGGTAAGAGTTGAGGATAGAGCGAGGATGAAGTAATTTGATTTTCAAAACAAGGAATTAAGGTTAAATGTTCAATTCTTTAGCTCGAAATAGTTTATATTCTATTTGGGGCAAACTTTCTGAAGAAGTTAAGTGTGGCGTTGTTGCAGGACGTAGATATATGGATCAATAGGTCAAAGGTCAGGGTCATAGAGCAAGGTGAACCCAAGCAGTTTTGATCCAATTTGAAGCCACTTTATTAGATGGGTTGCTGGTTAGGCAACGATGAAGTATTTTGAGTTTGAGAAAAAACGGTCGAAAGTCAAGGTGCCAAGAATTCATATATTTGCCTCTAGATTGATTACAAAGCTGGTGTGTTGCACTACGAGTACCGGTATATGAGCGTTTTCCCTTGTTTGTTGAACTAATATTGTAATGTTGCTTCTAGATCGTTAATAACAGTAGTCCATTGAATTAAATGTTAATTAAAGGACAGGGAAGCGATATTGTAAAATTATAAATATTCTTAAACATTATCGCATCACAGTCATTGTACCTAAGTGACTGTGATTAAAGAAGGGAATTCGGAGTTCTAAGTAATTATGAGAGGCCGCTTAATTGATATAATGGAAAAAGACTTTACAAAAACATTATCTAAAGGAAAGGTAACGTATCACTATGTAAACTTCAAAATGATCACTATCCATCTCTCTATTGCTAGACGCCGTAATCCCGTAAGGGGTGGCCACAAACAAATCGCCTCCATTTCGCCCTGTTCCCTGATATATTCACTGCCCTGCTACCAGCTCACACCCCATTCTCTCGTATACCTCTCCACTCCATCCCCTTATCTCATCCTTGACCTCCTCCTTCCACTCCCCCCCTCCACCTCATTCACATACACTCTCCTCGTCAGTCTTTCACTCTCCATCATCTCCACATGGCCAAACCACCTCGTATGTTTCTCCTAACACTTCCTATCACACCCATAATAACACCACAACACTCCTTCACCTCCTCATTTGTCAGTCTGTCTCTCCATGTGACTCCTGAAATACCCCCCCCACGACGAGACACCACCGGGACGTCGTGACACCCACCCCAGGGGGAGACCACGGAGGTGTTTCGAGGGCGCGTGCGATACCCAGCCAGTATAGGCCTATGTCCCCTACTACCTTGTGCCTTTATTCCCAGCAACGGACCCAGCGACAACTACTCAGTGCTAGGGCATTACCCTCCAGCCGGACCAGCCCTCACCGGGTTTGGGGTGGGGCTGATAATTCAGTCCCAGAGAGCACCCGAGTGACAGCCACTAGCCGCACTAGGGTAGAGATAGCCGCTAGCTGCTCACTAGCTGCATCCCCCCCCTCTGCAGAAACCAGTGACAGCCACTAGCTGCACTAGGAGAAAGATGGCCACCGCCTGCTCTCCTTCCGCAGCTGCCTCAGGGAGCTGGACCTTGGTGACGGCCACAAGTCTCACCAGCAGGCAGGTGATGGTCACTAGCCGCACTTTGTCTGCCATCCCCTCTCCTCCCAGGATCTTGGTGTTGGCCATAAGCTGCACCCATGAGAAGGTGACCACTAGCCAAACTCAGCCCACAGTCCACCCAGAGAACAAGGCCCTGGCGACAGCCCCTAGCCGCGCCAGAGGACTGGCAATGGCCACTAGCCGCGCATCCCCTCACAGGACCTTGGTGATGGCCACTAGCCGCACCCGTGGACAGGTGACAGCCACTAACCACACCTCGTCCTCAGGCCTGCCAGGAAGTCGGGCACCAGTGACCGCCATTAACTGCACCGACTGGAGAAGGACAGCCATTAGCCGCCCTAACCCTCTTGCCCTTGGGACCTCGGTGACGGCCACCAGCCGCATCAGGGAGAGACCAGACACCACCCATCCCTCACCCCCTATGACTTTCCCTCCGGAGGACGTCCCTTGCTCAGCCCACCCCTCCTGCAGCCGAGCAGGACACCCCTCCTGTACTCCCCACAGAGGCAATCCCCAGGAGGAACAACCCTGTTTAGAGGAGGTCTGGTAAGGCCCCATCATGACCCTGGGAGTGCGAGCAGTCCAGCTGGCTCCCAGGCAAGACCACCCACTGCCGGACTCCTAAAGGAGAGGACACTGCAGACCACACCTGATGGCGACCCAACCCGAGGGAGACCGCAATCCTCGTACTCCCCAAGGCACCACTCGGACCCCGGGGCATGACTTCCCCAGTCCCAAAGGACGACGACCCTCTCTCCAGGGTGTGCGCAGGCAAGCACACCTACTCTCCCTATTTGGTCCCAGCCTTAGGGACCGTATGCCTCAATGAGGCCCAACTAGAGAAGGGCCACTCTCCACGCCTCCCAGAAGCCCGCTTAAGATGATGCAGACCCTGAGAGCAGTCCCGTGCCCTCTAAGGGAAGGCACACCTGATGGGACCCCTCCCACACCCTCCCGGCACCTGTAGGAGCCCAGGACTTCAGCAGCCCTGTAGGAACCCTCCTGTCCCGAGATTGACACTGTACCCAGACAGTGTATTGTGCCTTAATTGTATCTGCAGTGTATTTAGTGATTTGTGAATTTAAGATAATACACGTGTAAGGCTGATTGACCAGAGTTTTTATGCCCTGTTCCTCTCGTGGTGTATTCTAATTCCGATCTCGAAAGAGAACCCCGGCTCAGCAGCAAGTGTTCTTAGGGCGAGGAGTCGACTTAAAAACACCTAGGATAACAACTCCACATGCTCCTCTCAAATAGCTCATTTCCACAGCTCTCACTCTTGACTTCTGCCCCTCCAACGAGGTCCAGGCTTCTCTTCCATACGATAGAGTTGGTATCACAATACTGTCAGGTAGTAACTTTTTCACATCCATGCTCATTTCCCTGTTTCTTACCACTGCTTTCAAGGAACCAGCAACCATTCTTTCTTGTTGTACCCTTTCAAGCACTTCACCTTCTAAACTTTCATCCTTACTCATCACACTGCCCAGGTACTTAAATGCACTCACATTTTCCATTTCCTCCTCATCCAACTTCACTGTACATTCACTGACTTCACTTCTCTCGGAAGACCATAAGTTTACTCTTCCCTACATTCACCTTTAAATTCTGTTTCTTACATACTCTCACAAACTCAGAGTGAACAATCATGGAGAAATGACACATTCCTGTTTCAATCCAACTTTCAAATAGAGAAATTCACTCAGTTCACTGTCCACATGCACTGCAGCCTTAGCACCCTCATTCATACTCTTCACGGCATTGAACAACTTCCCATCTACTCCATATATGCTTATTACTTTCCATAATCTTTGTCTATTCACCCTCTCATATGCTTTCTCCAAATCCATGAAGGCTGCATACAACTTTTTTCCCTTTTCTAAAAACGGTTCCACTAAAGATCTAAGAATGAACATCTGATCTACACAACCTCTTCCCTTCCTAAAACTTGCCTGTTTTTTGGAATAATATCGTCTGTTACTTCCCTAACTGTCAATAAGTATACTATCATATACTTTTCCAATGACAGGAACACAAATGCTCCTATGATTACCACATACTACTTTTTCCCCTTTTTCCTTTGTACAGGGGAATAATCATACCTGACTTCCAATACTCTGGGACTCTACTTTCCTCCCAGGCCAATCTGCACATCTTCCACATCCATTCTACCACAATCTCTTCCCCATGCTTCGGCATTTCACCACACACTCCATCAGTTCCTGGGGCTTTCCCCATTTTAACTTTCTTCATTGCTTCCACAACTTCCATCCTACTGATTTCTTTCTGTCTTCTCACCTCCCTCCTTCTCTCAGCCATTCCCCAGCCACTTACACACGCATTACATTCATTCTCTATGTTCAACAATTCCTTAAAGGGTTCTCTCCACCAGCTCACTTTTTCTCCCCTCTCCACTAGTAATCTACCATAATTATCTTTCACTCCCCATCTAACTTCTTTGGTACCCTGTCTAACTCTCTTTACCTCTTTCCAGAACATATTCTTACATTCCCTCCACTTTACACTCAAGTTCCTTCCAAATTCCTCATCCACTCTCTTCTTACTCTCTCGTGCTAATCTTTTCTCCTCTCTCTTCCTCTCTACATATAAATCTCTTCTGTCTTTCAACTTCCTCCATGCCCCAGTTTCTCATCCACTCATTATAGCTCTCTTCTTTGTGCCACAGCCTCTCTCACCTCTTCCTTCCAGATGGAAATATAGTTTTGCATGGAAAAATACTACTGCCAACATCAGCCACCGTACACGAGAAAATATTGTCCGTCAATAATATAAAATTTTGTGAAAGCTGGAAAATATTACTCCGTGTAGAAACACAATATCCTAGGCAAATGTAATTTCCTGAAGAAAAACAACTGAGCATAGAAAAGAAAAAGAGTATCTTGGTGAAAATGAAAGTAATTCCTACGGTCATAATGAAAAAGTTCTCGGATATATTAAAACGCGCAGAATAAACTGCCAGGCATAACACTGATGCGGGAAGAAGCTGTTGAGGGAACAAAGTTGTGAGAAAATACTGCAGCTGGAAAAATGTCCCGTAATTAACTGGCGTTGGAGTTAGCTGTTTCGGATAGAAAATGTCGACCGAATAAACTTCCTGAAAATATACTGCTGAAGAAATTCATCTCCCAGTATAATAGGAAAATAAACTGTTGTGGGAATAAAACTGTTTGTGATATATTATAGCGTGAAAAAAATATGTTTATAAGAAACAGGCAGAACACAACAATATGATGGGATTCTGTTAATAAACAGAGGGAGGAGTTGAGGGCAATCTTTTGTGAATAATAAGGGGTAATCATGCTTGCTGAAATTGCATATGATAATAAAGGAGCATATGCTGGGTGAATGGTCAGGTGAGCTGGTTAATGAATGAATGTGTGGATAAATGAGTAGACGGACAGATGAATGGATATTTGAAAAGATAAAGAAATGGATGACTAAGTAAAAATGTAGATGAATGGGTTAACACATTAATGAATGAGTCAATGAACGAGTCAATGAATGGGCGAACGAGTGGGTGAATGTAAGGATAGATTCATCACCGGATTAGTCTTATAATGGTAACGTAGTTTTTTTTTTTTTATGTGAGGAAGAAGGAACCAAAGGCAACGAGCCCGCAAAACTGTTCATTCCAAGAGAAAAACAAAATACAAGAGAGAGCCAAATTCAAGATCCATTTATTTCGAGTTGCCTGGACACACTGCGTTTGAAAGGCTGGAGATCATAGGAAGCAGGAAATACAGACAGAGGGAGACAGTTTCAGGGTTGACCTGTTGCATAAATGAAGGACTAGGAGTAACAATTAATTCTTGCATTAGAGAGTTGTACAGAAAAGAGGTGAGAGTTTGCTGCTAGACGGGTGCTACGCGCCCGTCGTAGAGGTGGAGGAATGCATGCAGACAGTTCAGAGGAACAGTGACCATTGAAGTTGCGATAGAAAAGAGATAAAGATGCAACAGTGCGATGAAGAGACAGAGGTTGAAGGGAGTCAGTAAGGGGAGGAGACTTAATGAGATGAAAAGCCTTTGACTCCACTCTATTGAGAAGAGCTGTATGTGGGGAGCCTCTCCACACATGAGAGTTGTACTCCACGCAGGGGCGGATAGAACCCTTGTATAGAGTCAACAATTGTGCAGGGGTAAAGAAGGAATGGAGTCTGCTTAGCACACCCAATCTCTTGGAAGCAGATTTCACAAAACATGTAATATGATCTTTCCAAGATTAGTCCCGAGTAAATGAAACCCCAAGCATGTTCAACGATGATGCAGGATTAAGTTGAATATTATTAAACATTAGTGGGTAAACCTGTGGAAGATTTTGTCGGATTGATAGGTGCAGAAACTGAGTCTTTGATGCATTAAAAACAACCAGATTATTTTTACCCCAGTCAGAGATACGAGCCAAGTCAGACATTAGGTGTGCCATAGCCTCATCCCTTGTTTGTTGAAGTAACTGCTGAGATGGACGTTGTGGGAATCGAATGGAAAGGTAAAGGGTGGAGTCATCAGCATATGAGTGGATAGGGTTAGATGTACAGTTTAGAAGGTCATTGATGAATAAAAGGAAGAGAGTTGGTGATAGGACAGAGCCCTGAGGAACACCACTGTTATTAAATCTAGGAGAAGAACGATGGCCGTCTACAACAGCGGCTATAGAACGACCAGAAAGGAAGCTAGAGATGAAGGCACAGATAGAAGGATAGAAACCATAAGAGGGCAGTTTGGAAATTAAAGATTTATGCCAGACTCGATCGAAAGCCTTTGAGATGTCAAGTGCAATGGCAAAGCTTTCTCCAAAGTCCCGAAAGGAAGATGACTAGAAGTCTGAAAGGTAGGTGAGAAGATCGCCAGTGGAGGGTCCCTGGCGGAACCCACAATAACGATCAGAAAGAAGGTTGTGATAGGAAAGATGCTTTAAAATTTTTCTATTAAGAATAGACTCAAAAACTTTTCAGATACAGGATGTTAAAGCAATTGGACGATAGTTAGAGGGTTGCGAATGGTCACCTTTCCTTGGGACTGGCTGAATGAGAGCAAACTTCCAGCAAGAAGGAAAGGTACAAGTTGATAGACAAAGGCGAAAGAGTTTACCTAGGCAGGGTGTAAGCACAGAAGCACAGTTTTTGAGAACAACAGGAGGGACTCCATCAGCCCATATGCCTTATTAGTATTAAGGCCTGTGATGGCAGAAAATACATCAGCTGAAGAAATTTTAATGTTAGCCATGAGGAAGTGAGAGGGGGGAAGTGATGGAGGAACAGGACCGGAATCGTCTAAAGTGGAATTGGAGGAGAAAATCTGAGTGAAGAGATCTATTTTATCAGGAGAAGAAATAGCTACAGAGCCATCAGAGTAGAAAAGAGGAGGGAAGGATGATGAGCCAAAGTTGTTAGAAAGGTTTTTGGCAAGGTGCCTGAAGGAGCAGGAAGAAATCAAGTTGGAGAGTTGAGAGCATTTAGTATGGATGAAATTATTTTTAGCAGAGCATAGAACAGACTTAGCATGATTCCGGGCAGAAACGTATAAGAAATGTGATTCACGGGTGGGTTGGCTCTGGTACCTTTTTTAGGCCCTCTCCTTGTTGTGGACAGCTTTAGAACAAGCGTGATTAAACCAAGGCTTTCGTGCATTAGTCAAAGGATATGAGAAAGGAATGTATGCTTCCATGTCCGAGAGAATAACCTCAGTAATACGCAAGCCACACTCAGATGGCTCCCAGCCACTGAAGCAATAATCATTCCAGGGATAATCAAAGAAGTACTGCCTGAGGGCCTCCCAATCCGCAGCTCCAAAGTGCCACAGACGACGTTTCTTTGGAGGGTCCACAGGCTGTACCAGAACGATAGGATAGGTTAAGGTGATAACGTTGTGACTGGAGGAGCCCCAGAGGAAAGAAAAGATTAACAGTGTAAGCAGAAGGATTAGTTGTAAGGAAGAGGTCAAGTATGTTGGAGCTCTCTCCAAGGCGGTCAGGGATATGGGTAGGGTGCTGTACAAGCTGTTCTAGGTCATTAAGGATAGAAAAGGTGTAGGCTTGTTCACCAAGTGAATCAGTGAGAGAAGAGGAGACCCAATGGTGGTGGTGAACATTGAAATCTCCTAGAATGGAGATTTCAGAGAAAGGAGAAATAGATAGAATGTGTTCCATCGTAGAAGTAAGATAGTCAAAGAATTTGTAATAGTCAGTAGAATTAGGAGATAAGTAAACAGCACAGATATACTTAGTCAGAGAATGACAGGAAAGCCGAAGCCAGAGTGTAGAGAATTCAGAAGAATCGAGTTCAGGAACACGAGAGCAAGATAAGTTGTTGTATATATATATACACAGCAGCCACCTTTGGCTTTGAAATGAGTATAGAGAAAGTAGGAGGATACAGAAAAGGGTCTGCTGTCAGTTGCCTCAGACAGCTGAGTCTCAGTTAGGAAAAGTTGAGGTTTAGAGAAGGAGAGATGGTGCTCAACAGAGCGAAAGTTAGAGGAAAGGCCACGAATGTTGCAGAAATGGATAAGAAGACAGTCAGACAGTGGTTCCAGGTATCTTGAGTCGTCACCGGGAGAGGTGCAGAAGATGGGGGCATTTATGGTCCCCCCCCCCTGGGGTACTCCGAGGCTACGTTATTCAACGCCTTTTTTTTTTTTTTTTGAAAAGGAAGTGTGGTGTGTACTGTGCATGTAGTTTGGTGTTGATAGTTAGAGAAAGTTGTACTGGAGAGCATGCTGGCCTACTCTCTGTGTTACTGAGACATTGAAAAAAGTTCAGCAAACGGGGATGGTCGGGACCCAGTCCCGAGGGCTGATGAAACGGGAGCTCCAGCTCTGCCAGTCATCAGCTTTCCATCCACCTTGGGAGTACTGCCCTGCTCGACTGGTGCTACAGTCTACTTCTCTAAAGGTGAATTGGTTAAAGCTGAATAAGCGGGATAGCGAATGAATAAGTGTATGGATGAATAGTTAAGTGAGTGGATGAGGAACCTGTTCGAGTGCTTGGAGTCATTATTCCATAAATGAAGGGGCGAATGAGCAGGTGGTTAACAAAGAGCATTCTCTCTCTCTCTCTCTCCCTTTTGTAACGGGCACATGTTAACCTTTTCATCAGTTTTTTAAGCGTTTGCAATACGTCATTCTATTTGTTTTATATGTTACTGTATGTTCTGTTAAAGTTTTAATAACATAGACATAAAATTTCAGAAGAATCCTTATCCTAGTCATATATAGCTACCTCAGACTTTGCACTGAATCATGGATCAACGTACACCCGCGAACCAAAGTTTCGGTACCCCCCTCGATGGAAGGAAGTGGAAGTCAGGGTTAGAGAGAGGGCAGGTGAACGGACAACCGTGAGTGGTACTTTGGAACTGAGCTACGAGGCGAATAGTGAGGAACCTAATGACACTGGATTCGAAACATTTCCATGCTATTCACCTGCAAAACATTATACGTTCGTAACATACATACTGTAACATATAACAGACTACTGTGTTATCATGGTGTCCTGTGATACTGACCCATCTGTTTCGGATCCTCATCACACAAATAAAGCACCGAGCCAGTTGTATATCAGTTGCAACTTGTCATTATAACTGCAGTCATAATTTTTGTGAATGTTATCCCTGGATTGTCTATAGCTATAATATAGAATGATTGTGAATTTAATGTTGATTCTCACAGTAGTTGTGCGGATGGTTATATGTGTGGCAATTATTTTATATGGACGACTAAACCACATTGTGATGGACAGCGGAGAGCATTCGTCAATAATTTACTATAACCAGATGAAATTAGATGCAAACAACACAAAATATTGAGACAACGAAGACACAGCTGTGGTATCCTGCTTCGCCTTGTCATCAAGGCCTTAACTGTGGCTTCACCTCATATGTGCATTATTTTCCTTCAGTCTCTGCCTCTTTTATTACTCTTACTTCCCGGTATCCTTTTACTGCGAGTCGTCATATTCCTTAGAGGGTTTCTTGTCGTCCGGTCCTATAACCCCTACTGTATTACATTATTCCTCGCATCATCACTCCCAAACAAATAACGTTAGCCCAAGACTGCTGAATCTGTTAATACTATTATTGCCACTGCCACTACTACTGTAATCCTCCTTTTCCTATTGTGTCCAATTTCCCTCACAGTACTACTACTGCTGCTCCTATTACTACTCCACTATAAATCTGTATAATAATAAATATGATTGTCCTTATGTCTGTGTATCTGTTAATCATAATTATTGTCCCTGTCCCACCGTCGACAACTTGTCACTGACGCGGCACCGCTACTCCAGTTCCCACCCACCATGGATTCTACTCCTCCGCCGCTCCGACACCACATTACCCTTCACCTCATCCTTGGGCCAGAAGGTCTGTTGTTCACCCTTTACCGGTGAATATATGTGGCATGTATTAATAATAAAAAAGAAGGCATTTGAGAGCTAAACGGTAATCGCCCTCTAAAATATTCTGTTTGCCAAGTCCAAACTTTAGGCCATATTTTGATACCATGAAGGTTTTATGTTGATAGCTCAAGCCATTCATGAGATTTAATGGTGCTAAAGGCAGGCAATAAAAACTAGTTGACCTTTAGCAGTTAGTTTGGGGACCTTGACTCTGACCCCGAGTTGCCATTTTCGAACTCCTCCAAGATTTTGACCATATCTTGATACGCTGAAGGCTTCAGGTTGATAGCTCAAGCCGTTCATGAGATATAATAGGAACAAACACACACACACACACACACACACACACACACACACACACACACACACACACACACACCACACATACACACACACACACACACACACACACACACACAGATGCAGTTAAAAACATGATTGCTCCGCCTTCTAAAGGTAGGCGATAATAATATAATAATAACAACAACATCGTAGATGTGTACTGTAGTGTTCCTAACATTACACTTAATAACTGCAGACCCAAACGTGCTTATATTACGGAGCACTGATATATTAACCACAAAACCGACCACAGACCGTTCTTATCATTACCACTGCAACTTCCCTATAGCACATCACAATGGTAATACAACCCACTGTAGTCCTCTGTGAGATCGCTACACGTGTTTGGGAAAAATAACAGTGCACAACATGCCTACAAACCACTAAAATAAGTATATGATGTTTCACTGACATCCATCAAATAGCATACGGGAAGTTAGAGGACAAACAAACAAACGACTGGACACAGACAGAAGCAGAATGTCTCTCATCGGTATGTAACGACCTGACAAAACTCTTGTGATCCTGCATTGCAGGTGTCATCACAGTAATAATAATAATAATAATAATAATAATAATAATAATAATAATAATAATAATTAATCACATGTTATTAGGCACGATACTGAGAAGGACACACACTGGAATAGCATGTGTCGACGCAATGTAGAATCTGTTTGCCATGACAGAAGGTTGGGTTGCGGTCAAACATTAATTTAGTATTACTATAACCCTACCATTACAGCATATTATGGCACTGTTTGGTTTTATATGTCACAGCTGTGTTCACTTGTTTTATCAGGGAGATTATGTTGTTTGTCCTCCTCTGTATCATGGATATTAACATGTGATTACTACTACTACTACTACTACTACTACTACTACTACTGCTACTACTACTACTACGATTATTAATATTAATATTATTATTATTATTATTATCATTATTATTATTATCATTATTATATTATAACTATGATGACACCTACAAAGCAGGATCGTAATAGTTTTGTCAGGTTGTCATATACCGATGCAAGACATTCGGCCTCAGTCTATGTCCAGCCGTGTGTTTGTTTGTCCGCTAACTTCTAGGCAATTTAATGGATGTCAGTGAAACGTCACAGGTGTATTTTACTGGGTTGTAGGCATGTTGTGCGCTGTTATTTTTCCCAAACATGTGTAGTGATCCCACAAAGTACTTCAGTGGGTTGTATTACTATGGTGAAGTGCTACAGGTAAGGTTCAGTGGCAATGATAGGAACGGTCTGTGGTCGGTTCTGTGGTTAATATATCAGAGCTCCGTAATATAGGCACGTTTGGGTCTGCGACTTTTATAATTATGTAATGTTCGGAATACTGCAGATGTATGTTGTTGCTGTCAATTTTATAATTATTCTTATTAATGCATGCCACGTATATTCACCGGTAAAAGGTGAACAACAGCTCTGGTATCCCAAGAAGGAGGTGAGGGGTAAAATGGTTCGGAGTGGGGGAGGAATAGAGCTCATGGCGGGTGGGAGAGAGGGGGGTGGGGTGCAACTGGGGTAGCGGTGCGGGGTAAGTGACGAGTTGTCGTCGGTGGGACAGGGACAATATGATTAACAGATACACAGACATAAGGACAATCATATGCATTATTATACATATTTATAGTGGAGTAGTAATAGGGGTAGCAGTAGTAGTACTGTGAGGGGAATTGCAGTAGACACAATGGGGAAAGGGGGAATAGTAGTGGCAGTGGCAATAATGGTATTAACAGACTCGGCAGTCTTGGGCTAACGTTGTTTGTTTGGGAGTGATGATGCGAGGAATAATGTAATACAGTAGGGGTTATAGGACCGGACGACAAGAAACCCTCTAAGGAATATGACGACTCGCAGTAAGAGGATACCGGGAAGTAAGAGTAATAAAAGAGGCAGAGACTGAAGGAAAATAATGCACGTATGAGGTGAAGCCACAGTTAAGGCCTTGATGACAAGGCGAAGCAGGATACCACAGCTGTGTCTTCGTTGTCTCAATATTTTGTGTTGTTTGCATCTAATTTCATCTGGTTATAGTAAATTATTGACGAATGCTCTCCGCTGTCCATCACAATGTGGTTTAGTCGTCCATATAAAATAATTGCCACATATATAACCATCCGCACAACTACTGTGAGAATCAACATTAAATTCACAATCATTCTATATTATAGCTATAGACAATCCAGGGATAACATTCACAAAAATTATGACTGCAGTTATAATGACAAGTTGCAACTGATATACAACTGGCTCGGTGCTTTATTTGTGTGATGAGGATCCGAAACAGATGGGTCAGTATCACAGGACACCATGATAACACAGTAGTCTGTTATATGTTACAGTATGTATGTTACGAACGCATAATGTTTTGCAGGTGAATAGCATGGAAATGTTTCGAATCCAGTGTCATTAGGTTCCTCACTATTAGCCTCGTAGCTCAGTTCCAAAGTACCACTCACGGTTGTCCGTTCACCTGCCCTCTCTCTAACCCTGACTTCCACTTCCTTCCATCGAGGGGGGTACCGAAACTTTGGTTCGCGGGTGTACCACTTTCAGGTTCGCATGACAGCTAAATAAAATTTTCCGGTCGTTAGGTGAAATAGATGACAAGACGTGCCTCGATCATGAGAAGGTTAATGATAATAGTATTAACAATCCGAGGTTTCTCTGACTCCTGGTAAGCTCAATAAAATCGTCTTGCGGTAAAATAATAAAGATTATCCCACTACGACGTTTAAACAAAATAATGAAGAGCAAAGCAATTTTTTGTCCTTTACCTATCTTTTCGTCTGTAAGTTTGGAGCGTATGTATAATTCTGCGTAAATGAGCATGTCTATTTTGTTTATGCAATGAAGGAACCGAAGGCTAGAAACCCGCAAAATATACAGTAGGCTACCCTTGCACGAGAGAGAGAGAGAGAGAGAGAGAGAGAGAGAGAGAGAGAGAGAGAGAGTGTCAATTTCAGCATATGTTTTCCCTCTGAAAGTGGTTCTTTGTATGGAAGTACTAATATTTTTTGTAGGAGTGGGTATGTAAAAAGGATCTTATACATCCGCAGTATGTATATAAGAGTGTTTATTTATGAGGTAGTTTTTTTTTTTTTTTTTAATGTGTCCGACTCTGGGCATAGGCTTCACAGCCTGCTATCAAGGCCCAGCAGTCCTCCTACATACCATACACCTCTACATGTCACCACTTCGGCGCTAACACCCATCGTCCATATTGAATACATGCTAGGGCTGTCTCATACAGAACTGGTGTATTGGTATTAGCGGGGGTATTTTTACGACATGTCGGCGGGTCTTCTGGTAGATCAGTAAAGCCTGATTTAATGAAATTCAAATCCTTAAACTGTTCCCTGCCTCAGCCGGGATTCGAACTTGGGTCCATTAGGACTGCAGGCCACCTCTCTACCGATTGAGCCACCGCCTCCCCCAATAAATACCTTTGTGTTAATTTGCATGTTTAGTCATGTGTGTTTTCGGGCTTGTGGATGGTGTGTTTCCTTGTGTGTGCTTTTTGTGTATTTGAGGTTCAGTATGTGCTTTATTTATCTCTCAGCATGTCAGTCCGTGTCTCTAGTTATTTCTCAGTTTACCTATAATTATGCCCTTGTATTACTTTATATACTTTATGCATGTTCTGGTATGTCTTTAAACATTTACTTGTGTTCTTTAATACTTTTTGTACATTGATATGGCGCTACTGTATTGCCTTTAACATAGTAGTGCTATAAAATCCCCATGAGCCACACCTCAATGCCCTGCCTCCGAACGACTCAGACATTCACATCACCTTCGTTAAGCTACTCATTCATTATAATTAACACCATATCTTATTCATGCTCAACATAATTATCAGATTGACAAACTGGCAATGAATAAAAATGTTCCGCATCTAATTTCACACTTCACAATGGATTAATTATATCATAATGGATTAATAATAATAAATATATGTATTTAATTATAAGGATAAACAAGGTAACTTTATTATTATTTTACAACCCGTAGCTGATATTGAAGAAAGTGTATCAAGTCTTCGAGTAATGCACATTACTCTCATGTTACTGCCCAAGTGATGTACTAAGAAGTTCTGATTAATTTCACACACAAGCAAGCACACACCCACTCATGGGCATGCATGTGCTCAATCGGTAGAGAGTTGGCCTGCAGTCCTGACGGACCCGGGTTCAAATCCCGCTGAGGCAGGGAACAGTTTAATGGATTTGAATTTCATAAAATCAGACTTTACTGATCTACCAGAAGGCCCGCCGACATGTCGTAAAAATACCCCCGCTAATACCAATACACCAGTCCTGTATGAGACAGCCCTAGCATGTATTCAATATGGACGGTGGGTGTTAGCGCCGAAGTGGTGACATGTAGAGGTGTGCGGTACGTAGGAGGACTACTGGGCCTTGAAAGCAGGCTGTGAAGCCTATGCCCAGAGTCGGTCACATTTAAAAAAAAAAAAAAAAAAAAAATGTCCACCACAGAGAGAGAGAGAGAGAGAGAGAGAGAGAGAGAGAGAACATTAAGTACAGAGAAAAAGGGGTGATGCAGTTTAGGAGATATGAGAGACTGAGGAAAATGTGACAAGAGAACATGGGGTGATGCAGTGTAGGAGAGAAGAGAGACCGGGAAAATGTGGCAAGGAGTGAAGTAAAACACTGAAGAACAGTACAATTTAGATTAACAGACTGATTGGAAGATGGACGGATGAATGTACCAATGGGCAGGCGGGGAGAGATGGACGAATGTTCGAACTGATAACAAAACAAAACTAGGGAATAACGGGTGGCTAAAAGACAGAGAAGTAGGTCTGCTGTAGTGCTGTTGGTAATGTTTAGAGAGCATTCGTGATGTACGGTATAGGAGACAGAGTAGAAAATTATATCCTAAAAATGGGACTGTGAATGACATTATCGGAATACAAATTGACGGAAGAATAAAAAAGAATAAAAGGAAAAGAAAAGATAAACCGAAACTGCAGGATTCGAAAAGCAAAGAATGTGTTACTGAATATAAAAGAACTCTAATAAAGAACAAAGGAGCGAGAATACTGTAGGGAATATGAGACCTAACTTGAATGTTTCAGAGAGAACCGAGTTACAGACCGAGTGAGAATGAACGGGACAACAAGTCTGCAAATGAACTTAACAAAAGGAAAATGATGTGGATGAATTAAAAAAAAAAAGGGGGGGGGGTATATGGCAGGAAAGAAAAAAAAAAACATACTTTTTCCAGCAAGAAAGCTTAGGACAAGACGCGTGATGCTGCGAGAAGTTTCAAGGGAAAAATAGGTAAAGTAAGCACAAACGACTGAACAAGCCAGACTGGTGGTTGACAGAGGACTTAGTACTAATAAAGAGAAAAGACCGTCCTCCTCAAAGGGTAAGAAAAAACGGACTTCACACCAGAGAGTGAAATCTGAGTAAACAGTCTGCCTGGTTTTATCATGCCCTCAATGGCATTGCTCTGGAGGCATTATTCGGCACATAAAAAGTTAAACCTCTTTTGACCGTAGAGAGAAAAAAAAATGTTGAAAATAAAACTGGAACAGGTAATACAGTGTGACAAAGATTGCATTATATTATACTTTAATCTGAGCGTTCTACATGGGATAAGATGCAGTAAATACTTGGAAAATAAATTTTTTGTCATTCCTATGTTAGCACGTAATGCTAAATATTTTCACTTAATGTTACAACCCGCATTACAGTAATAGGATAGTCTTATTCCGGTGTTAGCCTCTCCGCAGTCATTTGACATTTATCCATCCATCCATCATCCAATTCTACGTTGCACCATGAGGAGCGTAGAAGCCCGGGGCTAGGCAATTTGGTCCTGACATTTAAGATAATAATAATGATTAATAATAATAATAATAATAATAATTATTATTATTATTATTATTATTGTTATTACTATTATTAAATACAGACCAAAATATAAGGACAAGGTTAAATAATAAGTTAGAGGTAGGTTACCCAAACAACGTAATATCCTGTGAAAAGTATAACAGGAAAAAATAATGGAATTAGGTTAATGCTGGAAAATATTGCTCAGTCTCAGCTAACCCAACCGAACAGAAAAAAATGACAATGGTATAGAGGTAACATCGTAAAATTAAAGGTAATTTCCACTGTTACAAGAAAAGATTCCCTGGCGAATTTGTTTCGGTAATAATATGATCAGGAATAAATTGCCTTCTATTTACGTACTGTGAGTAATATCTGGCGTTGGAATAAACTGTTTCGGAGAGAAACTGTAGCGGAAGGCTGTTGTATGAAAAAATTTGGATGAAACTGACCTACTATGAGCGTTAACTGCCGCGGAAATATGTAACCAGTAATATTAACAAATCATTAGCTTTTATCAACCTGTAATAAACACTTGCAGAATGAAATGTTGTGATAGCTGTACATTACAGTTGGAATAAACTGACACGGGAACCCTCCCCCCAAATAAATAAAAGTGGGGGGACAGGGGGAAATCTATTCAGCCGCATAGAGTAATGCTGTGGATGCCGTTGGAAAAACCTGATAATAAATTGCCGTGGGAATAAGTATGTTGGTTTTATTTGCCATGCGAATAAGCTTCTAAGAACATTTTGGTTTGGGAATGAGCTGCTGTGGAAGTAAATTGCCATGAGAATAAGCAGCCATGGGAGTAAATTACAGTGGAAATAACGTGGTTTGGGGAAAAAAAAAAGAAAAAAAAAAAGGCCAATGTGATGACAAAATGAGGGAGGCGTTTTCAATCTCGGGTAAAAAAAACTTTTACTGGGAAGATAAAAGAACAAAAGAGCCTGGTATCTTTGCATAGAGTGATGCGTAAGTAGGTGAATGGGTGAGTGATTCAGTTAGCGAGAGGTTGAGAGAGTACATGGTTCAAAAGGTGATTGAATGGATGTCGATGGAGAGATGAATCAATGAATGAATGAATAAATTGGTGGTATAGTGCGTGAAGCAGAAGCTAGATGCAGAAATGGTGTCAATGCATTGTAAAGGATAAGTCAGTGAGGGAAAAAATGAACTGGCGAGATAACTGATGAAGATCTCAAATTGCTGATGGGGAGATGCATGGATGGCCTGAAGAATGTTAATTATGGGTAACCGGTGAATGAATGAATGAATGTGTTGACTGCAGAGGGAGGGCGTGAACGAGTGAATAAGAAGGAGAGGAAGATTGGGAAAGTTATCGAAGAACTGAGTGTTTTTTTTTTTCTTGGATTCTTTAATGTCATACGTGCCGTTTCATTCCGATTTCTAAGACAGCTTTCTTCGATTTCGTTTAGTCTCTCTCCCTCTCTCTCTCTCTCTCTCTCTCTCTCTCTCTCTCTCTGCTGACTGATCATTTGCTTGCATATCACATTTTTATTACTTTGAGTCTTCATTTGATGCATTTTGCTCTCCAGCAAGGAAAATGTGTTTTCACCCCTGTTTGCTTGTTGGTTTGTTAGTTTGTCTGTTAGTAGGATTACTCAAAATCTAAAAGAGTCACTGAATAAAATCTGGCGGGTAGATAGCCCATGTCCCATGGAACAATCGATTAGTTTTGGGGGCAGATCCGGACTGTGTTACAGATTCTGGATCAGGAAAACACTTTTTGCAAAGCTCTAAGCAATGATGAGAAAACGTAACCCAATATTAAGAGTGGCTTGGAAATTACGTTGCTCTAGTCGGAGAGATGCGCCCCGCTAAATGAACGTCTTGTTCATTCTGTGACTGTCTTTTTTATCACTTTTTTTCAGAGTGTGGCCTACAAAACACATTTTGTTATTTTCTAAAGGTGATTGGCTGATGATCACTAGTATCAGAAAATATGATATTTATATAAAATCATGATGTAGATATGCACTGAATTTGGAATCGGCATATTTTAGATATTATAAATTTAAAGTCTTTGTTCTCTCTCTCTGTCTCATATATATATATATATATATATATATATATATATATATATATATATATATATATATATATATATTGTTACATAGCCTATGATTCATCATCCTTTGAATAATTCTAACATACAGTATTCTGCATGTTTGATCACGATTCGCCTCGTGGCTTCCATAGTGACCAGGCTTGCGTGTTCTACCTCACTCCCCCCTTCTCCCCCTTATAGTAGAGTAAGTCGTTCTTTTTGTTGTTCAGAGCAGGAGTGTCAACTCTTCGTCCTCTGTGCTTCATTTGCGCGTCCTTCTTACAAGTTGTATCAAGCTCTGCCCTACATAATGAGCTCAGTCTCTGCATTAATTGCCACTTAGATCTACTCCTCATTTTGTTCACATCTCTGTCCTCCCCTGTATAGTGTATTATTATTGTGAGTGCTCAAGAAGTCTCCAGCCATCTAGCTGCTGTATAATATGAGTATAAGTGTTATTACCATTTTTCTTGTACTGTACTGTATAGCCTGAGGCGTTGATTCGTAGGCCTGGTAAGGTTTTTGTGATTCATGTAAAGATTTTAATGTCAATCAGTATTAGTAATAGTTTGTATCTGTAATAATATTATATCTTACTTTAACTGAGCATTATTCGGTTCTGTCATTTATCAGGGATGACTTAGATAAATTTGTTCTTGCTAAATTCGTGTTAATAGAGGCTATTGCAGTTAACCATATATTTAACCTGTTTTTGCCATTACATTATCCTTATGAGTCCTGAATGTTTAGTTGTTAGTTTGAGCATTAAACTTTAACTTGTAATTTTACCTAAGTCTTTTGTTTTGAACTTGGAATTTTACGGGACAGTAGTGATTTTAGTATTCTCACTTGAAGTGTTCATTATCTCTCTCTGTTTCGTAACATAAAAGTTGGCGACATCTTATCAGGATATTCAGGATATTATCATAAGGATATTGCTTGATACTTTGTGACTGATTTATTCATGATGTCTACTATTACTACTCTTGATGAAGCCAAAGATTTTTTGTCAAATGTGCAAACAGTGTGTGATGTAGAAAACAGAACAAAGAATGAACTTAAGCTTGTTGCTCAACAATTGGGAATTGCTGTTTGCTCTCATCATTCTAAAGATCAAATTGTTGGCATGATTAATAAAAGCTTGTTTAATGTAACTCCTCCAGATGAGCAAACGCAGATTGAAATAGCTAAGTTACAGCTAGCCCTGCAGGAGGCTCGTGCTAAGGAGGCTGAGTTTCAGGCTCGTGCTAAGGAGGCTGAGTTTCAGGCTCGTGCTAAGGAGGCTGAGTTTCAGGCTCGTGCTAAGGAGGCTGAGTTTCAGGCACGTGCTAAGGAGGCTGAGTCTCAGGCTCGTATTCAGGAGGCACAGGCACAGGCACAGGCTCAGGCACAAATTGAACTTGCTAGGATTCAGGCAGACCATGAGTATCGCATGAAACAAGGTGGAACTGGATCATCTAGCTCTGATGATTTTGATGTTGCTAAAAATGTTAAACTTGTCCCTCCTTTTAATGAATCTGATTTAACAAAGTATTTTCAGTAGTTTGAGAGGGTAGCTACAGGTTTTAATTGGCCTAAAAAGTATTGGCCAGTACTCCTTCAGAGTGTTCTCATCGATAAAGCTCAAGTAACTTATGCATCTTTGCCTCAGGATCAATCTGATAATTATGATGTAGTTAAGAGCTTGATTCTTAAGTCCTATGAGCTTGTTCCTGAAGCCTATAGAGTAAAATTTAGGACAACTTATAAGCAAGATAAGCAATCCCATGTTGAGTATGCAAAAATCAAAGAAGATCTGTTAGAGAAGTGGTTAAATTCTAAGAATGTAAATTCTGATTTTGATAAATTTAAACAGGTGATTTTGCTGAAGGACTTCAAAAGGTGTATTATTAAAGATGTAAGCCTATATCTTGATGAGAAAAGAATAGATAATTTGTCTGATGCTGCAGTTTTAGCTGATGAATATGTTCTCACTCACAAGAGATATTCTAAAGAAAAAGGGAAAGCTGAGAGTAAGTACGTTGCCTCTACTCAGAGTACAGGTAACAGGAAAGAGAATAAAGAAGATATTTCTCACGAAGTAAATACCAGCTCCACCTCTAGATTTCAGAAAAGTAAATGTACTTATTGTAGTAAGCTTGGTCATACTACGGAGAAATGTTTCAGGAGACAGCGTGATGTGAACAAAAAGGAGTCCTTAAATATTCAGTCAATTGGTCTAGTGTCCACCCTTGAGAGTTCCCAGAATTCTTTCACCGAGTTAACTGAACCTGCTTTGAGGGGTAAATTAAATTCTCATGATGAAGCTCCTCTTTTGAGCAGTAATGTGGATGACACTCTCAAGAGTTCATGTGCTAATTTCCTGTCTGATGGTTTTGTCAGTCCTCTGGACAGTAATGACAGGAAATCAGTTAAAATATATCATGATACAGGTGCTTGCCAATCCCTTATGCTGACCAGTGTTCTAGGCTCTAATGTTTATTTCTCTGATGAAACTGTAATCTTACAAGGTGTAGGGAATAATAACTTCCCTGTCCCTCTGTGCAGAGTGAATTTAGAGTCTGGTTTTGTTAATGGTTCCGTTATGGTTGGGTTGGTTGAGACACTCCCAATGTCAGGTGTAACTTTCTTACTTGGAAATGATATTGGTGGAAGTCAGGTGTGTCCAGCTCCTCAGTTATCTAGTGAACCATTGACTGCGACCCAGGATTGTGATATCCCTGATGTGTTCTCTGCATGTGCTGTCACTAGGGCTAATTCTAAAGTTACTGGTGACTTAGAGGATAATGATGATGATGATGTTATCTTAGCTGACACTTTTCTTGCTAATTTGGACCACTCACCAGATGAGGCAGTACCCCGTAGTGTTGATAATTTGTCTCGTCAAGAGTTGGTTGAGTTGCAGGTTG
This sequence comes from Coenobita brevimanus, assembly GCF_032717465.1. Lineage (NCBI taxonomy): Eukaryota > Metazoa > Arthropoda > Malacostraca > Decapoda > Coenobitidae > Coenobita > Coenobita brevimanus. Next base: position 11,805,022 of record NC_136991.1, read on the forward strand.
CTGACCATGAGTTGAAAGGTCTAGCTAACTCTGCTTGCAGTGAGGAAGAGTCAGCTGGTGCTTCTACTTGTTGTTATATAAAGTCAGGAGTACTTATGAGAAAGTGGAGACCCCCAACAGCATCAGCCGACTGTGAATGGGAGGTTGTACATCAAGTTGTCATCCCTCGTGTTTGTAGGCAGGATATCATTAGAGTGGCTCATGATTCCAGTTTGGCAGGACACCTTGGAGTGAGGAAGACTGTGGCACGCATTTTGAAACACTTCTACTGGCCAGGTATCTTCAGAGATGTTTCCTGGTATTTTAAGTCTTGTCACACCTGTGAAGTTGTGGGGAAGTGTAATCAGACCGAAAAGGTTGCACCTCTAGTTCCCATTCCTCCTTTTGAGGCGCCATTCACCCGTGTGTTGGTGGATATTGTGGGAACTCTTCCTAAGACTTCTTCAGGATTTTCTTATGTGTTGACCCTGATTGATATGGCTACTCGTTATCCTGAAGCCATTCCACTTAGAAATATCTCAGCAAAGAACGTGGTTAAGGTAATGCTAGGGTTCTTCACGAAGTTTGGTCTGCCCAAGAAGGTACAGTCAGACCGGGGAAGTAATTTCATGTCAAATGTTTTCAAGCAGTCTCTGAAAGAGTTGGGCATCACCCAGATCACGTCTTCAGCTTACCATCCCCAGACCCAAGGAGCGTTGGAGAGATATCATCAAACACTCAAATCGATGCTAGGGAAATACTGCTTGGAACATCAGAAAGACTGGGATAAAGGTCTCCCATTCGTTTTATTTGCCACAAGAGAATCTCCAAATGAATCACTGGACTTCTCACCCTTTGAACTACTGTTTGGCCATGAAGTAAGAGGACCCCTTAAGCTACTCAAGGAATGCTGGCTGTCGGAGGAAGATGACGTCAACCTGCTGAAGTATGTGATGAAGTTCAAAGAACGGCTGTCCACTGCTTTACAGCTGGTGAGAGAGAATTTAGGAGCTGCTCAGGAGAAGACGAAGACTTGGTATGATAAGAAGTCCAGGTTACGCCACTTTCAGCCAGGAGATCAGATTTTGATTCTGCTACCAGTGCATGGGCAACCTCTTGAAGCCAACTTTAATGGTCCGTATTTCGTGGAGAAGAAAGTCAGTGATGTCAACTATGTCATCGCCACACCAGATCATAGAAAGAACAAGCAACTTTGTCACATCAACATGCGAAAGTTATATCACAGGCGGGACGAAAATAACCCAGTCTGCACTGTAGCTGTTCCACCCGAGTCTGCAAGTGAAGTTCTCCCATGCAATATGAGCCTGAGTGATAGCTTGGGGAAGAATCCTGATATCATGAATGATCTCCAGACTAAGCTTTCTCATCTAGCTCCCGAGGAAAGGCAGGAGTTTTCGGCATTACTGCAGGAGTACCCGCAAGTGTTCCGTGCCACTCCAGGAAGAACCACTGTGTTGATGCATGATGTCGATGTTGGATACGCAAAGCCAATTAAACTGCCTCCTTACTGTGTGAACCCAGTGAAAGTTCCTCTCATCCAGAAGGAGCTTGGCTACCTGTTGGACCACAAGATGATTGAGCCCTGTCAGAGCGAGTGGAGTTCTCCTGTCACTCTAATCCCTAAGCCAGGTGGGTCACAGCGGCTTTGCATCGACTACAAACGTGTTAATCAGATAACCAAAACAGACACTTTTACCCTCTCCCTCGCATGGAAGATTGCATAGACAAGATCGGAAAGGCTAGGTACATAAGTAAGTTTGATTTGTTAAAGGAATACTGGGAAGTACCTATGACTGAACGTGCTAGGGAGATCTCATGTTTTGTAACACTAGGAAAGACTTTTGCATGTTCTGTAATGCCATATGGTATGAAGAATGCACCAGCCACTTTTCAGAAGCTCATGAATGTTGTAACAGAGGGTTTGGCAGGGTGTGTTGTTTATATTGATGATGTATTAATCTTCATTGACAATTGGAAAGATCACCTATGCCATGTCAGTAAATTTCTTGAGCGTTTGGTTCAGGCTAATCTTGTAGCTAATTTATCAAAGTGTGAGTTTGGTCAAGCTAAAGTTCAGTACCTTGGGTACGTAATTGGTGATGGACACGTTGCACCACCAGGAGCTAAGGTTCAGGTTATAAATGATCTTCCCAGACCTAAAA
>NC_136991.1:11812183-11949683 GCF_032717465.1 Coenobita brevimanus
CCACTTCAGCCGAAATTTCTCCTGAGTCTTCATCATTGGAGTCTCCACCAGCACCTACAATGAAGGCACATCATAGGGGACGAGGTAAATCCCTTACTTGTCGTCAAAGTAGACTTCTTTCTAGGGTAAGGGCTGCTAGTGGTACACGGCAACCCAGGGTCAGTCAGAGTGACCTTGAGACGGCCCAGTCTGCCTAACAGCCACTCTCATCCATCCTCACCCAGCCAACACCGCCATGAGAGGGAACCCTGGACGCCTTCATGTGGACGGAAGGTTCCGATTTCGTCCCAGAACAACACCACTTTGACGAGAGTTCCTCAGGGATACAGCCTACCTTCACTCTTAACAAGGATGCTGAGTGTGTGGACTACCTGTTGGCCTTCCTTGATAAGGAAGTCATGCAGCACATATGTGATGAGACCAACAGGTATGAGTCACAACGTGCTGCAAGTTGTGCAGGTACAGCAAAAATGCAACAGTGGACTGTGCTTGGAGTGCAGGAACTGTATGTGTTCTTCGCCCTCATGATTCTGATGCCTCATTCACGGAAGCATGAGTTGGAAGATTACTGGTCCATGGACCCTTTATTGCCCTCACCCACCTTCAATAAGTACATGGCCAGAGATCGGTTCTGTAACATCCTGGGAAACCTGCACTTCACCAACAACGATGTACCTTTCCAGACTGACCCACTCTGGAAGAGCCAGGAGATTCTGAACAGAATAAAGGATAATATTATGTTATTCTTCCACCCTTTTCAGAAGGTTGTCATAGACGAATCCTTGGTTCAGAGGACGTCTGAAGTTCGCACAGTACATTACAAGCAAATGTCATTGGCTTGGAGAAAAGGTCTTTGTACTGTGCAACTGTAAGATAGGGTACATCCTTGACTTCGTCATCTTTTCAGTCAGCACAGTCGATCTTGGCAAAACACAACCCCTTGGCTTCTCAGGCTGTGTAGTGAAAGTGCTGCTTGAAAGGTATTTCGGTGGGAATCAAGTGCTGTATACTGACAACTATTATACAGGACCGAAACTTGATAGATACCTTTCAGAGCACGGCATTGGCTCTTACGGCACTGTCAAGAGCAATCGTGCCCACTTCCCCAAATTCCTCGAGGCAGGAAGTTCGCAGCAGGGAGATGTGCACCTACGCAAGTCTGAGAACATGCTGGCAATACGGTAGCATGATAAGAGGGTCATGCACATGCTTACCACCGTACACAAGGGGGAACTGCAAGACAGTGGGAAGGTCGACCGTAGGCCAGGCGAACCTGTGATGAAACCTGATGCTGTCATCAACTATAATATCAACATGTGGCTGGTGGACAAGTCCGACATGATGATCGGAGAGATCGAATGCCTCAGGAAGAATACTAGGCAATACAGGAAAGTGTTTTTGCATCTCATTGACACAACGATGCTGAAAGCCTTCATCCTGTACAAGATGAAGGTAAAGCCACGCAAGTCATTCTCCCTGAGGTTGTTCGCCAGGACCTGTGGTCAACAGCTGCTTCAGAGATATGGTAGGGTGACAGCAGCAGCTCCAAGGTGCCATGCTATCAGACTTCCTGATAGACTTGAGCACAGGGCGTACACCTCCAGACATGAATTCTTGATACAGGATAATCTGCCACCAGAGGTCAGGTTAGTCACACATGTCTACCCCCACTAACTCCCCCTCCTTACCCCTACCAAAACACTGATTCGTTAGGCTGATGGATCGGAGATATGAAACTTCGCTCACTCTCACTTCTTGCCACATGTAATATTATGTTTATTTATTCTACCATTAAGTGTATTATCAAGTGCATAGATCCATCATTAGTTCCATGAGAAGTGATTATATCGAAGTTTTAACAGATTTCAATGCAATGACCTTAATGTATAGAGTCTGGTTTCCAAATAGTTATCCAACGTTTTCTAAGCGATAGGCTAAAATCCAAGTAACAGTTAAAAGTTATTTGGCCACATAAATCGCTCTCCTTCCTTGTCATTAGGACAGCCACATATGCACCCACCTACTTATCCACTTACCCACTCTACCCATCGAACACAACCCACCGACATCACCCCTGACACCTACCCAGCCCACCGATCCCTGCTATCCAGCCTGCTAACCCACGAATGCCATACACGAAGCTAACCTAACAATGCCACTCAGCACATTTACTCAGTCACTTCTTCACCCTGAACCCATCCAGCCACCCCAACTACGCACTTAGATCATCCCGACCACGCAATCGTCTCAGCCACCCTGGCGACCAACGGTGCCCACACCCTGGCGACTCACTGTCCACACATCCCAACAACCTATCCTGCCCACCAATCCCTACCACGCACCCTCTCCAATCACAAGTTCCACCTACCTTGCTCATCCAACAATGCCATCCATTTCATCCATCTACATAGCCCTCCCATCTCTCCCTGAACACTCCCCACCCACCTCACCTTGCCCATCCACCCATCCTGTCCACCCACTCCTCCCACCGACCCATCCGCCCATCCACATGCCCAACCACCCTTCTTACCCAACCCCATTCACTCCATCACCCCATTCACCCATTTGAACCTGACTTATCCATCAAACTCATCTTTTCCAAACCAAACTTACCGACCCCTCCCCGACCACCCACATATCCAGCCACCTACCCACCCAGCCCACCAAATGCATTCACTCACTAACCCATTTACCTCTACAACCCACCCAAAACCACTCCACACACCACACCCAACAACTGTCCCCCCCCCCTTTCACCATTACCACTGTCCACCCACCATGGCGATGCACCGAACTACCACACCCACCAACTCAACCTCATCAACTCCACCCACCCATCCAACTGACTCACACACACACACACACACACACACGGATAGAGAGAGAGAGAGAGAGAGAGAACAAAACACTCATAAACAGACAGACAGACAGACAGACAGAAACACACACAGAGAGAATGAGAGAGAGAGAGAGAGAGAGAGAGAGAGAGAGAGAGACAGACAGACAGACAGACAGACAGACAGAAACAAAGCACACATAAATAGACAGACTGACAGACAGACAGAAACACACACACACATAAACAGACAGACAGACAGAAACACAGACACACACACACACACACACACACACACACACACACACACACACACACACACACACACACACACACTAAGCACCGAGGAGAGCAAACGCACGCTGCCACCGCCCCATACCTGGCCAACTTGGCCAGTGGCATTACCTAAATTAGTATCTTTATATGAGTCAAGCTCTGTACCAGGTTAGACTAAATGGTATTCTAATATAAAAAAAAAGAAGTTTTAAGTAAGACTTGTTCAAACAGAAAAGAAAAAGTAGCGCAAGAATGTGCATAGTCAGTTGATCGTTTAGTCTACAACTGCCCCAGGGAATGTAAGTACTATATGTGCTTTTAGTACTGCATAATAACCACATACTTTAGTAAAGCAAACTTGGAAAAGAAAAGAGATAAAGGTAGAAAGCGGGATGATGATTTCCACCAAGAACTGGTTGAAATGGAGACTCACAATAAACTGGTGAAATGAGTACACAGACTTGAGATGGCTTTTAAGACTGAGACTGATGAAATTTAGAAACAGATGCACTTGCATAAGGAAGAAATAGAAAAATTAGGAGAGGAAGTCAACAAGAAAGACACAACCATAGATGAGCTAACAGTAGAAGTGGGTACACTTGGGAGCAAAATTAGTGAAATGGCAAGTACAGTAGTCAACCACGAGAGTGTTATGGAAGAGTTCAAAAATGATACAGAGACAATTAGGCAAGTAAGCAGTCTGATAGACCAGAGCAGTGATATTGAGGAGAAGATAACACAAGTGAATGAAGCTGTGCAAAGCTACAAAAATGATGTGGAAACCACATATGCTGAAATAAATGGTGAAAGTAAAGAAAGACTTAGAAGCAAGGGTGGAAGAAAAAAAAAAAAAACATTAAAAAGGAAGTGAAAAGAGTAATCCAAAACAATCCTATGTTAGTCAGAGATTCAGTAGATATCAACAAATCTATAGTAATCACTGGTATAGAAGAGGAAGAAGTAAAAAACAAGATCTCAAGAGACAAAAAGGAGATGGCATATATAATGAGCATATTGAAAGAAGTATCAGAGAAAATCTGTAGTAAAGACATAAAGGAACACGAAAGGTTAGGGAAATACGAGAGCAGCAAGTCAAGACCCTTAAAGGTAACCTTCCAGAGTGTAAATACCGTGCAGGAGATATTAAAAAATGCAAAGAATCTTATGGAAAAAGAGGAGTTCAAAAATGTATGGATAAAAAGATGCCTAACACAAGAGGAACTGGAATTACTGAAAGAGAAGAGGGAGGAAACAAAAACAAAAATGAGGGAAGATCAGAAGAGGAGAAGAACACATTTTTTTACAAAGTGATTGGATTGCAGGTACGAAAGTGGTACATAAACAGGAGGGAATAAAAAGGAGGAAGTTAGCAGAACCAAATCATGACAAGTATATAAACAAGATGATTAAGTTGGTGTAATCAAATGTGGATGGAATGGTACCCAAATTATTAGAGATGAATGATTATGTCAGAGAAAATGAACCACATATAATATGCCTAACTGTATATACACTGTATATGGCTAGTGAGGGAGTGATCGCCCTCTACCTACACAGATCAAAAGCCCTCGGGAGCAGGGGGGTGGTTGCTTTCTCAGGCAGAGGAACTCCTTGAGAGTGAAATGGCTGGGAAGCATGCCGGCACCTGACTGGCTACAGCATAGCTGGGTCTTTCGGGTGTGGGCAATCAGGCAAGTTAGCTGCCTACTGCGACTGCAACACAATGGCGAGGTGTTCAGGAAGTTAGCCAAAGAAACTTTGATGGACTCTGAAAGAACAATAATGGCCCCCAGTCCCGTGCAGCCCTTAAATGGGCAGGGGGTGCTAAGAATCTCACGGTTGCCTCAATTACAATCTAATTCCTTTGTCAATGCAAAAAATACAATTAAAATAGGTAACTGGAATGTGAGAACGCTAAATCATGACGGTAAAATCGATGAGTTAGTGAAGGTTTTTCAAAATTACGGACTTGATATTTGTGCTCTGACAGAAACTAGATTAACTGGAGTCGATAAGTTGGATTTGGAGGATGGTATACGTTTATTGATATCTGGTCGACAGGACGGAATGCATTATCAGGGAGTAGGATTGTTGCTGGGTTGTAAGGCAAATAAGGCTTTATGTGAGTGGGATCCTATAGATGAGCGATTGTTATACACACGGTTTAAATCAAATCATGGCAACATCAGTCTGTTTGTGTGTTATGCACCTACTAATGATGCACTCGATGAAAGGAAAGACACATTTTATGAAAAGTTGCAAGAAGGAGTAGGAAGGGTACCTAGACATGATGTTTTGATCTGCGTTGGAGACTTTAATGCAGTAATGGGCTGTTCAAATGAGGGATTTGAGGCATGTATGGGTAAGATGGGAGTTGGTAGTAGGATGAGTGAAAACGGAGTGAGGTTTGGAAGCTTCTGTCTAGCAAATGACTTAGTCATCGGGGGCACACTCTTTCAGCATTGCAATATACACAAGACAACTTGGGTGTCGCCGTGTGGAAAATATAAAAATCAGATTGATCACATCGCTATCAGTAGGAGGCATAGAAGTTCTCTGCTAGATGTTCATGTTAAACGGGGAGCGGATATTGGTAGTGACCATCAACTCAGCATTGCAAAAATAAGGTTTAAACTTAAAAATCAGAAGAAGGAAAAATCTGGTGTTGGTAGATACGATATTGTTAAGCTTAGAAGGGAAGGAGAAGAAAAGGAGGAATTCAGATTAGAATGCAGAAATAGGTTTTTGGTGTTGGAAACGTTGGAAGAGGGGGAGAGAAGTGTAGATGAGATGTGGGAGGATGTGAACAAAGTTTTGCATGAGACTGCTGAATGTACGATTGGAAGGAGACATAGATTCAGGAGAAAGAAATGGATATCAGAGGAAACGTGGGATATGATAAAAAAGAGAGGTGAGGCTAAATTGAGGAGTGAGATGCAATGCGTTGATGAACGAGAGATTGAATTAACAAGAGTTGCGTACTGGAGTTTGAATTCAGAAGTAAGAAGGTTAGCTAGGAGAGATAAAAGAAGATGTGTGGATGAAAAGGTTGCAGAGACTGAAATCTTAATAAACAAAAATGATGGACAGAGTCAAAGAATAGCATATGAATCGATTAGAGAACTGAGTGGTAATGCAGGTAAACGCAAGAAAATACCAGTTAGAGACAGGGAAGGAAATTTATTGACCAAAGATGGAGATATTAAAAATAGATGGAAAGAGCATTTTGAGACAGTTCTTAATAGACCAATACCACCAGAAGAGGATATACCGTCTGCTCAGGAAGATTTAAATATAGAAACAGGAGAGTTGAGGCTTGCAGAAGTGGAGAAAGCAGTAAAACAGTTAAAGAATAATAAGGCACCAGGGGAGGATGGTTTATTTCCGGAAATGTTTAAAGTGGAGGGGGATAGATTAATAATGATCTTGACCAAGCTATTCAATAAGATATGGGTGACGGGGTTACTACCGTCAGTTTGGAAGAATGGTGTAATTGTTAAAGTTCCGAAGAAGGGAGACCTGAGTGAATGTGGTAATTGGAGGGGAATCTCTTTGTCACCGATAGCTTTGAAAGTTTTCAGTAGAGTGTTGTTAAATAGGTTGGAGCCGGTGGTTGAGGGTATTCTGAGGGATGAACAGGCTGGTTTTAGAAAGGGACGTGGTTGCAATGATCAGATCTTTATAGTTAGGCATTTGATGCAGCAAGTTAATGAAATGAGAGTACCGTTAAGTCTTTGTTTTGTTGATTTTGAAAAGGCTTTTGATAGTGTTTCGAGAGAGACTATGGGGAAGATCATGAGACATTATGGAATACCAGAGGAGTTTGTGAGGGTCATTATGAACATGCATGAGGACACATTTTGTAAAGTGATGGTTGATGGTTGTCTTAGTGATTCGTTTGAAGTCAAGTCCGGAGTAGTTCAAGGTGGTGTTCTATCGCCTTTACTATTTATATTGGTCATTGATTACATTATGAAACGTGTTGGAACAGAAACCGGTGCAGGTATACTTTGGGGAGAGAACAGGAAACTTTTTGATTTAGATTATGCAGATGATATAGTTTTGATTTGTGATGGGCCAGAAGAGATGCAGAGAGTGTTGGACTGTTTGGTGAGTGAAGGTCGCAAGGTGGGTTTGGTTATTAATTGTGGAAAAACTGAAATAATCAATATGAATATGGAAAATGCGCAGGAATGTGTAATTGGAGGTATGGTTGTAAAGCAAGTTGATAGGTTTAAATATTTAGGTACTTATTTAGCCAAGGATGGTTCTTTGAACTTTGAATTCGAGGAAAGGTTAAAGAAGGCTAATCAGGCAATGGGAATGCTTAAAAATATTTGGAATAATAACAATTTCTCTGTGCATACAAAAATCAAACTTTATAAGGTAATGGTTAGGAGTATCTTAATTTATGGACACGAGTCTTGGTACAGCACAGTGACTATGGAAAATAAATTCTTGGTGTTTGAAAATAAAGCACTTAGAAGAATATTAGGAATTAAGTGGTGGGAAAGGATACCAAATAGTAGAATTAGAGAAATAACGGGAGTGCAGCTGATCGATGAATATGTTAGATTCTCACGATGGAAGTGGCTAGGACATGTGTATAGGAGACAGGGAATAGTACGAGGTACACCAGGGTGGGTGGCACTTGGTAGGAGAGGTAGAGGAAGGCCAAAAGAGACGTGGGTGAGGACAATGAGACGGGAAGCTGGAGATGAGTGTTGGGGAGATCTTGAGGAGTTAGCACAAGATAGGATGTGGTGGTGTGAGTTCATCGAGGCCCTATGCATCCTCGAGGGTGCCACAGGAAATGATTGATTGATTGATTGAAACACAATTAACACCAAGGATATAAAATGATATCCTAAACTTAGAGGAATATAATATATGGAGAAGAGATAGGAACTTAAAAAAAGGAGGAGGAATTATAATATTAACTAAGAAAAATCTAAAAGTCAAAGAAATAGAACTAGATATACCCTCACAAGTAGAACTGATTGCAGTAGAGATCGATACATCTAAAGGGAAAGTAACTGTAGCCAATTTGTACATGCCACCCAGATCAAACACATGGGAAAGAGACGAATATGAGGACCTGGCAGAGAGTACAATTCAGAGTTTAAGAGCATTACTACATTAAATGGAAGAGAAATCGGAAAGAATTATACTAACTGGAGATTTTAATACAAATATAAATTGGAATACTCTAGATATAATAAGCCAAGAAAGTTGTTGGGACCAAAAGCTCCTGGATCTCGTGCAAGAGTTTCCTAACGCAACATATAAGAGAAAGCACCAGAAAAAGAGGACTTGATGTACCCTCAATGCTAGATCTCATATTTACTAGGCAAGAAAACGATATTGACAACTTAATATGTCACCCTTCATTCGGCAAAAGTGACCATGCAGTACTAAATTGCAACTTCAGGATTGCATATGAAAAAGTTAACAGCAATGAAAGTTACAAAAAGAGCCTAAACTATAAAAAAGGGAAAGTATCATGACCTAAAGAAGTACTTCTTAGAAACTGATTGGGAAAAGGAGCTTAGAAGACAAGATTTAAATGCTATATCTAAAAAATTCTGTGAACTTTATGAAATAGGAGTTCAGAAGTACATCCCACAGCATAAAGAAGCAGAAAAGAAAATAGAGAAATGGTTCAATACAGAATGTAAAAAATCAAAAGAAAGAAGAGATTTGTTGTGGAATAGATACAGAAGACACAATAGTGATAGGGCATATAATAATTACAAAGAGGTAAGAAAGGATTATACAAGAATAAGGAGGGAAGGCCAAAAACAGTTTGAGGAGGATATAATAAATAAAGGTAGTGATCAACCAAAGCTATTGTACAGTTACATCAGAAGCAAAACCAAAGCAAAAGATAAAATACAATCCATTACGGACGATGAAATCACCTATACATAAGAGAAGGATATTTGTGAAGCACTAAACAAGAAATTCCAATCAGTTTTGTACAGAGAAAAAAATTTTTGAGAGGGATTATGTGGAACATGCATGCCCACACATACTACCAGATACACAAACACCAGAAAAAGAAATACGGGAGGAGCTAAGTAAATTAGAGAAAGGAAAAGCAAATGGTCCTGATGAAATTTCATGTTGGGTGCTACGTGAATATGCAATGGAGTTATGTAAACCATTATTTTTAATTTTCAAGAAATCCTTGAGTCAAGGTAAACTACCTGATATTTGGAAGAAAGCAAACATTGTTCCCTTATTCAAGAAAGGGAATAGACAAAATCCACTCAGCTACCAACCAGTATCACTAACCAGTGTTGTAAGCAAGATATTAGAAATGCTTATAAGAAAAGCTTGGGTAAATCACCTAGAAGAACACAATATGATAACAGAAAAACAGTTTGGTTTCAGAAAAGGAAAATCATGTGTTACTAATCTGTTGAGCTACAATGACAGAGTAACAGACACATAACAGGAAAGAGAAGGATGGGTGGACAGTATCTATTTAGATTTCAAGAGAGCATTGGACACAGTACCACACCAAAGACTTTATGGAAGCTGTACCATCAAGGAGGAATTCGAGGCAAACTGTATTGTTGGATGCAAGATTTTCTCATGAAAAGAGAAATAAGAACAGTACTAAGGGGAAAATACTCATCACAGAAAGAAGTGACTAGTGGAGTACCACAGGGCTCAATGCTGGCATCAATCATGTTTTTAGTGTATATAAATGATATAGATTGTAACACTGGAAATGAAAGCTATTTAAATATGTTTGCAGATGATGCAAAAATACAAAGGAGAAACACTAACACAGACTCTTGTAATGAGCTACAAGAAGAATTAAATAAACTTCATGAATGGAGTAATACATGGCAAATGGAATTCAATGTGGACAAGTATCATGTAATCAAGTTTGGTAAAAGTGGAAAAAGACTTCATTGGGATTATAAGTTAGAAAATAAAACTCTACACACACCAGAAACAGAGAAGGACCTAGGTGTGATTATCAATAACAGACTATCTCCGGCTGACCACATCAGTGAGAAGGTACGGAACATGTATACACTGCTTGCAAAAATGAGAATAGCGTTCATATACATAAATGAAGACATGCTAAGAAAGATGATAACATCATTCATCAGACCAACCCTTGTGTATGCATTAGTATTATGGAGTCCTCATCTCAAAAAACACATAGACAAGATTTAAAAAGTTCAAAGGGCCGCTACAAGATGGGTACCAAGCTTAACCCGTCACATCCCGAGGTTTTCCTCACCTATGACATCCCCCAGTCCCGAGCCTTTTTGGAAATTTTTTTTTTTTGCTAAAACTTCCGCTTAGGTCGAGAAACGAAGGAAAATCACAAAGAAAGTAGTTCCTGCGGTCTATAAGTGGTCCGTACAGGTGCGGTTCCCCCCGGCAGGTATCGTATTCTGTAATGGGCTGGATATGCGTTTACGTTTTCTATGGTAAGAAATAATGAAAGAAACAACACACAACACCTCTACATTTATTGAATTTGAACTAATAAACAATAACAGTAACAATATAATGGATTTCAGACACATTTATATGAAAAACAAGCATTGTACCATCGCGCGAGCATAGCAAGTTTGGTCCGAGTCGTAACATGCTATATGCTAAGTTTCTGGTATGAGTCAACCTATCATTTTTTCTACTTGTATACTTCTGTTTCAATGACAATTTACCAATTACAACTGTTTGTAAGTGTTTTCAGATGTTTTTATTCATTATGATGACATGCAGCATAAGTATAGCGCACATCAGCTTAGTAAGCGCACTCGCTATGACTCGTATTTCAACATACCGAATTGTTTTATCACTTTCCAATTATTTTCCCCTTTACATAGAATCTTTCCTCCACCACTGTAAAGGTTTTCAATTATTTTCATTCATTACGAGGGCATTTAGCGATATGCTAGCGCATATTCACGTAGCAACCACGATCTCAAACACTCGTGTTTCATCATCTACTTTATTTATTCACTCCAGTTATAATTTCCCACTTACATTACACACGTTTACACCCCTAGAATGCACTGTACATACATACTGCCATTATTTATTCAAGTGAGTGTGAGAATATCGCCTGAAAATACCCTCGCAAGGAATGTTTCGACATACATAATACTCACACACTTATATACTAATTCACTCACACACTTATATACTAATTATTCACTTTATCACTTGCTGACTTTTATTTTGACTAATACGTGCCTTATTCATTCAACTGAGCGTCAGGAAATCTTATCTTTATACACACGCTATGAATATTTGACTTAGAATATATATCATCACATATAATAATTTGAACTTATATTATACCCGTAAGAATGTCTATCTATCTATCTATTGCCAGACGCCACAATCCCGCAAGGGGTGGCCATTTGACTTTGAGTTATTTGTTTTATAGGGAGGGGCACTAACCTTCCACCAACCCACTTGTTGACACGTAGGGAGCACGCATGGTTTTGTTATGTGGTATAATAATAATATTAACAAAGAAATCAGGTTAAGATTCTCTTGCACGTTATTTATGCACTTCGTGTCATTTGTGCAATTCATGTCAATAAATAATAATAATAATAATAATAATAATACGGTAATAATAATAATCCATCCATCCATCCATCATCCATGTCACATAATAATAATTATATAATTACTGGCCGTATTTATTGCACTGAGCGACAGAATATCGCATCATACAACCCTCTCTATGTAAGTTTCAACTTAGGGCAGATTTATATACTTACACACAATGTTTTCACTTATGTTCTACCCGTAGGCACTTTATACTAATATTTGGAGATCCACATGACTGATAATTTCACTGAGCGTCTGTCTGTCGCATTTACCTCATAATTTCAGCGTCCTTTCGCATTCACACCATGCTAAAATTGCATCAACGTGTGATATTCACTAAAACATGGGTGAATACAGAGACCCACGTCACACTGCACGCACTCATAGCGGGTGTCCTTCCTCTGTGTCGTGAGTCTCACCTGGGAATTACTGCACACGTGACACCTGCGTTGGGGCCTAGGTCTGTTGGGCTGGGGAGGGATAGGAGTGGGGAAATGGCGGCCGGATATTCTCTGGGGAGTTTGGGCAATAGGGGCAGTGCGGGTGCGATGTTGGGGCCTTTCAACAGCATACTTTGCAAAGATTTCTCTTGTGAGCTCCCTCACAAACCCTTCAAATGTTTCCTGAACTCCTGTGTGCATGGCGTGAAGGTGGTGGCAATTCAGAGCAGTGATATCTAGTAAGTGAAAGAATAGTTTTTTATACCATTTCATCGTTGTCCTGGCACACTCTACCGTCGATATCATGGAGTCTGACTGGTCCACGAGGCGCATGTTTATATTGTAATCCATAACACACTCAGGTTTCCAAACACGACGCCTGCTCTCGCTACGGTAATCTACAGAATCAGTACGGTGCATCAAGGGGCGGTGAACCGTGGACAAGAGGCTTACTTCTCTGTTGTGGTTCCACATTGTTGCAAGGTTGTTGTTGGCTTTGAAGAAGACAACCTCACTCCTTGCAAGTTTCCGCCCTACCTTGGCCATGTGATGCCGGTTCACCTTTACGGCTCCACAGACTCCAGTTTCATGTGTGTGAAGATAACGAGCGAGAAGAGGGCTAGTGTACCAGTTGTCAAGGTAGAGAACGTGACCGCGATGAAGGTAGTCTTGTATCATCGTCTTTACCACTGCTCCCGACAGTCCAATACTTCGATCTTCTATTATGTCTGTCTGTGCACCGGTGTACAAGACTATGTCTTGCACGTATCCAGTCCTACAGTCACACATAACAAAGATCTTGAACCCAAAACGGTGCCTATTGCTGGGTATATACCGTCTGAATGAAATATTGCCTCTCCACAACACGAGACTCTCGTCTATGACGAGATCTCTATAGGGATAGAATGAGGAACGAAAGGTTTGCCTGAGGTGATAAAAGACCAACCGAATTCGCCTCATTTTGTCAGTGTTGTTTGCATTTGCAGGGTCATGAGCATCATAAAAATGGAGGCGACTTAGAATTTGTTGAAACCGATTACGGCTCATCACTTGACCAAATATGGGGGTAAACATAACAGGGTCCCTAGTCCAGTAAGCAGGAATTCTATTCTTTCTTATAATACCCATCAAAAGAACCAGGGCAAAAAATAAAAACATTTCTGGAAGGGAGACAGGGTAATCATAGATCATAGAATGCCTACTCCTTGTTCCCAATCTTTCACTTTCTAGGCACTGGGCACTTGCAAACAGGTTTGTTTGGTAAACGATCTGCTCCACGAATGCCTCACTGAAAAACAGGTGGAAAAAATCCAACCTGGTGGAATTACTGTGAATACCTGGTGCAATGCAGCCAGATCGCCCTTGCTCAGTGAAGGGGTGAATGAGGGGAGAAAAATCACTCCCATCCTCCCAATCCCACGACACAAATCCCTCGTCCCCATCAGCCCCATCACCGCCTTCGTCTGGGTGGGGAGGAGATCCTGGTTGGGGAGGTGGGGGAGAAGGAGTACGGAGGGCTTCCCCACTGTCACTCCTCTTCCCTCTGCCTTTACCCTTTCCCTTTCCCTTACCCTTACGGCCTTGAGGAACGTTAGGGGGCTGTGGGGATGAAATAGTAGAATATTGGGGAGCAGAAGACGTGCTGGGGAGTGGTTCCTCCCCACCTTCCCCCTCCATTACCACACCACGTGCTCTCTCACGCAACCTAGCTTGACCACGTGTTAGGGGATATTGGGGAGCATAAGACGTGCTTTGGAGTGGTTCCTCCCCACCTTCCCCCTCCCTCACAACCCCACGTGATAAGGAACGCACCTGCACTGGCCCACGTGATCCACTCTGCCGCCTCACACTACGTAGGGAGAGCAATGACTCACTCACGTCACTCTCACTTTCCCTAATCCCTGGACTTTCCGTTTCACTCCCCACTCCCTCCACTTGACTTCCTAGCTCCCCAAACAGAATGCTAGGCCCATACCTGCTATACGACGTGGTGTGCGCTCTGGGCCACGATGTGTAATGACCTCCCGTCCATACCACGTGGCAGCACGTCCCACGGCTCCGTCCTCGTCCTCGTCCTCGTCCTCGACCTCGAATTCTGCTTCCAAATCACGCTGGGTATAGGGATAGGATATACCACGTGCCTTCTTTGCCTCCTGTCCCTCTCTAGCAGCACGGTAAGTCACGTACTGCCGCTTCCTGGGTGACAGAACTTCCTTGTCATTGCTGGTGGTTTCTTCCTCCTCTGGCTGCACATAATCTTTGTCCATCTCCTTGTTGTCCAGTGGGGAATCACTGTCGCCAGTAAAGGTGTCCAGGGCGACTTGAATCTCGCTGTCTGAGAGACCTCTCTTAGCCATGTCTGAGCAGGACCGTGGCTACCAGGTGAGTGGATGAGTGGCGGGCTAGCGCAGGTCGCGCGGGGTCGCCGAGTGTCCCCGCCTGGTGGCAGGTAGGGGAAGGTCAGGCGAGGGTACGTACCGCAAATCAAGCGCGAAATTTGAAAATTGTCGAAATTATGCACATTGCAATTGGACGACGTACTGGTACGTCGCCGGGACTGGCAAATGCAAATCGTTGCAACGTACCCATACGTTGACGGGACAGGGCGGGTTAAGGGATCTAAGCTACGAATCAAGACTAAATAAACTGAATCTACCAACACTACAGGAGAGAAGGAATAGAGGTGACATGATTATGCTATATAAATGCATATCAGGGAAGGAGAAAATAGACATAAATGATTACTTAACCTATGGGGAAGCATCAGCAAGAGGACACTGCAAAAAACCTGCATAAGAAGAGAGGTGATAAAGATGTAAGGAAATTTAGTTTCCCAGATAGAGCAATTGATCAGTGGAATGCACTACCGAATGAAAGAGTGTGTGCCAAAATAATTCACAAATTTAAGGATATGTACGATAAATTTGGTTTAAGACATGGGACCGTACGAGCTTGGCTCATTCCTGTAAAGATACAATTAGGTAAGAACACACACACACACACACACACACACAGACTGACTCAGTAAGACAAACAAAACACACACACACACACACACACACACACACACACACACACACACACACACACACACACATTGTTCCCCTATTCAAGAAAGGAAATAAACAGAATCCACTTAACTATAGACCAGTATCTCTGACCAGTGTTGTAGGCAAAGTACTAGAAAAACTAATGAGAAAAATTTTGTACACCAACTGCAATAATACAATATGATAACAGAAAGACAGTTCGCTTTTAGAAAAGGAAAATCATGTGTTACAAAATCTATTAAGGTGCTATTGCAGAGTTGCAGAATAACCACGGAAAAGAGAAGAATGGGTGGACGGTATCTATTTTGATATTAAGGAAGCATTTGATAGAATACAGCACCAAAGACTTTTATGGAAACTGTACCATCAAGGAGGAATCCAAGGTAATCTGTTCTGTTGGATGCAGGATTTTCTCAGAAAAGGGAAATGAGAACAGTACTAAGGAGTAATTACTCATCATGGAGGAAAGTGCCTAACAGAGTTCAACAGGGCTCAGCGATGGCACCAATTATGTTTTTAGTATATATTAATAATATAGGCTAGACAGGAACATTTGAATGAGATGTGATCTAATTATGTTTGCTGATGATGCAAAAATACAAAGGAGAATTACAAACAGACTATTGCAGAGAGCTACAAAAAGAATTAAACAAGCTTCATAAATGGAGTAATAGATGGCAAATGGAAATCAATGTGGACAAATGCTACGTAACTAAGTTTGGTAACAGTGGAAAGGGACCATATCGGGATTATAAGATAGGAAGTTCAACCCTACACATATCAGAAAAGGAGAAGGACCTAAGAGTGATTATCAATAATAGACTTTTTTTCCAGGCAGACCATATAAATGAGAAGGTATGAAACATGCACACACTACTTGCTAATATGAGAATAGCATTCACATATAAAAATGAAGGCATGCCAAGAAAGATAATTACCTCATTCATCAGACCAACCCTCAAATTTGCATTAGTGGTCTGGAATCCTCATCTAAAAAAACACATAGATAAGACTGAAAAAGTACAATGGGCTGCTATAAGATGGGTACCAAGCTTAAAGGATCGAAGCTATGAAGAAAGACTAGAAAAACTGAACCTACCAATACCACAAGCGAAAAGGAAGAGGAAACATGATGACGCTATATGAATACCTCTCAGGGAAAGAAAGAATAGACATCAGTGAGATATAACCTATGGGGAAGCATCAGTTGGGGGACACTGAAAAAAACAAAACAAAAAGAGAGGTGAGAAAGACGTAAGGAAAATCAGTTTCCTAAATAGGGCAACTGATCAGTGGCATGCGCTACCGAATGAAATAAAGCATGCCAAAATATTCATAAATTTAAGGATATGTGTGATAAAAATGGTTTAATACACGGGACAGTACGAGCTTCACTCACTCCCGTATGGATACAATTAGGTAAGAACAACCAGGTAAGAACAGATGTATGCACACACACACACACACACACACACACACACACACACACACACACACACACACACACACACACACACACACACACACACACACACACACACACACACACAGAAGCAGTACGGTGGGAAAGGAGGGAGGGGGGATTTGGGGACGTTGAAGGGGACGGATGAGATGTGGAAATGTCTAGTATTGTTCTAATAGCAGCTTGCATAGTACATTGACTTGTATCTCTGACATTTTTTTTTTTTAATGTGCTCGACTCTGGGCATAGGCTTCACAGCCTGCTCCCAAGGCTCAGTAGTCCTCCTACATATCATACACCTCTACATGTCACCATTTCGGCGCTAACACCCACCGTCCATACTGAATACATGCTAGGTCTGTTTCATAAAGGACTGGTGTATGTGTATTAGCAGGGGTATTTTTACAACATGTCAGCGGGTCTTCTGGTAGATTGATAAAGTCTGATTTACATGAAATTCAAATCCTTAAACTGTTCCCTGCCCTAGCGGGGATTTGAACCTGGGTCCAGTAGGACCGCAGGCCACCTCTCTACCGATTGAGCCATCACTTTCCCCTTTAACCCACCCCATCCCGACGTTTTCTGGGCAGTGGTACGCCCCAGTCCCAACATTTTTGGACCTTTTTCTTTTTAGGCTCAAACATTTGCTGTTGGTGAGAAACATCGAAAATTCATAGAGAAATCGCTCACCTGAGGTTTAAAATACTCGATACAGGTACGAGTACCTCTTTACCTGACTGAGTTTTCTAACAGGCTGGCATCAAAGAAAACGAGTTCTATGGGAGGGTAACTATTTTATCCACTCATAAACAGTATTTATTTATTTACTTGGTACGAATTTATATGTAGTACAAGAGTATATTGGTTTTCAAACAGTAATATAGGCATTACAAGCATTGTTTCACTCACTAACTCATCACGATTCATGACCTTTTTTTCCCACATTACCTGATCATCATTTCTGACTGTTTCTTCCTCTAATGCTATGTAAACTTTGTCCTCCACATTGCCATCGATTGGGGAATCACTCTGGCCCTGAATGTCTTTATTGGCCAGGTCATTGGTAACAGGTGAATTGCCGAGACAATGGCGTGCGGGGGGGGGGAGAGGTTATGCCGTGTAAGGCATTGTCCCTGCTTGGCATCTTGTAGAGGAATAGAGGGTGTCCCGTTATACGTGCCAAAAATCACTAGCAAAATCACTCGCGAAAATTGAAAATTGTGCAAATTAGGGACCTTGCAATGTTGCTGCGTTAATTTACGTCTTCGGGATATGAGTGCACATCGTGTGAGGACGTGAATTCACGCCTCCAGGACGAGGTGGGTTAATTCAGCTATATTATGGATGTATTTCCATTAGGATTCCATGATGTGCCATCCAATTGGCAATAGTTTTAATAAGCGAATACTTTGGTAAAATATTAAATATCATAACTATGCTAGTTTCAGTATCACATGCTGTTCATACTGTTCAATGATTATACAGTCAGCGATCAAACAGTAATTCGTATGACGTGGGGACAATCTTCCTCGGGGATAAAAAACCACTGAGGATGGTAAGTGAGTGAAGTTGCTGTGAACTACTCTCTCCCTGTGTGTGTGTGTGTGTGTGTGTGTGTGTGTGTGTGTGTGTGTTCTTACCTAATTGTTCTTACCTAAAACTATCTTTACAGGAATGAGTCAAGCTCGTACTGTCCCGTGTCTTAAACCACATTTATCGTACATATCCTTAAATTTGTGAATTGCTTTGGCACACACTATTTCATTCGGTAGTGCATTCCACTGATCAATTGCTCTGTTTGGGAAACTGAATTTCCTTACGTCTTTATCACCTCTCTTCTTATGCAGTTTTTTTGTAGTGTCCTCTTGCTGATGCTTCCCCATTTGTTAAGTAATCATTTATGTCTATTTTCTCCTTTCCTGATAAGCATTTATATAGCATTATCATGTCACCTCTTTTCCTTCTCTCCTGTAGTGTTGGTAGATTCAGTTTATTTAGTCTTTCTTCGTAGCTTAGGTCCCTTAAGCTTGGTACCCATCTTGTAGCGGCCCTTTCAACTTTTTCAATCTTGTCTATGTGTTTTTTGAGATGAGGACTCCAGACTACTGATGCATACTCTGGGGTTGGTCTAATGAATGATGTTATTATCCTTCTTAGCATGTCTTCATTTATGTATGTGAATGCTATTCTCATATTTGCAAGCAGTGTATACATGTTCCATACCTTTTCGCTTATGTGGTCAGCCGGAGATAGTCTGTTATTGATAATCACACCCAGGTCCTTCTCTCTTTCTGATGTGTGTAGGGTTTTATTTCCTAACGTATAATCCCAATCAGGTCTTTTTCCACTTTTACCAAACTTGATTACATGACACTTGTCCGCATTGAATTCCATTTGCTGTGTATTACTCCATTCATGAAGTTTATTTAATTCTTCTTGTAGCTCTTTACAAGAGTCTGTGTTAGTAATTCTCCTTTGTATTTTTGCATCATCTGCAAACATATTCAGATAGCTTTCATTTCCAGTGTTACTGTTTATATCATTTATATACACTAAAAACCACTGAACCCTGTGCTACTCCACTAGTCACTTCTTTCCATGATGAGTAGTTTCCCCTTAGTACTGTTCTCAATTCTCTTTTTATGAGAAAATCTTGCATCCAACAAAACAGTTTGCCTCAAATTCCTCCTTGATGGTACAGTTTCCATAAAAGTCTTTGGTGTGGTACTGTGTCAAATGCTTTCTTGAATGCTAAATAGATACTGTCCACCCATCCTTCTCTTTCCTGTATTGTGTCTGTTACTCTCTCATAGTAGCTCAACAGATTAGTAACACATGATTTTCCTTTTCTGAAACCAAACTGTCTTTCTGTTATCATACTGTGTTCTTCTAGATGATTTACCCAAGCTTTTCTTATAAGCTTTTCTAATACCTTGCTTACAACACTGGTCAGTGATACTGGTCGGTAGTTGAGTGAATTTTGTCTATTCCCTTTCTTGAATAAGGGGACAATATTTGTTTTCTTCCAAATATCAGGCAGTTTACCTTAACTCAAGGATTTCTTGAAAATTAAAAATAATGATTTACTTAATTCCTTTGCACATTCTCGTAGTACCCAACATGAAATTTCATCAGTACCACTTGCTTTTCCTCAGTCTAATTTACTTAACTCCTCCTGTATTACTTTTTCTGATATTTGTATATCTGGTAGTATGCGTGGAAATGCATGTTCCACATAGTCCCTCTCAAAATTTTTTTCTTCTGTAAAAACTAATTGGAAATTCTTATTTAGCGCTTCACAAATATCTTTCTCTTGTGTATAGTTGATTCCCTCGTCCGTAATGGATTGTATTATATCTTTTGCTTTGGTTTTGCTTCTGATGCAGCTGTAAAATAGCTTTAGTTGATCACTACTTTTATTTATTATATCCTCCTCAAACTGTTTTTGGGCTTCCCTCCTTATTTTTGTATAATCGTTTCTTGCCTGTTTGTAATTATTATACGCCCTTTCACTATTGTGTCTTCTGTATCTATTCCACAACAAATCTCTTCTTTCTTTTGATTTTTTACATTCTGTATTGAAACATTTCTGTATTTTCTTATCTGCTTCTTTTTGCTGTGGGGTGTACTTCTGGACTCCTATTTCATAAAATTCACAGAATTTTTTATATACAGCATTTAAATCTTGTCCTCTAAGCTCATATTTCCAATCAACTTCTAAGAAATACTTCTTTAGGTCTTGATAATTTCCCTTTTTATAGTTTAGGCTCTTTTTGTAACTTTCATTGCTGTTAACTATGTCATATGCTATCCTGAAGTTATAATTTAGTACTGCATGATCGCTTTTGCCGAGTGGAGGGTGATATATTAAACTGTCAATATCATATTCTTGCCTAGTAAATATTAGATCTAGCATTGAAGGTACATCGAGTCCTCTTTTTCTGGTGGCTTCCCTCACATGTTGGGTTACGAAAAACTCTTGCACGAGATCCAGGAGCTTTTGGTCCCAACAGCTTTCTTGGCTAATTATATCTAGAGTATTCCAATTTATATTTGTATTAAAATCTCCAGTTAGTATAATTCTTTCCGATTTCTCTTCCATTTTATGTAGTAATGATCTTAAACTCTGAATTGTACTCTCTGCCAGGTTCTCATATTCGTCTCTTTCCCATGTGTTTGATCTGGGTGGCATGTACAAATTGGCTACAATTACTTTCCCTTCAGATGTGTTGATCTCTACTGCAATCAGTTCTACTTGTGATGGTATATCTAGTTTTATTTCATTGACTTTTAGATTTTTCTTAGTTAATATTATAATTCCTCCTCCTTTTTTTAAGTTTCTGTCTCTTCTCCATATATTGTATTCCTCTAAGTTTAGTATGTCATTGGATATCCTTGGTGTAAATTTTGTTTCAGTTAGGCATATTACATGTGGTTCATTTTCTCTGACATAATCATTCATCTCTAGTAATTTAGATACCATTCCATCCACATTTGAGTACATCAACTTTATCATATTGTTTATATACTTGTCATGACATGGTTCTACTACCTTCCTCCTTTTTATTCCCTCCTGTTTGTGTACCACTTTCGTACCTGCAATCCTATTACTTTGTAAAAAATTGTGTTCTTCTCCTCTTCTGATCTTCCCTCATTTTTTGTTTTTGCTTCCTCCCTCTTCTCTTTCAGTAATTCCAGTTCCTCTTGTGTTAGGCATCTTTTTATCCATACATTTTGAACTCCTCTTTTTCCATAAGATTCTTTGCATTTTTTAGTATCTCCTCCACAGTGTTTACACTCTGGAAAGTTACCTTTAGAGGTCTTGTCTTGCTTTTCTCGTATTTCCCTAACCTTTTGCGTTCCTCTATATCTTTACTACAGATTTCCTCTGATACTTCTTTCAGTAAGCTCATTACATTTGCCATCTCCTTTTTATCTCTTGCGATCTTGTTTTTTACTTCTTCCTCTTCTGTGTGTGTGTGTGTGTGTGTGTGTGTGTGTGTATTTATGCATGTTTTTTTTTTTTTAATGCGAGGAAGAATGAACCAAAAGCCGTGAGCCCGCAATTATTGTTCCTTCCAAGAGAAAAACAAAATACAAGTCAGAGCCAAATTCAAGATCCGATCATTTTGAGATGCCTGGACACACTTCGTTTGAAAGACTGGAGATCATAGGAAGCAGGAAATACAGACAGAGGGAGACAGTTCCAGAGTTGACCTGTTCCATAAATGAAAGACTGGGAGTAACGGTTAACTCTTGTATTAGAGAGTTGGACACAAAAGGGATGAGAGTTTGCTGCTAGACGGGTGCTACACACCAGTCGTAGAGGTGGAGGAATACATGCAGACAGTTCAGAGGAGCAGTGACCATTGAAGTAGCAATAGAAAAGAGATAAAGATGCAACAGTGCGATGAAGAGACAGAGGTTGAAGGGAGTCAGTAAGAGGAGGAGAGTTAATGAGATGAAAAGCCTTTGACTCCACCCTATTGAGAAGAGCTGTATGTGGGGAGCCTCCCCACACATGAGAGTTGTACTCCACACAGGGGTGGATAAAACCCCTGTATAGACTCAACAATTGTGCAGGGGTAAAGAAGGAACGGAGTCTGCTTAGCACACCCAATCTCTTGGAAGCAGATTTTACAAGAGATGTAATATGATCTTTCCAAGATAAGTCCCGAGTAAATGAAACCCCAAGCATGTTCAAGGGTGATGCAGGATTAAGCTGAATATTATTAAACATGAGTGAGTATACCTGCGGAATATTTTGCCGGGTTGATAGGTGTAAAAACTGAGTCTTTGATGCATTAAAAACAACCAGATTATTTTTACCCCAGTCAGAGATATGAGCCAAGTCAGACATTAGGTGTGCCATAGCCTCGTCCCTTGTTTGTTGAAGTAACTGCTGAGATGGACGTTACGGGAACCAAATGGATAGGTGAAGGGTGGAGTCATCAGCATATGAGTGGATAGGGTTAGATGTACAGCTTAGAAGGTCATTGATGAATAAAAGGAAGAGAGTTGGTGATAGGACAGAGCCCTTAGGAGCACCACTATTGATAGATCTAGGAGAAGAACGATGGCTGTCTACAACAGCGGCTATAGAACGACCAGAAAGGAAGCTAGAGATGAAGGCACAGATAGAAGGATAGAAACCGTAAGAGGGCAATTTGGAAATTAAAGCTTTTTGCCAGACTCGACCGAAAGCCTTTGAGATGTCAAGTGTAATGGCAAAGCTCTCGCCAAAGTCCCGAAAGGAGGATGACCAAGAGTCTGAAAGGTAGGTGAGATGATCGCCAGTGGATTGTCCCTGACTGAACCCATACTGACGATCAGAAAGAAGATTGTGATAGGAAAGATGCTTTAAAATTTTTCAATTAAGAATTGACAAAAACTTTTGAGATACAGGATGTTAAAGCAACTGGACGATAGTTAGAGGGTTGGGAATGGTCACCCTTCTTTGTGACTGGCTGAATGAGAGCAAACTTCCAGCAAGAAGGAAAGGTACAAGTTGATAGACAAAGGCGAAAGAGTTTGCCTAGGCAGGGTGTAAGCACAGAAGCTCAGTTCTTGAGAACAACAGGAGGGACTCCAACAGGCCCATATTCCTTGTTAGTATTGAGGCCAGTGATGGCAGAAAATACATCATCTGAAGAAATTTTAATGTCAGCCATGAGGAAGTCAGAGGGAAGTGATGGAGGAACAGCACCGGAATTGTCTAAGGTGGAATTGGAGGAGAAAGTTTGAGCGAAGAGGTCTGCTTTATCAGTAGAAGAAATAGCTACAGAGCCATCAGAGTAGAAAAGAGGAGGGAAGGATGATATGGTAAAGTTGTTACAAAGGTTTTTGGCAAGGTTCCATACGGAGCAGGAAGAATTCGAATTGGAGAGTTGATAACATTTAGTACAGATGAAATTATTTTTAGCAGAGTGAAGAACAGACTTAGCACGATTCCGGGCAGAAACGTATAAAAGATGTGATTCAGGGGTGGGTTGGTTCTTGTACCTTTTATAGGCCCTCTCCTTGTTGCGGACAGCATTAGAACAAACGTGATGAAACCAAGGCTTTCGTGCATTAGTCAGAGGATATGAGAAAAGAATGTATGCTTTCATGGCCGAGAGAATAACCTCTGTAATGTGCAAGGCACACTCAGATGGCTCCCGGCCATGGAAGCAATAATCATTCCATGGAAAATCAAAGAAGTACTACCTGAGGGCCCCCAATCCACAACTCCAAAGAGCCACAGATATCGTTTCTTTGGAGGGTCCACAGGCCGTACTGGAACGATAGGACATGTTAAGGTGATAAGGTTGTGATTGGAGAAGCCCAATGGAGAGAAAAGATTAACAGTGTAAGCAGAAGGATTAATAGTAAGGAAGAGGTCAAGTATGTTAGATCTCTCTCCAAGGCAGTCAGGGATATGGGTAGGGTGCTGTACAAGCTGCTCTAGGTCATTAACCCGCGCCGTCCCGGCAACGTGAATTAACGTCCGCACATGATGTGCACTCATGTCCCGGCGACGTGAATTAATGCGGCAACATTGCAAGGTCCCTAATTTGCACAATTTTCAATTTTCGCTAGTGATTTCGCTAGTGATTTTTGGCACGTATACATGGGACACCTTCCTCTATTCCTCTACAAGATGCCAAGCAGGGACAATGCCTTACACCGCATAACCTCTCCCCCCCCCCTGCGCGCCATTGTCTCGGCAATTCACCTGTTACCAGTGACCTGGCCAATAAAGACATTCAGGGCTAGAGTGATTCCCCAGTCGATGACAATGTGGAGGACAAAGTTTACCTAGCATTAGAGGAAGAAACAGTCAGAAATGATGATCAGGTAATGTGGGCCAAAAAAGGTCATGAACGGTGATGAGTTAGTGAGTGAAACAATGCTTATAATGCCTATATTACTGTTTGAATACCAATATACTCTTGTACTACATATAAATTCGTACCAAGTAAATAAATAAATACTGTTTATGAGTGGATAAAATAGTTACCCTCCCACAGAACTCGTTTTCTTTGGTGCCAACCTGTTAGAAAACCCAGTCAGGTAAGGAAGTACTCGTACCTAAATCGAGTATTTTAAACCTCAGGTGAGCGATTTCTCTATGAATTTTCGATGTTTCTCACCAAAAGCGGATGTTTGAGCCAAAAAAAAAAAAGGTCCAAAAATGTCAGGACTGGGGCGTACCACTGCCCAGAAAACGTCGGGATGGGGCGGGTTAAGGATAGAAAAGGTGCAGGCTAGTTCACCAGGTGGATCAGTGAAAGGAGAGGAGAGCCAAAGGTGGTGGTGAACATTGAAATCTCCTAGTTTGGATATTTCAGAGAAAGGAGAAATGGATAGAATGTGTTGCATGGTAGAAGTAAGATAATCAAAGAATTTTTGATAGTCAGTAGAATTAAGAGATAAGTATACAGCACAGATACACTTAGTCAGAGAATGACAGGAAAGCTGAAGCCAGAGTGTAGAGAATTCAGAAGAATTGAGTTCAGGAACATGAGAACAAGATTGGACGTTGCATACATATACGCAACATCCACCTTTGGCTTTGAAATGAGTATAGAGAAAGTAGGAGGATACAGAAAAGGGTTTGCTTACAGTTGCCTCGGACAGCTAAGTCTCAGTTAGAAAAAGAAGGTGAGGTTTAGAGAAGGAGAGGTGGTGCTCACTGGAGCGAAAGTTAGAGGAAAGGCCGCGAATGTTGCAGAAATGAAGAAGGAGAGAGTCAGACAGTGGTTCCAGGCAGCTCGAGTCGTCACAGGGATAGGGGCAGAAGGTGGGGACATTTATGGCCCCCCCCCTGGGGACTCTGAGGCCACATGTAGTGCTGCCATGACTTTTTTTTTTTAAATTTTGGAAGAGGAAGTGTAGTGTGTACTGTGCATATAGTTTGGAGTTGATAGTTAGAGAAACTTGTATTGGAGAGCATGCTGGCCTACTCTCTGTGTTACTGAGACACTGAAAAAGTTCAGCAAAGGGGGATGGTCGGGACCTAGTCACGAGGGCTGATGAAACGGGAGCTCCAGCTCTCCTTGTCATCAGAATTCCATCCACCTTGGAAGTACTGCCCTGCTCGACTGGTGCTACAGTCTACTCCTTTGTCTTAGAGCGAGTCCACACATGCTCTCGAACATATATTGGCAACATGGCAGGCAAAATGTTCAGGAACATGTTTGCAACAGTATTTGGACAGATATATGCAAACATGTTTCAGTGGAGCTTCGAACACTTGCAGGAGAGGCGATGGGATAAGTGTATCCATACCAGGCAGCTGAAACTTCATCATGATGTTGCCAACATGATATGGACGCTGCTGTTCCCAACATGTTTGCAGCGTCTTTGTTACTGTGTTGCTTATCTGAAGCCAGCACTTGCTCGAGCACACGTGTTGATGCGCCCTTACTGTGTCAGTCTGTGTGTGTGTGTGTGTGTGTGTGTGAGTCAGTTGGTTGGGTTGGTGGAGTTGATGAGGTTGAGTTTGTGGATGTGGTAGTTCGGTGTATCACCAGGGAGAGTGGACTGTGGTAATGGCAGAGAGGGCGGGGGGGACAGTTGTTGGGTGTGGTGTGTGGAGTGGTATTGGGTAGGTTGTAGGAGTTGGGGAGGCGGTGGCTGAATCGGTAGAGAGGCGGCTTGCAGTCCTAATGGACCCAGGATCGAATCCCGGCTGAGGCAGGGAACAGTTTAGGGATTTGAATTTCCTAAAGAGCAGAGTTTCCTGACCTACTAGATGACCCGCCGATATGTCGTAAAAGTGCACCCGCTAATACCAGTACACCAGTCCTGTATGAGACAGCCCTAGCATGTATTCAATATGGACGGTGGATGTTAGTGCCGAAGTGGTGACATGTGGAGGTGTAGGAGGACTACTTGGCCTTGGGATAGGCCATTGCCCCCCAAGAAATAGGCCCTGAGCCTTTGCCCAGAGTCGGACACGTAAAAAAAAAAAAAATGGGTTAGCGAGTGTATGCGTTTGGTGGGCTGGGTGGGTAGGTGGCTGGATATGTGGGTGGTCGGGGAGGGATCGGTAAGTTAGGTTGATGAGTTTGATGGATAAGTCGGGTTCAAATGGGTGAATGGGGTGGTGGAGTGAATGGGGTTGGGTAAGAAGGGTGGTTGGGCATGTGAATGGGCAGGTGGGTCGGTTGGAGGAGTGGGTGGACTGGATGGGTGGATGGGCAGGGTGAGGTGGGTGGGGAGTGTTCAGGGAGAGATGGGAGCGCTGTGTAGATGGATGAAATGGATGGCATTGTTGGGGGAGCAGGGTGGGTGGAATTCGTGAGTAGAGAGGTTGGGTGGTATGGGTCGGTGGGCAGGATAGGTTGTTGGGATGTGTGGATAGTGAGTCGCCAGGGTGAGTGGGCACCGTTGGTCGCCAGGGTGGCTGGGACGATTGCGTGGTCGGGATGATCTATGTGGGTAGTTGGGTTGGGTGGCTGGATGGGTTCAGGGTGGAGAAGTGAATGAGTGAATGTGCTGAGTGGCACTGTTAGGTTAACTTCGTGTATGGCATTCGTGAGTTAGCAGGGTGGATAGCAGGGATCGGTGGGCTGGGTGGGTGCAGGGGTGAGGTCGGTGGGTTGTGTTCGATGGGCAGACTGTGTAGGTGGAAAAGTAGGTGGGTGCAAATGTGTCTGTCTTGATGACAAGGCAGGAGAGGGACTTATGTGGCCAAATAACTTTTAACTGTTAGTTGGATTTTAGTCTATCGCTTAGTAAACGTTGGATAAATATTTGGAAGCCAAACTCTATAAACTAGGGTGATTGTACTGTAATCTGCTAGAAAACCGAAATAATAACTTCTCATGGAACTGAAGATGGATCTATGCACTTGATAATATACCTAATGGTAGAATAAATAAAAGTAATATTATATACGGCAAGACGTGAAAGTGAGCGAAGCTTCATATCTCCTATCTATCAGCCTAACAAATCAGTGTTTTGGTGGGGGTAAGGAGAGGGGGTAAGGAGAGGGAGTTAGGGAGGGTAGAGGCATGTGATTAACCTGACCTCTAGTGGCAAATTACCCTGTATCACGAATTTCTGTCCGTAGGTGTACATGGATCGGCACAGACTGGTGCAAATGCCTGCCACAACGAAGAGGAAGGCTGCGATCCGCATGTGCCAGGTGTGTGCACATACCACCAGATGCACACCTGAACACAAACGCACCTCTTGGCAGTGCACAGAGTGCCAGGTTCCCCTCTGTGTACCCCGCTTCTTTGATTACCACAGCCTGAAGCATTTCTAAAACAGTGCAAGTGGAAATGTAAATAATGTGTAAATAGCAAGTGAAAGCAATGGATGTAAATATAATTGAACAGTGGAAAATAGTTTTATAAGTTACTGCAAGTGACAGTGCATAACATAATGTAAATGTAATAGAAATGTAAATAATGTAAATAAAATAGAAAATGTAAATAGAAATGTAAATAAATAGTAATATAAGAATATGAGTATAAATACTTTGAGTAATGACAGTGAAAGTGAAAGCTTCACTCTCTATACCCTAGTTTACTGAACGAGAAAGTGAATGCCTGGAGTGAAAATAAAGTACTAGTACCGAAGGAAACTTATGGATAAATATTGTATATATAAATAAGTGTAATAAAGTACTAGGAATGTAAAGTGTGAGCGTGTTTATAAATAATAAATGACAGATCCGCCTCAGAATATCAGTGGGGAACGAGCGCGGGTGGAAAGCTTGTACGCGCTCATCAGTTACATTGCTTTCATAGTGTTTTTTTTGGGATTCCAAACTACTTGACATTCATAGAATAATGTTTCTAGCGATAATATCAGGCAGTGGTAATCATATTACGGGGTGTCGGGAAGTGTAAAGTGGAGACTTCGTTACCCAACCTCAGAAGTCTCCACAAGTCCTACGGTAGTCGACGAAGGCTCCACAAACATCCCAGGAGAAAGCTGAAGGTATAATTAATTATAATATTCTAGGACTAATAACTGATTTTTGGCAAATATTTTTAAAAAGTAAGTCAGAGCGCGATTATCCCTGCGAAACGCACACAGCACACTTCCGACATCCCTGCGGTTTAGGGATTAACAACCTGTCATCAAGTCCATACAATCTCAGAACAGTATACAAAGCCTTCCTATCAATTCTACCATATGCTTTCTCTAAATCCATGAACGCCCAAAACACATCCTTACCTTTTGCCAAATACATTTCACACACCTGTCTCACAGCAAGCACCTGATCCACACATCCCCTCCCCCTTCTAACGTCACACTGTTCATCACCAATCACTCCCTCTGTACCCTCTCTAACTCTCTTGATTAACACTCTACCATACACCTTAATACAACACACAACAGATTTATACCGCTAGAGCTAGTACATTCATACTTATCACCTTTACGTTTATACAACGGAACCACACAAGCACTTGCCCTGTCAATCGGCACCATATCATCCACAAAACGCACATTCATCAATCTTACTAACCACTCAACAATACTCGCTCCACCACCTTTCAGGCAGTCCACAGCACACCCATCCATACCTGCAGCTCCCCCTGCTTTGATCTCCTTTACTGCCTTCTCCACTTCCTCCATATGAACAGAGACTCATTCAACTCTCCCAACACATTTATTCCTTGCATCCTTCCATCTGCCACAGTCTCAGCCTCCCTTTCCTCCTCCACATTTAAGTCTTTCAAAATACTCCCATTTCTTCCTTATTGCATCCATCTCATTTAACATCCTTCCATCCTCTGCTTTTACTTGCTCTTTCTTCCCAGACTCTCTCTTTCTCACTCTTTTTACCTCCTTCCAAAACAGTTTCTTATTCTCTTGAAAATTTTCAGTCAATCGTCTACCCTACATCTCATCTTCTGCCACTTTAGCATCACACACAGCCCTTCTCGCCCTATTGCTCTTTTCCTTATACCTCTCATATGACACCTCATCCTTCCTCTGAGGCCACACTTCATATGCACGTCTCTTCTCAGCCACAGCCATACTTACTTCCTCACACCACCATTCACTTCCCTTTCTTACACTACCATCCACTCACCTCTCACCACACATCTCTTCCACATGCTCCACTATAGCACTCTTAAACAACTGCTATTCCTCTTCCCTGCTGCCAATTTCCTGATGTTTCAGTACATTCCACCCACCTTCCAACTTTTCCAGATACTCTATCATTTTCTCTTTTTTATCCAACTCACTTTCAAAACCTCCCTGCCACAGCTAACTCTCATAGTTCTAACCCACCTCATACCTACTCTCAACTTTCGCTCCACCAGGTAGTTGTCAGACATATCTCCACCCTCCCCTCTCAAAACTCTTACATCCAACAATCTTCCTCTTACGCAACCACATACTCCATCAGTGTTCTATCAACAACCCTTCCACCCATGTATGTTTATAAGTCCCTTTCCTCTCAAACAAGGAATTTCCAATCACCATCTCTCGCTCAACACATATCCCCATCATTCGTTCCCCATTTTCATTTCTTCCAGGAACACCATGCACACCAACAACACCTTCAAATGCTACATTTCCCACTCTAGCATTCAGATCTCCCATCTTTACCACATTCACATTTGCTCCAAAACGCTGCAGACACTCATCAACATCATTCCAGAAAGACTCCCTCATTTCTGTATCCCTTTCACTACCAGGCCCATATGCACTCACAGATACCCAAGACTCACGTT
Source organism: Coenobita brevimanus (assembly GCF_032717465.1). NCBI lineage: Eukaryota > Metazoa > Arthropoda > Malacostraca > Decapoda > Coenobitidae > Coenobita > Coenobita brevimanus. The sequence continues at coordinate 11,842,537 of NC_136991.1, forward strand.
CAAATTTCACTTCCACCCATATCAGTCTCGAGGACACCTCCTTCCATACAGTCACACACTGATGCACTTTCGGGCTCACTAACAAGGCCTCACCTTCTCTCGCAGTTCCTCTATCAACACCTGACATCCTTCCATTCACACTTCCAAACTAAGAATCACCTTTCCCTATCATCTTTGTTTCATCAAGGCTAACACATCCAAGTTTGCTATCACAACCATTCTCCCAGTCTCCTCTCTTTTAGCCTCAATTGTACTATATCCACGCTCATTCATAAACCCAGTCTTCAGGGTACGGGAATAGCTCAATCCCCCATCACTTTCTATGCCCTGTTTCATTGTAGGAACTAAAAAATAGAGAAAGGGGTCCTTAGTCGCCTCACCCCACCCCTTTTTGTCGCCTTTTAAAACACGCAGGGAATATGGTGGCAGAATACTTCCTAACACAACCTGGCCGCAGAGTGGTACTACCAACCCATAGTACGGCCAGATAGTGTCTCCCCCGACACACACACACACACACACACACACACACACACACACACACACACACACACACACACACACACACACACAAATATATATATATATATATACATATAGATAGATAGATATAGATATAGATAGATATAGATAGATAGTTATAGATATAGTTATATATGTGTGTGTGTGTGTGTGTGTGTGTGTGTGTGTGTGTGTGTGTGTGTGTGTGTGTATGTGTGTGTGTGTGTTACGTCCGCTACCCACACTGCCACAGGCTCTAACAGCAGTAGTACAGTACAGGAAGGACGTTGCCGAGTGAGTTGTTCTTCCTATGGTCAGCCTTCATGTGTACAGTACACAAAATCATCTGAGACGATAATGAACACTGGCTTCTTAAAGTTCACTGTCTTTATTTTCCTAAAATTCCACTTAATGCTGTCCAACTCTACTTCACTGTTCTCACAAGCACAGGAGCTATACAAACTTTACTAACTGCAATTACACTTAATGCCTGACAACACTTCACTGTTATTACACTTAATGCTTGTCAACACTTCACTTTGATTACACTTAATGCTTGACAACACTTCACTGTTACTACACAAGTACCAAAAATATACTATGTTCACTGGCACTGCACTACACTCAAACTGAACCAAAACCAACTGAACTTCAAATAGTCTCTACCCCATCTTTATATAAGCTTGCATTATTCAAGAAACTTCTAAATTTTTCCATATTTCTGGTATATTCTAGAGAGAGAGAGAGCACAGTTACCAACTCAGAGACAACCCAAAACATGCCAGTTTTCGTTCGTTACATAACACCGTAAATTATTTACCATACAAACTTAATTTAATTTACATAATTTAACGAGGAATCACATAAATAAAACATTATTGAGGAAAAGAGCACAACAATTAATGCATAACTTACGAAACAACTACGCTCACAAACAGCAGGCAAACTGGCAACTCTGACTCATACCGGAGCTATCTAGCGTAAACATCGGGAAACATCAAGATGCTTCTCGAGCACCTAACTAGCAAATCCCGCTTCTTAACACTACCCCCTCCCTAGTTCTTTGTCGTCCCGACAGAACTACACAGTATATACAATCATAAACCTTAATCCTAATGAAACATCTTACTATAAACAAAATAATCCTTCAATTTATCAGGTCTTCTGCTGTGCCACTTCTGATGATGTCCTTGCTCCTCCACACAGTCCACTCCTCCTGGAAGGTCTTGGTCCTCTTCCTGATTCACTTCTTGCCTTGGGAAACTGTCACCATCCTCTTGCACTTCAGCTCCCTGGTCCTGCTCAACATCTTCAGCTGCGGATGAGCACAATTCCCCGGAGATGTCCCACCTGTACTGCCCTGGCCTATGGTACTGCCACAGACGGTTCTCATGTACCACCTTTGGATGAGCTCCCCGAATCCGGTACATTACGTCTGATAGGCAGTCCAGCACTGTGTAAGGCTCGACCCATGGGCTTTGCAGCTTCAATGACTGTCCCTTCTTTCGCTGAGGATTGTATAACCAAACTTGGTCACCATCCTTGAAGCTCACCTGACTTGCCTTGGCATCATACTTGCACTTCATCACCTCTTCTGAAAACTTAAGGGCTCCTCGCACTTGATGAAGTACCTCAGCCAGCCTTTCCTGAAGGAGCTTCACATAGCCAGTGGTGTCAGTAGGCAGCTCTTCACCAGGTGGTCTTCAAGTTAACAAGTCAATGGGTAAACGTAACTCGTGGCCCAACATCAGTTTTGCAGAAGTGTAGCCAGTAGACTCATGGGATGCAGACCGATATCCCATCAGCAATGCAGGTAATTTCTGGTCCCATTCTGTTTGTCCATCTACGTAGTACTTGGCCAGTTCTTGTCCCAGGGTCCAATTGAATTTCTCCACCATCCCATCCAACTGTGGCCTTAATGGGGTCGTCCTGGTCTTCTTGATCCCCAGTAACTTGCAGCACTCACGGAACGCAACAGACTCGCAGTTTCTACCCTGGTCTGAATGCAGCTTTTGTAGTGTCCCAAAATGACAGAAAAACTGGGCAACTAACACCTGAGTGACGGTTGAAGAATCTTGATCAGGGATAGCATAAGGTTCTGGCCACTTTGTGAAGTAATCCATGGCAAAGCATATATACTGGTTTCCTCTTTCAGTGAGTGGCAAAGGTCCAGCAATGTCCACCGCGACTCTTTCCATCGGTGCACTCACTTGGTACAGCTTGAGAGGGGCACAACCACGTTTCTTGAGTCCCTTCTTGGCACAGCACACATCACAGGCCCGACACCACTCTTCAACATCCTGACGCATGCCAATCCAGTAGAACCTCTGTCGCAGATGGCTTAGAGTTTTCTTCACTCCCAGGTTCCCACTAGTGATCCGGTTATGGGACTCGTCCAAGATCTCGGACCTTATCTTCTTCGGAATCACCAGTTGCCAATACTTGTTGAGGCCATCGGGTGTCTCCCACTGATGCTTCAGTAGTCCATTGTTCAAACAAAGAAGGTCCCACTGACTCCAGTAGCTCTTGGTCCCGGGGCTTAACCTGAAGACTTCTTCCAAAGATAGTTGCACTGTACTCTGCTGCACTGGTTGTAAATCTGCATCCTCTTCAGATTTTCATCTGACGCTGGCCCTGTCACTGTAGTACAGCTGCATTTCTTATCATGACCTATTTTTTTACTACACTGCCGGCACTCTGGATCACAAGGCCGATGACTCAGGTTGTCAGCAGTGCCATGTACCCACCCAGGACGGTGTTGCATCTCATAACTGTGCGGTCTAGCTTCCTGAGCCAGCGTGCAAGTTGTCCTTCGGGATTCTTTAGCATTTTCAGCCGCTTGAGTGCCACATAGTCCGTCCTGATGATGAAGTTTGACCCATACAGGTAGGGATGGAAGAAATCAAGGCTCTTCATCATTGCCAAGAGCTCCTTACGGGTCACACAGTAATTCTGCTCCGGTGGGCTAAGCTTCTTGCTGCAATACACAACCACATACTCCTTGTCATCCTTCTTCTGTGAAAAGACTCCACGAGTACCATGGTCACTGGCATAACGGTCCAAGATAAATGGCTGATTCTGTTCTGGGTACGGCAATACTGGAGACTTTGCCAATGCATGCTTGAGTTTGTTGAAGGCTTTCTGAGTCTCTGGTGTCCATGCAATCTTCTGCCTTTTCCCCTACGGCTTGTGAAGAGGTGCAGCTATCGTTGCAAAGTCTTTGACAAAATGCTGATAGTAGGTGCACAAGCCCAGGAAACTCCTTAACTCTCTCATACAAGTTGGAACTGGCCAGTTTTCCACAGCTGCCACCTTCTCTGGGTCAGTACAGATGCCGCTCTCGCCTACAGTTTGTTCCAGATAACTTAATTCCTTCTGAATTAAATAGCATTTCTTTGGGTTCAGCTTGAGGTGCGCTGCACGGATCCTGTTCAACACCTCCGACAGCCTCTTCAGTTCCTGGTCGAAAGTCAGTCCAAACACAATTACATCGTCCAGATAGATGAGCGCTGTCTGCCAGTGCAAGCCTTCGAGTATGCGGTCCATGAGGTGTTCACAAGTAGCTGGGGCATTGCGTAAGCCAAATGGCATCACTTTAACCTGCCATAAACCCTGCCCGTATGAAAAGGCTATCTTCTCGTTGTCCTTCTCTGCAACCTTGACCCGGCAGTATCCTGCCTTCATGTCTAGGGTGGAAAACCACTTACAACCTGACAGAGTATCGAGGGTGTCATCAATTCTTGGCAAGGGGTATGCATCCTTCACTGTCACTTCATTCAGGGCTTGATAGTCTTACAGCACTTTACTGAGCCATCCTTTTTCTTACCAGAACCACTGCTGATGCCCAAGGACTACTGGACTTTTCTATTACTCCTTGACTCCATCACCTTTTCCATTTCTTGCCGTTGGGCTGGCGCCATCCTCCGTGCTGGCTGTTTAATCAGACAGTGATCCCCAGTGTCTATACTATGTTCCACCAGATCAGTGTACCCCGGGTCTAGGTCTCCCGTGGAAAAGACATCAGCATATTCCGTCAAGAGCTGCCTCAACTTCAGCATTTGTGAACCATCCAGGCATTGGCAACTCCTTGAGAAAAGGTCTTGTAGGTGGTCTGGCACGTATCCGTCTTCCTTGACTACCTTCCTTTTACAGGCCTTCCTCCGATCCCATTCCTGACACCAGTGTCACGTTTGCATCCAACACTGCCACAGGCTCCAACAGCAGTAGTACAGTACATGAAAGAAGTTGCCCAGTAAGTAGTTCTTCCTATGGTCAGCCTTCATATGTAAAGTACACAAGATCAGCTGAGGCGAAAATAAACACTGGCTTCTTAAAGTTCACTGTCTTTATTTTCCAAATAATTACACTTAATGCTGTCCAACTCCACTTTACTGTTCTCACAAGCACTGGAGCTATACAAACTTTACTAACTGGAATTACACTTAATGCCTGACAACACTTCATTGTTATTAAACTTAATGCTTGTCAACACTTCACTGTGATTACACTTAATGCCTGACAACACTTCACTGTTACTACACAAGTGCCAAAAATATACAATCTTCACTGACACTGAACTACACTCAAACTGAACCAAAACCAACTGAACTTCAAATAGTCTCTACCCCATCTTTATATAAGCTTGCATTATTCAAGAAACTTCTACATTTTTTTTCCATATTTCTGGTGTATTCTAGAAAGAGAGAGCGGGAGCACAGTTACCAACTGAGAAACAACCCTAAACATGCCAGTTTTCATTCATTACATAACACTATAAATTATTTACCATACAAACTTAAAATTAGATAATTTAACAAGGAATCACATAAATAAAATATTATTGAGGAAAAGAGCACAAAAATTAATGCATAACTTACGAAACAACTATCCTCACAAACAGCAGGCAAACTGGCAACTCTCATTCGTACCTGAGCTAGCAACCGCAAACATCGGGAAACATCGAGATGCTTCTCGAGAAACCTAACTGGCAAATCCCACTTCTTAACATTCTCTCTCTCTCTCTCTCTCTCTCTCTCTCTCTCTCTCTCTCAATACATTTTATATATATATATATATATATATATATATATATATATATATATATATAGATCATCATCAGCCATTTGAGTATCCACTGCAGGATCGGCCTATCCCGACCGAAGGCAGGACGATATTACCAATGTATCTCTACCAAGTGGCTTAGGATGTCTAGCAGAGATTGTATGTAGGGTGAGAAGTGCTTGTAAGTGTAATTGTAATGTTGGAGTGGCTTTGGACGTGTGTGTAGTCTGTGAACCAAGTGTAATCGGCCCACACAAGCCGAGTGAGTGCAAGCATACTTTATAGTAAGCAGCACTGGTTCAACCACAGCACCCCTTGTGTCTGCCAATGCAGTACGTCACCGGGTGAACACTCCCAAAGTTTATTACCCTGGCGGTGCGCGAACCCTGCTTCACCCGTGTACGAAACGCACACTCTACCACTGTACCACAGAAGCTCCATATATATATATATATATATATATATATATATATATATATATATATATATATATACATATATATATTGTTACGGAACAGAGAAAGATAACGTACACTTTAAGTGAGAATACTAAGAGTCACTACTGTCCCGTAAAGTTCCAGGTTCAAAACAAAAGAGTTAGGTAAAATTACAAATTAAAGTTTAATGCTCAAACTAACAACAAAACATTCAGAACTCATAAGGATAATGTACTGGCAAATAAACAGGTTAAATATATGGTTAACTGCAATAGCCTCTATTAACACGAAATTAGCAAGAGTAAATTTATCTAAGTCAGCCCTGATAAAATGAAAATACACCTGGTAATGCTCAGTTAATGCAAGATAAATTATTACAGATACAAACTATTATCAAAAATGACTGACATAAAACCCAACATCAATCACAAAGACCTCACTAGGCCCAAGAACTAACCCTATGCTACACAGCACAAGAAAAAAATACAACAGTTATACTCAAATTACACACAGCTGCTAGATGGTTGGAGACTTCCTGAGAAACTCACAATAATAACTGTACAGGGGAGGACAGAGATGTGAACAAAATGAGGAGCAGATCTAAGTGGCAATGATGCAGAGACTGAGCTCATTATATAGGGGCCAGCAGAGCTTGATACAACTTGTAAGAAGGACGCGCAAATGAAGCCATGGGGACAAAAAGCTGAAAGTCCTGCTCTGAACTCCAGAAATGACGACTTACTCTACTATAACGGTAGAAGGGGGGGAACTGAGGCAGAACACGCTCGTGATCAAACATGCAGCATACTGTGCGTTAAAATTACACAAAGGATGATGAAATCATAGGCTATGTAACACCTCCCCACAAAGAAAAAGAAATTTACAAAGGAAATTTCTTATTACTCTAAAACAATCTGTATATGGCATTACTGACCATGCAAAGGTCTTTCCTAATGTTACAAAACATGAGATCTCCCTAGCACGTTCAGTCATAGGTACTTGCCAGTATCCCTTTAACAAATCAAACTTACTTATGTACCTAGCCTTTCCGATCTTGTCTATGCAATCTTCCACACGAGGGAGAGGGTAAGTGTCTGTTTTAGTTATCTGATTAACACGTCTGTAGTCGATGCAAAGCCTCTGTGACCCACCTGGCTTAGGGACTAGAGTGACAGGAGAACTCCACTCGCTCTGACAGGGCTCAGTCATCTTGTGGTCCAACAGGTAGCCAAGCTCCTTCTGGATGAGAGGAACTTTCACTGGGTTCACACAGTAAGGAGGCAATTTAATTGGCTTTGCGTCTCCAACATCGACATCATGCATCAACACAGTGGTTCTTCCTGGAGTAGCACGGAACACTTGCGGGTACTCCTGCAGTAATGCCGAAAACTCCTGCCTTTCCTTGGGAGGTAGATGAGAAAGCTTAGTCTGGAGATCATTCATGATATCAGGATTCTTCCCCAAACTATAACTGAGGCTCATGCTGCATGGGAGAACTTCACTTGTAGACTCGGGTGGAACAGCTACAGTGCAGACTGGATTATTTTCGTCCCGCCTGTGATATAACTTTAGCATGTTGATGTGACATAGTTGCTTGCTCTTTCTACGATCTGGTGTGGTGATGACATAGTTGACAGCATTGAGTTTCTTCTCCACGAAATAAGGGCCACTAAACTTGGCTTGAAGAGGTTGCCCATGAACTGGTAGCAGAATCAAAACCTGATCTCCTGGCTGAAAGTGGCGTAACCTGGACTTCTTATCATACCAAGTCTTTATCTTCTCCTGAGCAGCTCCTAAATTCTCTCTCGCCAGCTGTAAAGCAGTGGACAGCCGTTCTTTGAACTTCATCACATACTCAAGCAGGTTGACGTCATCTTCCTCCGACAGCCAGCATTTCTTGAGTAACTTAAGGGGTCCTCTTACTTCATGGCCAAACAGTAGTTCAAAAGGTGAGAAGCCCAGTGATTCATTTGGAGATTCTCTTGCAGCAAACACAATGAATGGAAGACCTTTATCCCAGTCTTTCTGATGTTCCAAACAGTATTTCTTGAGCATCGATTTGAGTGTTTGATGATATCTCTCCAACACTCCTTGGGTCTGGGGATGGTAAGCTGAAGAGGTGATCTGGGTGATGCCCAACTCTTTCAGAGACTGCTTGAAAACATTTGACATGAAATTACTTCCCCGGTCCGACTGTACCTCCTTGGGCAGACCAAACTTTGTGAAGAACCCTAGCATTTCCTTAACCACGTTCTTTGCTGAGATATTTCTAAGTGGAATGGCTTCAGGATAACGAGCAGCCATATCAATCATGGTCAACACACAAGAATATCCTGAAGAAGTCTTAGGAAGAGGGCCCACAATATCCACCAACACACGGGTGAAAGGCGCCACAAAAGGAGGAATGGGAACTAGAGGCGCAACCTCTTCGGTCCAATTACACCTCCCCACAACTTGACAGGTGTGACAAGACTTACAATACCAGGAAACATCCCTGAAGATACCTGGGCAGTAGAAGTGTTTCAAAATGCGTGCCACAGTCTTCCTCACTCCAAGGTGTCCTGCCAAACTGGAATCATGAGCCACTCTAATGATATCCTGCCTACAAACACGAGGGATGACAACTTGATGTACAACCTCCCATTCACAGTCGGCTGATGCTGTTGGGGGTCTCCACTTCCTCATAAGTACTCCTGACTTTACATAATAACAAGTAGAAGCACCGGTTGACTCTTCTTCACTGTAAGCAGAGTTAGCTAGACCTTTCAACTCAGGGTCAGCAACCTGCAACTCAACCAACTCTTGACGAGACAAATTATCAACACTACGGGGTACTGACTCATCTGGTGAGTGGTCCAAATTAGCAAGAAAAGTGTCAGCTAGGATAACATCATCATCATCATTATCCTCTAAATCACCAGTAACTTTAGACTTAGCCCTAGTGACAGCACATGCAGGGAACACATCAGGGACATCACAATCCTGGGCCGCAGCCACCGGCTCACTAGACAACTGAGGAGCTGGACACACTTGACTTCCACCAATATCATTTCCAAGTAAGAAAGTTACACTTGACATTGGGAGTGTCTCAACCAACCCAACCATAACGGAACCATTAACAAAACCAGACTCTAAATTCACTCTACACAGAGGGACAGAGAAATAATTATTCCCTACACCTTGTAAGATTACAGTTTCATCAGAGGAATTAACATTAGAGCCTAGAACACTGGTCAGCATAAGGGATTGGCAAGCACCTGTATCACGATATATTTTAACTGATTTCCTGTCATTACTGTCCAGAGGACTGACAAAACCATCAGACAGGAAATTAGCACATGAACTCTTGAGAGTGTCACCCACGTTACTGCTCAAAAGAGGAGCTCCATCATGAGAATTTAAGTTACCCCTCAAAGCAGGTTCAGTTAACTCAGTTAAAGAATTCTGGGAACTCTCAAGAGTGGACACTAGACCAATTGACTGAATATTTAAAGACTCCTTTTTGTTCACATCACGCTGTCTCCTGAAACATCTCTCCGTGGTATGACCAAGCTTACTACAATAAGTACATTTACTTTTCTGAAATCTAGAGGTGAAGCGGGTATTTACTTCCTGAGAAACATCATCTTTATTCTCTTTCCTGTTACCTGTACTCTGAGTAGAGGCAACGTACTTACTCTCAGCTTTCCCTTTTTCTTTAGAATATCTCTTGTGAGTGAGAACATATTCATCAGCTAAAACTGCAGCATCAGACAAATTATCTATTCTTTTCTCATCAAGATATAGGCTTACATCTTTACTAATACACCTTTTGAAATCCTCCAGCAAAATCATCTGCTTAAATTTACCAAAATCAGAATCCACATTCTTAGAATTTAACCACTGCTCTAACAGATCTTCTTTGATTTTTGCATACTCAACATGGGATTGCTTATCTTGTTTGTAAGTTGTCCTAAATTTTACTCTATAGGCTTCAGGAACAAGCTCATAGGCCTTAAGAATCAAGCTCTTAACTACATCATAATTATCAGATTGATCCTGAGGCAAAGATGCATAAGTTACTTGAGCTTTACCGGTGAGAACAGTTTGAAGGAGTACTGGCCAATACTTTTTTGGCCAATTAAAACCTGTAGCTACCCTCTCAAACAACTGAAAATACTTTGTTAAATCAGATTCATTAAAAGGAGGGACAAGTTTAACATTTTTAGCCACATCAAAATCATCAGAGCTAGATGATCCAGTTCCACCTTGTTTCATGCGATACTCATGGTCTGCCTGAATCCTAGCAATTTCAACTTGTGCCTCAGCCTCCCTAGCACGAGACTCCTGCAGGGCTAGCTGTAACTTAGCTAATTCAATCTGCGTTTGCTCATTTGGAGGAGTTACATTAAACAAGCTTTCATTAATCATGGCAACAATTTGATCTTTAGACTGATGAGAGCGAACAACAAATCCCAATTGTTGAGCAACAATCTTAAGTTCATTCTTTGTTCTGTTTTCTATATCACACACTGTTTGCACATTTGACAAAAAAATCTTTGGCTTCATCAAGTGTAGTAATAGTAGACATCATGAATAAATCACAGTCACAAAATATCAAGCAATATCCTTATGATAATATCCTGAATATCCTGATATGAGGTCGCCAAATTTATGTTACGGAACAGAGAAAGATAACGTACAATTTAAGTGAGAATACTAAGAGTCACTACTGTCCCGTAAAGTTCCAGGTTCAAAACAAAAGAGTTAGGTAAAATTACAAGTTAAAGTTTAATGCTCAAACTAACAACAAAACATACAGAACTCATAAGGATAATGTAATGGCAAATAAACAGGTTAAATATATGGTTAACTGCAATAGCCTCTATTAACACGAAATTAGCAAAAGTAAATTTATCTAAGTCAGCCCTGATAAAATGAAAATACACCTGGTAATGCTCAGTTAATGCAAGATAAATTATTACAGATACAAACTATTATCAAAAATGACTGACATAAAACCCAACATCAATCACAAAGACCTCACTAGTCCCAAGAACTAACCCTATGCTACACAGCACAAGAAAAAAATACAACAGTTATACTCAAATTACACACAGCTGCTAGATGGTTGGAGACTTCCTGAGAAACTCACAATAATAACTGTACAGGGGAGGACAGAGATGTGAACAAAATGAGGAGCAGATCTAAGTGGCAATGATGCAGAGACTGAGCTCATTATATAGGGGCCAGCAGAGCTTGATACAACTTGTAAGAAGGACGCGCAAATGAAGCCATGGGGACAAAAAGCTGAAAATCCTGCTCTGAACTCCAGAAATGACGACTTACTCTATTATAACGTTAGAAGGGGGGGAACTGAGGCAGAACACGCTCGTGATCAAACATGCAGCATACTGTGCGTTAAAATTACACAAAGGATGATGAAATCATAGGCTATGTAACAATATATATATATATATATATATATATATATATATATATATATATATATATATATATATATATATATATATGTGTGTGTGTGTGTGTGTGTGTGTGTGTGTGTATAAAGTATATCATTTCTTCAACACACACCATGGCTGAGTTAGACCCATGCCTGAAGTGTACAGCAGAATGTAAAGTAACCACTTTACATCACTCCGCCCCCCCTCTCTCTCTCTCTCTCTCTCTCTTAGAAGTGCTGTAGTTACAATTTTTTCCATTTATCTTTTCGTTTTTATAAATGGTTGCCTGTCTACTTGTCGATATATCGCTTGGTATTTGTTGCTGAGCCCCATTTCATTAGTGTTCGTTTACTCCTCCCTTCTCTTTATTTTTGGTTCACTTCTATCTGGATATACTTATTAAACTTTTTTCATCTCTTCATCGGTGAACTTACCTTTATGTTGTCGTTCAGTCATTTATAAGCTGAATTTTCAGTTCATGTTGTCAAATGAAAAATAAATATCTAAGAAGTGCACTGCGCAGTTGACCCACGTGCAGTGTGGTGCAGTGAGGATCTGTCCCTTCACCCCTTGGGGGTTAATATGCCAATGAATGTGTTTGAGTGGATGAGTATATTGTGAGTGTGTCGTCCTGTCTCGGCTACCTCCTTTTCCTTAGGGGTATATGGATAGATAGAAGAAGTGTTATCAAAGAATTTATCCGCCGTGCACTACTGATCTTTGTTATTCACTTTATTTTATATATACAAACTATAAATGCAGCTTTTTAGTCATTCCACTGTAGAGCATAACGAAGACAGTCCACGTTTCTAGTATACCTACAAGCAAAACAAATTAATAATCAGTTAAATATTACAACTCACGAGGTAAAGCACAAATAAGGACGGCAATATAAAAAATAAACAACAGTAATACAAGTCCAAAATTTTCTAACAAAATCCCCTAAGCCAGACCCAAATACAAAGCAACGTGAGCCAAATATAACTCAAGCCGTGGGGAACACATCCAAGTAAACACTGAGCCTAAAATTATGTTTACTCCAACTAGCAGTCACTCAACATATGCAAATGCTTCATAATCACAAACCAAATAGACTAATTAAAGTTTTCACATATTTTCTTCCGCTTCACCTCAGAAACTCAAAGTAAACTACTGCAGACATGACAAGAAGAAAATATAACTAAGGCAGGCAAACAATATCAAACAGTTATGTCAAGAAACTCGGTTTGTTTGCTAGCAATCAACATGTATCCTGGGATTAAATCGTATCCGTGTCCAAAATAGTTATCGGGCGATTTTGCTCTTTCCTTGCCATTTTTGCTTTCTTGTCCACTGTGGTCTAGTAAATCTGGCCAGGCCCATTTGTTGATGGTCAGACAGGCACAAAGTTAATACAGTACGTACTGTACCTGTAAAGATTTCCTGCTGCTACTGTACTTACGGCCTCTGCTTACCGACAACTGTGATGAATGTTGTGAGGCTTCGTGTTTATATTTTATCTTATATTTGATTTTAAATGTGGTGTTGTTTACGTCAATTGTTTGTATGGTACATATCATTACAATACTCATCGATTTCTTTTACCATCTCTCTAGTTAAAAAGAAAAAATATCACCATACAAAAAGTAATACACCAACTTCACTGATATTAATAGCATCCATAACTTAAAGGAATCATGATCAGTGTGTAAATCTTTTCTTTAGAATTCGATAGAAAATGCTGTGAGAAGACATCACGCTGACTGTTAGATCAGAAATCGAGGCACAACAACTGGACAGTGTAATATCGTGCTGCAAATTGTCCTGACCACAACATTATAACCAAATATTCGAAATAGACACTGACGATTCCCAAAACTGAAACTGAGTTTAAATCAGGTATTTATGGCAGGCATAAGTAGGCCTAAACTTGCAATTTCGAAAAGGTAATGTATATTGTCAAAACAGATACGCAGTTTGACCCGATGATCAAACAGCAGTCTGGAAGCAGAGGAAGCCACTGTAGACTAAACCAAGCTCCGTATTATCTGTGTAGGCATTAATCTTGCTGAGGTTTTACTGAACGTTTACACTTTATTGCTTCAAGCTTATCTTTCCGGATTACGTTTTCCATCAAGTCCAGTTGCTCCTCCCATAAATCTCCTGCCAACGCTTCCCCAAAAATAGTTTCTTTCATTTTTGCTCGCCATTTTTCTTTTCCGCAGTCTCTCACCATTTTTCCGTTTCCTTTCCTTTCCCAATATCTCGAGTATTTTTAATAACATTCGGGGTTGCTTCTTCCTCCACCATCAGGTTTCCTTCTAATATCTGCTTTTCTCTGTAGTTGGTGTGTTGCTTTTTCTCCATATCTATCCTTCTTCGTGTCCATGTCTTGATTCTCCTGTTTCCTGTCTATCCCTCTGATTTCTCGTTGCTCTTTATTCTTCCTTTTACCTCTTTCCCCTACATTTACTCTATTTCCTGTTCTTCTTCCTCTCTTCTCCTCCCCTTTCTTTTCGCTTTCCTCACGGATTACAATCTCCTCTCTCTCTCTCTCTCTCTCTCTCTCTCTCTCTCTCTCTCTCTCTCCTGCATTATTTCATTTTCTCCAGCACTCTGCGAGTCTTCTCTTTCATCCTTTGTTCCTGATTAGTATTTTTCGTCACTTTCATTTTCCTCCTCGTTCTGCTTGATTTTTTTTTTTTTTTTCACTTTTTTACGCTCCTTCCAGTTCCACCCCCCCTCTTCAGACTATGTAAATTTTTCTGCATGCATGTATGTATGTGTGTATGTGTGGATGTTTGCATGTGTGTACTGATGTATCGATGTACGTAGGTAGGTTGGCTTAAAATACAGTTGTTACCGCATGAGTTACACAACCGAAAACAAGTGGAATATTGGATGATATTTGTAAATGGAAGAGTATACTGTAAGTTTTTCAGTTCACTGTGGCTGTGGTGTATGATTCATTGGATATTTTCCCACTTTCTCTTCTGCAGTTCTCCATCATTCCACTCTGTTGCCGTAGTTTTTATAATAAACTGAAACCTAGCATACCGTTTCAGCCACACGTGTGTCTCTGTAACGTGCTGAACTTGAGAATGTCATTTAAATCATGTGTATCCTCACCATTCCTTCTCAGTTGCGGGTGGTAGAATGTTCACAAGTAAGAGAATAATTGAATAACTCCTTATATATGGTTCACCTACACATGTTGTTCCTTCCCGACCAACTAAGTGCCCCCTGACAAAAGGAATGTGTGCTGAACTCCTTGACTTCTAACCTCGTCTAACTCAGTAAACCAAAACCCAGGTCAGTGTGCCTCGCTTAGCTTCCCTCAGTACTTCTGATCTTTGACCTCTCTTAAGAAGCAGGCCAGGTCACTATGTCTCCCTTACTCTTCCCCCTCACTTCTGACATTTCAGCACTGTCTACGTACTGTTCAGGTCAGGGCCTCTCAATTACGCTTTCTCTTATCAAAACCATTACTTGTCAGAGTTGAAACATATTTTTGTCATGTTAGTCTGTGTAATTTCTCTGCGTCCTTAGGTAAGCTGAGCTGAGCAAACAACACGTATTTATTATTGTAATTTTTATATCTCACTGCCATGGTCATTTGTCAAGATGGAGTGTGAAGAAAAGTTGAGAAATTCATGACAGTTTTACCGAACTGAAAGTGTAGTGTGGCGAGACCACGGTTTAGGGAGGAATGTTTCTGTGCTTTTTGTATACTTCGCCTTTAATATCAAATGGTTCTTATTATTTATTTTAATGGGAAATTTTATTGTAAAATATTAAATATGTGGCTTGTTTTTATAAGTTTACTGTAGACGGTTTCAGGTAACATATGTTCTGTTAGCTTTCTTATAAATACTGTTTTTTAATAATCAGCATATAATCAAAGTAGAGGAATCCCTCAGTGGAGGGCAACTCTCCTACAAGGGCAAAGTAATTTCCAAACCACTTTCCATAATCGGTCAGGTGTTGTCATCACTGATTAGTGTTTCCCACACAGCGTTTTAAAGATACAGAACCTGTTATACGATGAGGATCGGTCCCAAAAGTTAATCGTTAGTTCCCTGGAACTTGGGCTATCTGCCCACCAAAGTCACAATTTCTCTTAATTACTGAATAATCCTGCTAACAGACAAAGAAACTAACAAGCAAATAAACAAACAGGGGTGAGAAACATTCTCTCCTTGTCGGAGAGAAAGAGGCAATCGATGTACAGATACTGGGTATTTCTACCATAATGAACCTCATCGTAAATCATTAATGATAGTACTGTAATATTTTTTGTCAGACGACTTAATCCCGTAAGGGGTGGCCACAAACAAATCGCCTCCATGTCTCCCTGTCCTCCTCCATTTCAATACCCTTCTCCCAGTTCACACCCCCCTCTCTCATATACCTCTCCACATCATCCTTCCATCTCATCCTTGGCCTCCCCCTCCCTCTCCTCCCTCCACCTCTCTCACATACACTCTCCTCGTCAGTCTCTCTCTCTCAATCCTCTCCACATGGCCAAAGCACCTCAACGTATTTCTACGAACACTTTCTATGACATCCACATCCACACCACAATGCTCCTTCACTTCCTCATTTGTCAGTCTCTCTCCATGTAACTCCACATGCTCCTCTCAAATAACTCATTTCCACTGCTCTCACGCTTGATTTCTGTCCCTCCAAGGTCCAAGTTTCTTTTCCATACATTAGAGTTGGTATCACAATATTGTCAAGCAGTAACTTTTTTCACTTTCATGCTCACTTCCCTGTTTCTTATCACTGCTTTCAAGGAACCAGCAACCTTTCTTCCCTGTTGTACCCTTTCAAGCACTTAATCCTCTAAACTTTCTTTACTCATCACATTACCCAAATACTTAAATGCACTCACATTTTCCATTTCCTCCTCATCCAGCCTCACTGTACATTCACTGACTTCATTTCTCTCGAAGACCATAACTTTACTCTTCCCTACATTCACCTTTAGAATTCTTACACATTCATCCAAACTCATGCACCAAGCTTTGCAGCTTCCCTTCGTCTTCGCTTAACAACACAGGATCATATGTAAACAACAGTACAGGGAGTTTCCAAATGCTACCCTCTCTCATTAGGGCCGCTCCAACATCCACTACCCTGCCTTGTACCTCTTTTATAACCCCATCCACATACAGATTGAACAACCATGGAGACATGGCACATCCCTGTTTCAATCCAACCTTCAAATAGAAAAACTCATTCAGTTGACTATCCACACGCACTGCAGCCGTAGCACCCTCATACATACTCTTCACGGCATTCAGCAACTTCCCATCTACTCCATATATGCTTAATACTTTCCACAGTCCTTATCTATCCACCCTGCCATATGCTTTCTCCAAATCCATGAAGGCCGCATACAACTTCTTTCCCTCCTCTAGAAACTTTTCCACTAAAGACCTAAGAATGAATATCTGATCTACACAACGTCTTCCCCTCATAAAGCCTCCCTGTTCTACTCCAACTAATTCCTCTGTTATTTCCTAACTCTGTTAATAAGTATCCTACCATATACTTTTCCTATTACACTAAGAAGACAAATGCCCTTATGATTGCCACACATTTCATTTTCTTCTTTTCCTTTGTACAAGGGAATAATTATACCTGACTTCCAATCCTCCGTGACTCTACTTACCTCCCAGGCCAATCTGCACATCTTCCACATCCATTCTACAATCATCTCTCCCCCATGCTTCAGCATTTCACCACACACTCCATCAGTTCGTAGGGTTTACCCCATTTTGACTTTCTTCATTCCTTCCACAACTTCCATCCTACCGATTTCTTCCTCTTTTCTCACTTCCCTCCGTCTCCCAGCGATTCCCCAGCCACTTATACTCTCATTACTTTGATTCTGTGTTCAACAATTCCTTAAAGTGTTCTTTCCATCTGCTCACTTTTTCTCCATTCTCCACAAGTAATCAACCACTTTTATCTTTCACTCCCAACTAACTTTTTTGACACACTGTCTAACTCTCTTTGCCTCATTCCAGAACATTTTCTTACTTCCCTTCACTTTACAAATTCCTTTCAAATTCCTCATCCACTCTCTTCTTACTCTCTCTTACTAATCTTTTCACCTCTCTCTTCCTCGCCACATATAACTCTTTTTTCCGTCCCTCAACTTCTTCCACACCCCTGTTTCACATCCACTCACTATATGCTTTCTTCATTTGTGCTACAGTTTGTCTCACCTCTTCATTCCACCATGCTGTTTTTTGCACCCTCTTTCATCTTTTCTTTATCTCACACATCACCTGACATACTGCGTAGATTTCTTTTGTTAATATTTTGCACACACACACACCTTTCACATCCCCCATCTGGTCCAGTTCATATTTACCCAATCGCTCCTCCACTTCTCTCTTATATTCTGCCTTTTTTCCCTCCTCTTGTAAACTTTCCACCCTCTTCGTATGAACTACTTCCTTGTGTCCTTCCTTTCTTCTATTCCTCCATTTCATGTGGTAATGTAAGTAATAGATATAAATTAAGGAAACTGCTCTCTCCAGTGTTTTGAAAGACACTGACAAACCATACAATATCGTTAACAACTAGAAAACGCTCTATCATACCTCAGCCAATGTCACTGTCATTAAAAAGGATCCGGATCCGCCCCAAAATTTAATCAACTCTTTCTTGGTGCATGACCCATTTAAATTCAGTGAGAGCTTTTGGAGATTTGTGCAGGATATTCCGGGTCCGGATCCAGGTCCACCCCAAAATTTAATCATTTCTTCTTTGGTCAGTGCCCAACCCATTCACAAAAATTCATCATAATCCGATTATAACTTTTCAAGTAATTCCGGATCCTGATCCGTGGACATAGGCTCCGGATCCCCCCCAAATCTTAATCAATATTTTCTTGATCCATGGCCCACCTTTCCACAAAATTTCATTGAAATTTACTCAGAACTTTTGGAAATAATGTGCGGAATACTCTGGATCTGGAATGAAAATATTGTGAGGAATACTCTGGATCCTGATCCGGCTCAAAATTTTATCATTTCTTCCTTGGTCCATGGGCTACACTTCCTAAAAAAATCGTCAAAATCCATTCATAACATTTTGAGTAATCCTGCTAACAGGCAGACAGACAAACAGACAACCAATGCAAGGTAAAACATAACCTTCTTGACACAGGCAACAACAACAACAACTACATACTGAGGGGCACTCAGTGGAGTGCATCTTTCTAACAAGGGGAATATAATTTCCGAACCACTCTTCATAATGGGTTACGATTTCTCGTCATTGATTAGGGTCTCACAAAAAATGTCTTATGGGTCCATAATCTGTAATAAGATCCGGATTGGTCCCAGACGTTAATCGCTTGTTCCCTGGGACATCGGCTATCTACCCACCAAATTTGGTTTAAATCTCTCTTTTAGTTTTTGAGTAATCCTGCTAACAAACAAACCAACTAACAAACAAATGAAACTGCCATAGACAGAGCGCTTGCAGGATGGATCCCCCCTCTTCCCTCTCTCTTTCCCCCTCTTCCTCCCCCTCTTCCCCTCGCCCTCTTGTCTGCTTAAGTTTCACTGGTGTGTGAACAGTACAGTGATTGCCAGATGGATCCGATTGTGCCTACTTAGTTTCCTCTGGTACGTTGGCAGTCATTTGGCAAAATTTGCCTGCTTCATTGTGAAGCACAGGATGGGTTTAGGAAGCTAAAAAGTGCATTGCCAGGTGTGCCAGACATTTCTCTTCAATTTGGTAAGAATAAAAATCAAATTTCGAAATTTGAAAAAATGGTGCCTAGGCCAGCCACTGGGTCCCGATGATTTCTAGACCCACAGCCATTGAGGGGTTTTAACACTTACTGCTGAACGCCTCTGAAAACCTTACTCCCTGGTGCGGCTATGATAGGTAAAAAATCGACTCTTAAGAATATTAATAAAACATATTTCAGCCTCATAGAAATGGTATAGTGCATCTGTCCTCCAAGTATTTCTGTTCTACTCCCCTGCATTTCCATGTACAGGCACTCTGAAGTTATTCCTCATTGCGAATGGCAACCCCACCCTACCATGGTGAGAGGGAGGTGAGATGGCATAGACAGAAATGGACGGGGGGCTAGATAGTGGCCTGGTTATCATTGAGACGGTGTGTGTAGGTGCCCTGGCTGTCATCAAGACTAGTCAGCTGACTTGCTTTGGTTATGTATTTGTTTCTCTCTGTGTTACCAAAATAGAACTTGCATGGTACAAAGGGTTCTTTTTTTCTCTCTCTCATTTAAAGGGTGAGGGTAATGTATGCCACCTGATTGACTGTGACACTAAAGTGCAAAATATCAGAGCTGTACCTCCCTCATGATCTTTGTGGGACAAATTTGAAAATAGAGCTTTTAAGAGGCACATGGCAGTCCCCCACCAAGCTGCTCAAGAGGTGTGCAGCAGTTTATGGGTTAACCCAACACCCAGCCCAGGGCCTTTGTCCGATTTCGATGAAAAACAATAGGCTTCCATGGTTAATGATTATCTACCTTCTGATTTTTTTTTTTTTTTTCAGAATGACTGGCACAAAATTGTGACCTGTAGACAGACAGACTGACAAACAAAGATCTGGAACAGACCAACATGCTTGCTGAATCTTTTGATTCTGGCAAACAGTGAAACTGCCATAGGCAGAGCACTTGCCAGATGGATCCGATTGTTTCTCATGTTAGACATTGCCACCCCATATGTTTTTAATAAATTTCATGAAGATTGAAGACAATTGATGGAGATATGAATTTTTGAAAAATTTTCCCATGTTAAAGATAGGGATTCAACCCTTTACCAGCCCAGGGCCTTTGGCTGATTTTGATGAAAAATAATAGGCCTCCAAGGTTTATGGATATCTACCTTCTAACGACTGACACAAAATTGTGACCTGCAGAATGCAAACAAAAAGACAGATAGACAGATGAAACTGTCATAGGCAGAATGCTTGCTTGGTGGATTGGACTGGAATTTGAATTTTCAGTCCTCCACCCATCACACGAATGAATCTTTGGGGAGAGGATGAAAATATGGATTTTTTTTAGTGTGATTTTTTTTTTTTTTTAAACTCCTCTGCTTAGTTTTCACCCGCATGTAGTCAGACATTTGAAAAACGTTTTCGCTTTTCATTGCAAAGCACAGAATTGTTTTGGGAAGCTAAAAATTGCCTTGTCAGGTGTGCAAGAAGTTTCTCATCAATTTAGTGAGAAAGGAAAAAATCGATTTTCAATTTCTGAAAATATGGTGTCAAAACCGGCCACTGGATCCCAGTTTTTTCCAGACCCATGGCCATTAAGGAGTTTCGGACCCCTACCCAGCCCAGGGCCTTTGACTAATTGTGATGAAACAGAATAGGTTTCCAGGGTTTATGGACATCTGTCTTCTGATTTTATTTCAGAACGACTGGCGAAAATTGTGACCTGTAGAGTGCAGACAAACCAACCAACCAACCAACAAACAGACAGACATACAGAGAGACAGACAAACATACGGAACTGACCAACATGCTTGCCGAATCAAAAGATTCCAGAAAAAAAAAAAAAAAAACTAACAAACTAATGAAATTGCCATAGGCAGAGCACTTTCCAGATGACTCCGATTGTGTCTGCTTAGTTTTCACCAGCATGTAGGCAGTCATTTGGAGAATTTTTCTCGCTTCATTGCGAAGCACAGGATCGGTTTAGGAAGCTAAAAATTGCACTGCAAGTCATAAGAGTTGTTTCTCTTCAATCTAGTAAGAAATAAAACTGATTTTCAAAATTTGAGAAAATGGTGCCTGGGCAAGCCACTGGGTTCTAAAGATTTCCGTACCCATGGCCACTGATGGTTTCAACTTCCCATCTAGCCTAGGGTCTTTGACCGATTTTGATGAAAAACAATAGGCTTCCAGGGTTTATGGATATCTACCTTCTGCAGGATTGTCAGAATGATTGGTGCAGAATTCTGACCCGTAGACAGCAGACAAACAAAGAAACAAACAGACAGATGCACAGAGAGACAGACAGACAAACATACGAAACTGACCAAAATACTTGCCGAATCGTTCATTTCCGTTATGCAACAAATACTGTCATAGACAGAGTGCTTGCAAGATGAAATGATTTGTAATTTGGATTTTCAGCCCCCACCCATCACTGATTTTTTTTTTTCCTTGGAGGGGGGGCGAAAATATGGATATTTCTTAGTGTGATGTTTTTTCTCTCTTCTGCTTAGTAGTCACCAGCGTGCAGGCAGTCATTTGGTGAAATTTTCCTGAATCATTGTGAAGCACAGGATGGGTTTAGGAAGCTAAATTTTGCATTGCCAGGTGCACCAGACGTTTCTCTTCGATATGGTATGAAAAACTGAAATAATCAATATGAATATGGAAAATGCGCAGGAATGTGTAATTGGAGGTATGGTTGTAAAGCAAGTTGATAGGTTTAAATATTTAGGTACTTATTTAGCCAAGGATGGTTCTTTGAACTTTGAATTCGAGGAAAGGTTAAAGAAGGCTAATCAGGCAATGGGAATGCTTAAAAATATTTGGAATAGTAACAATTTTTCTGTGCATACAAAAATAAAACTTTATAAGGTAATGGTTAGGAGTATCTTAATTTATGGACACGAGTCTTGGTACAGCACAGTGACTATGGAAAATAAATTCTTGGTGTTTGAAAACAAAGCACTTAGAAGAATATTAGGAGTTAAGTGGTGGGAAAGGATACCAAATAGTAGAATTAGAGAAATAACGGGAGTGCAGCCGGTCGATGAATATGTTAGGTTCTCACGATGGAAGTGGCTAGGACATGTGTACAGGAGACAGGGAATAAATAGTACGAGGTACACCAGGGTGGGTGGCACTTGGTAGGAGAGGTAGAGGAAGGCCAAAAGAGACGTGAGTGAGGACAATGAGACGGGAAGCTGGAGATGAGTGTTGGGGAGATCTTGAGGAGTTAGCACAAGATAGGATGTGGTGGTGTGAGTTCATCGAGGCCCTATGCATCCCCGAGGGTGCCACAGGAAATGATTGATTGATTGACGGTATGAAAAAGAAAATCGGTTATCGAAATACGAAAATATGGAGCCAGGGCCGGCCACTGGGTCCCGACGATTTCCGGACCCACGGCCACTGAGAGGTTTCAACCCTCCACCCAGCCCAGGCTTGCCTGATTTGATGGAAAACGATAGGCTTCCAAAGTTTATGGAGTTACCTTTTGATTTTTCCCAGAACGATTGGCGCAAAATTGTGACCTACATAGTACAAACAAACAGACAAACAGATGGAACATGCTTGTCGAACTGAAAGATTCCGGGAAGCAACAAACAGGAGTGAAAACATATTCTCCTCGGAGAGAACAAGAACAGCAGCAACAACAACAAGAACAGCCACAAGAGCAACAACAACAACAACAGCAATGACTTGTATTGCGGTAGTGCAATATATTTAATAAGTGCCTTATCCTAATTCATTCATCTGCCAATCCATCCCAAACCATCCTCCTACATATATGCTGGTTGTAAGGAAGCAAGTGGATATTAGGGGGCGGGGGAAGAGGCGTGTGTGGTGTCGAGGAGACGGCGCAGTGAAAGGTGAAAAATACCATTTGGAAAGGAGCGTGCTTGTGTTTCCCCTCGTCAGTATCTCGGCTTTTTTCATACTCACAATCCCATTCTCCCTTCCCGAGTTCATTACCAACTTCCTCGCCCACTCCCTTTTTTACATTTTTCCTACCTTTTCCTTTCAATCCTCAGACTTTCATCATATTATCTCTTCTGGCTTCCAGTCACTTTAACTCATGTTCTCTCTGTCTGTCTGTCTGTCTCTCTCTCTCTCTCTCTCTCTCTCTCTCTCTCTCTCTCTCTCTCTCTCTCTCTCTCTCTCTCGTTTAACAGTTATTCAGGTGGTTACAGTTACATGCATGATCGACAACAGGGATAACTAAGAACCTTTTTGTCCGTAAAAGCTCATGGAATAAGCATGTTTCCTTGATTGTGCTTTATATATATATATATATATATATATATATATATATATATATATATATATATATATATATATATATATATATATATATATATATATATTTGGGGGGAATGCAGATGTCATAAATAGGGTGTTTTAGTCTTATGTGCTGCTCAGATCCACAGGTTCTTAATAACAAATATGAAAATAACAAAATAGGAACTTTCTTCACTTTTTTTTTTTTTTTTTTTTTTAATGTGACCGACTCTGGGCATAGGCTTCACAGCCTGCTATCAAGGCCCAGTAGTCCTCCTACGTACCGCACACCTCTGCATGTCACCACTTCGGCGCTAACACCCACCGTCCATACTGAATACATGCTAGGGCTGTCTCATACAGGACTGGTGTATTGGTATTAGCGGGGGTATTTTTACGACATGTCGGCGGGCCTTCTGGTAGATCAGTATAGCCTGATTTTTATGAAATTCAAATCCTTAAACTGTTCCCTGCCCCAGCGGGATTTGAACCTGGGTCCGGTAGGACCGCAAGCCACCTCTCTACCGATTGAGCCACCGCCTTCCAGGAAATCTTCGGGAATTGCTAAAGAGTAAAGTAAACAAGGAAAGAGAATATTGGATTAGCAAAGTAAATTTTGAGACAAACAGATAGACAGACAGAGAACTATATAAAACGACGGCATACTACATGATTGTACTATGAGTAAATGTTG
Source organism: Coenobita brevimanus (assembly GCF_032717465.1). NCBI lineage: Eukaryota > Metazoa > Arthropoda > Malacostraca > Decapoda > Coenobitidae > Coenobita > Coenobita brevimanus. The sequence goes on from NC_136991.1 coordinate 11,866,662, forward strand.
GTAGAATGAGTGGGAAACAAGGCAAGCATGACAAGTAAAACTTTTAGATATCAATAATTTTAAATATCAAGGAAAAGACAGACAAGAAGAGAACAGAAGAAAATCACAGACGCAAACGAGAATCATATAAAAAAAGAACAGAGAAGGCAACATGGAAGAGAGAAGGATGAAAGGGGCGATTACTAACGGTGCAAGAAAAAGATCATAGAAGAGAGAAGTAGGCTAGAAATCAGGGGGATGTGAAAAAATGGTAAAAAAAAACTGCATTATTCTTTTTTTTTTCATTATATCATTGTTGAAATGTGAAGCTATTTGTGGTTTCGATTGTTTGATCATGATATCGGGGTGCTGGTAGTATTAGAGAGAGAGAGAGAGAGAGAGAGAGTAATGATAACAGGAGGCCTGTTGGCCCATGACGAGATTATCCGTTAGAAACAATGCAACTACTAATAAGATCTAACCAACTTGTGAGAGAAAAGGCTAAAAAAGAGGAAGGCTGTCATTTACCCATCACACTGACCAGCAGGAAAAAGGCAGGAAGAAAAAACACTGTGCTTGTTAAAAAGAACAAGCTTGGAAATTTTATAGTAAGGGCAGCAGAGGTACGACTATGACTATGTAATGTCGATTCTACATCTGAAAGAGCGTACACAACCGCGAATGATCTTGTTATTGATCAAACGCCTCACAGTCATCAGCATTCACTTCATCCAGGAAACTAACAAGATGCTGTTTGGTATAGCCTACAGTATAGCCCCAAAATAACAGCCTAGCCAATTTTTATATGTATCAATAGCTTTGCGCCAACCACTGTCACTGGTATCCTATTCCATTGTTCCACCACCCGAGTATTAAAGTAGTTTTCCCCATATTCGAGTTACAGCTCTTGAATTTGAGTTTCATTCCATTATTTCCATTCACAGTATCATTTTATATTTCAAGCAAAATACCATATTAAACATCGTAAATTATGTTGAGAATGTTAAGTACTCGTACGGCATCTCCAACGAATCATGGCTTTTTAGGGGAAAACATTGTTTCTTTAGTCGCTCTTCATAGGGTAAATTTCACAGCAATAGGATTATTTTGGCGCTCTGTGATACACTCTCTGGAATCTGTCTTCGTCCATAAGATTCGGGGACCATTTCAACACACAGTATTCTTGGTGTAATTAACTAATAACGCATAAAGCTTAGGAATTACATTGGACTTCTCATGATCAAGGTTCCCTGCAATGAAGCCATTCAATTTTTTTTCCTTGTCACTAGCTGCTGTACAATGCATGAAATTATTGAGGTTGTTACTGACAATAACTCCTATATCATTCTCGTCCTTTACTTCCGACGGTGGGTTACTGAAAATGCGATATTCATATTTAATGTTTTTGCCTTCAGAGAGTACACTCTTTCATTTAATCACATTATATTTCATCTGTCATTTTTCGCTTCAGTTTATTAACTTATCTAGGTCGTTTTCTGTAGATTCTCAGTCTGCTTTCTTAATGACTTTGCCTCCAGTCTTCGTGTCATCTGCAAATATCGCTACTTTAGAAACACTGATTTAAACTGTGAATAAGAACTGGTCCTAGAACTGACCCTGAGGAACTCCACTTGTTACTTCTAGCCAGTTTGATGATTCGCCATTAATCACTACACACTGCTTGTAGTTCATCAACCAGTCAGCATTCCATGAACATAATATGTTATAGAGGCCGTAAGCTTTAAGTTTTTCCAGTAGTTTTAGATGGGGTCTTTTCAAAAGCATTCTTGAAATCCAAGTGTATGACATCCGACGGAATTTTGCGTCTTAGTTATCATGTATGTTTTTAAATATTTGAAGCATGTTTGTAAAGATGATCTATTATTACACAAATTGTCCTAATTATGTGTTATAATATTTCGCTTATTAAGGAGAATGGTAACTTTACATCTAACAATTTTCCCCCAAAAAATTTCATAATACTAACGTTAAACTTATTGGGCGGTAATTTGTGCCACGCTTTTTATTGTTCTTTATAAAGGTAGGTGATATATTGGCTTTCCCTGATTTGGTACTGTACATTCAGTTAATGACTTATTGAATATTTTAGTTATAGAAAAGGCTAACTATCTGCATCATTCACGCAGTATGTGAGGAGATACTTGGTCTGGGTCAGTTGATTTAGTTGGGATGATTTTCCTAATTTAACAAAATTAAACACAAAAGAACACTAGAAAGAAAGACAGAAAGAAAGAAAACGCGAATAACAATAAGAGCAGCACGGAACTGGGCAATATTGTACATCATGTTCTGTCACTTTAGTGATTGATAACTTCTCATCTTCTGGTCCAGAGAAAAACCGATTGAGAGATACCAATGTTTATACTTGTGAAAACACTGTGGAGTCAGTCGTTCAGTATTGCTGCTATTACTTGCTTATTATGGGAGAGATTCCCTTTTGGGATTAGCAGAGTGCCTATACTATCACTGACATTTGTGTCTTTTTCTTCAAGTAATGGAAAAATAATTTGGGATTTGATTTTGTATCAAGAAAAAATTTCTCTTCGTAGTATCGTTTAGTTTTCCAAAGAATTTTTGTTCTCTGCTGCTGTAATGTAAAATAAAGTTGGTACCACCATCGTGATTTCGTGTAATTTTGTATTTTTATATGGTCTTTTGTGACCAATGATTTCTTGAATATTCTTGGACATCCAGGCTGGTATATTAGGCTGATTATTTCTTTGGGTAAATTGCATATTTTTTTGTTTGATAAAAATCAATAGATTAGTGAATATTTCCCACATTACTTTGACTCTTTCCAGCTGTAGCAGCTTAAGCCAGTTGGTTCTGGAAATTTCCTTTCTCCTACAAGGCTATTTATACTGGTCTTATCGATGATGTTAACATGTAATCTAAGGATATTATGAACGATGATGCAAAAATTTTCGAAAACGTCACAAAACATTATTAGATCACGTCTGCTGCTATGACAATGTCGAGAATATTTCATCACGTATTTGTGACTTAAAAAAAAAAAAAATTGTTAGTTCTCAACAGCCTGTTCCCTTCTCTGTCTGCACACGAATTTCTCAGCCAATATTCAGACTAATAAAGTCCAACCAGGTAACGCAGTTTGTTTTCTATTACTGGTCTCTCATTTTACACTATTTTATAATTTTCCTCTTCTAACGTCGGCAGTCTGTATACCAGTAAACTGCACTTTGTGAGTGCACGATGAGAGTGTGAGCGTTTCTACAGACGCCTATCATCATAATTTAATCTTGGTGTTAACTTTCAACATTTGTGGGGTAGTTGAAGAATAATAGATGAATAATTGAGGTAAAATATTTACTTTCTCACATTTTCTGTTTCTCAAAGCTTCTTTCTAGCTGTGCACATATAGCGAGGCGCTATAGCATTTATCACACGTGCAATGTTCAGTTCTCTGCTTCTGACTTGCCTTGTCAATGAACTACGTCGGTTGTTGATCGAATGATAAAACCCACAAATGAGGTGATTACCCAGGCTGATTTCACCCCGTAAAAAAAGAAAAAACATTCATATAAAAGTATGAGAGTAATATCCGATATTTAATTGTTAGAATTCATGCAAGAAAACATAGTGTTGCAACAGGAAATCTTTTAAAATTCGATTTCATAGCGGAGCATGTCAACGGAAGCCCTCTGTACATTCCCTTGGAAAGCTGGGATTCCAAGGGGTCTCTTTGGTCTCATAAGTAAATATATAGCTAAAACCTTATTTTATTGGATGCATCTACTACCTGCTGAAAGAATCTCTTCTCTACCTCATTTAATGGAAAATTTAGAAGCCTCTGAAAAGCATCGCAGTCTGGCCGTGTCGCTTGAACCAGGCCGGGTCATGTAGAACATAGAGTAACATCGCTTTGCTCGCTGCGCTCGCTCGCTTGTAATTAACCCTTGATAGGTAACCTTCAAAATCATGTTTTTAAAGGTAACCTGGTACCGAATGTGGTCCAGCAACTTTAGAAATAAAGTGTTCGTAAAATTGCGGTCAGAGAATTTGTTTATGAATGTCCAAAGTTCAAGCAAGTATCCCTTAATACTAGCTAAAAAATTTAATAAAATTGCTTGATTTAGTATTTTATTCAATTTTTTGGAAAAATAAGTGACGTAAAAAGTGACTAGTAACAGAAAAATTGTTTAAAAAAAAAATTCCTTAGTGGGTTGCCTCTTGGACGGTATGGAGGGGAAGGGTGAATGTCCTTGTGGTAGGAGTCTTGGGCCTGTAGAGCCCCAGCCAAACCGGAAAGCAAATAAAATATGGTAGATTTTTTACCCCCCAAAATCATCCCCCACTTTCAAAAATTTGTAGGGGTACCTAAATCTATATGCATGTGCCCATATCATCTACAAACACTGATACCATGGAAAAAAGGGAATCGGAATGTAATAGATGCCACAAAAAATCATCGTCAAGTTGTATCATGTGGCACAAACATCTGGCTGAGTTGCCTATGAGCCTCATAAACCAAACTCTATTACCCTGTGCTATGAGGCAGTAATTGGCAGGGTAGTGAAGAAAATAAAAAGTACTTATCAGGTATGGTGGGGTCGTTTTCGTGCCCAGCAGACTCGTTGTCGACAAGGATATGAGAGGGATCGGAGCAGCACCACTCACCATTGACTCAAGGCCCATACTGAACTGCTGCAGGCTGAGCTGCCAGGTATGGACCCACCTGACTGCACGGCACTGGTGAAATATTAAAGTGGACGTGGCAATGAGAGTGGTCATGATGGTACAGTACTAGTCCCTGGTATAGCCACTATCGAAAAATAAAATTTGCGATAATTACGCTAATGACTATTGACACAATTACTCTACTTTACCTCATCAGTCTTAACCTTCTGATTTGGCCCAGTAAAGGCAAATATATTTAAATCCACAGAAAACTCATAAACACAGTGTAATAAGAGAATAACTCATATGGAATAAAAATAGGAGTAATGGTTCTAACAATATAAAGTATCGGTATGAAATGAAGAATAATAGTAAAAATCAAGGATACAATGAATATAAAATATCGTAAAGGCAGAAAAGGAAACAAAAGTATAAAGAGGAAAGTGCAATAATTCTCAACACTGCTAGAAAATGGAAATACTTACCTGTTCAGCAAGGTAGCAAAAATTATGAAAAACAAGAATAAATATTAAAGAAAAGAACACCAAGATAAACTCCCAGAAATGAATGACTGAAAGACAATGAAGAACTACAACGGCCAGGTTGTTTGCTGCCGGACCTTCAAAGAAAGGACTAATCTGAAAAGTCTCCACAACCACCTGAGAGAGAGAGAGAGAGAGAGAGAGAGAGACAGACAGACAGACAGACAGACAGAAAGAGAGAGAGCGAGACAGACAGACAGACAGACATATGTGCTCAAGACTGACCATTAAATCTAAGGTTGCTAGTGCAAGTATAATAGAACAGGAAAATATTATTTACTCATATTAACGATACGAGGAATATTGAAATGAAATATGCAACTAAATAGATAATTATTAAAAAAAACACGAAAAGGTGCCAAGGCACAGCAAACCCGTCCCCGGCAGTCATTTTAGTGCTGACGTATAAACACAACAGAATATCTAGTCAAAGATGTCACATATCAAATTTGAAGTAGATCGGATGAAAAAAGAAAATTTTATGCCCATTTGTAATTTTAGGCCCGACCCACCTGACGTTGACACCCCTACCGCTAACTTGGGGGTGACCCCCCTGATGTAATGAGGCATGTTATTGGATAGGGATTTGAAAGAGGCACCTTTAGGTTTTGGTTTCATGTCGATATGACGAATTTGAAAGGAGTTACGGCGAACAAACGACTTTTACCCGTCTGTGTTTTTTTTTTTTTTTTTTACATTTTTGGGGCCTACAGCCTGGGCCTGGGTCCATTTTGGCCCAAAATTAAATCAGGTGATCAGGTAATAGCTCATCATCCCTGTAATTTTGATAAATATCGCACCGGTAGTTTTCGCGTAAAGTTGTTAACAAACAGACTAACCGAGGACAGGTAATAAACATAGAATAGAAATTAATACATGCCTCACTTCCCTGGCTTTGTGATAATCCTCATGCAATTCTCTTATCTTCCTCTCACAATTTTGTGTTTTTTTCATTTTCTGTCACCTGCTTCTCGCCTCTCATCCTCCCTTCTTGTTCGACCATCCCTACCTTTATCTTTTTCTTTTTTTTTCATTTTCTTTTTCACCTTCAGCCTAACAATATTAGTTACCTGTCCCTGCTCCGTAGAGGCTCGGGAACGGGTAGTGTTTTCACATGGTTTTACTGTCTGTTTGTTTGTGTGTGTGTATCTGTCTGTCTGTTAACATTTTTACGCGAAAATTACTGGTGCGATGCGATTTTGACTAAAATTACAGGTATGATGGACTATGACCTTCTGATGACCTGATTAAATTATGGGGCAAATTGGGCCAAAGGCCAGGCTGTCGGCCCAAAAATGTGAAAAAAAAAGGGATGGGATGGATAAAAATAGTTTTTTCGCCATAACTCCTTTCAAAATCGTCATATCGACTTGAAACCAAAACCTATTGGTGCATCTTTCAAATCTGCATCCAATAACATGCCTCATTACATCAGGGAAGTCACCCCTCAGTTAGTGGTAGGGGTGTCAACGTCAAGTGGGTTGGGCCTAATATTTCAAATGGGCATAAAGTCGTCAATTTCACCCTATTTACTCCAAATTTGATATGTGACATGCTTGACTAGATATCCTCTTGTGTTCTTACGTCAGCCCTAAAATAACTGCCGGGGACCGGTTTGCTCTGCCTTGGCACTGCTTCTTGTTTATTCATAACATACACTCCTATCTTATTTCGCTTTTCATTCTCTGTGCTCAGTTTTTCTCCCCAACTGAATATATTTAGCTTTGCATCTCTCTCCTCTTCCCGTCCATTATTACTGATCCCTGTCCCTCACTTTCTTCACATTTCGAAGTTTTTCCCTTTGCATACTTATTGTCTACTATTTTTTCCATCTCTGCCTCTTTCATATCTTTCCTTTTCCCCTGCCTCATTCCTATTGCCTCAATCTCTCATTTCTGTCACATTTCGTCGTATCTCCTTGCCCCACATCCTTGTTCCCTACCGTAATATTTACTGTAGTTCTTGTCTTCCTGTTCATTGCCTTTATTCCCCCCGTCCCTCACGTCTTTATTTTCCCGTGGGTCAACCTTCTACTCTGTCTATTTTCATCCTGTCTACTTCTGCCTCGTTTCTTCTCTACTTCTTACTGTGCCTCATCCTTCTGTTCTACATTTATCCAACTCTGTTTCTATCACTTTGCTCCTCTTCCCCTCTCCTCTGTAAATGCTTCCGTTTTTATGCATACACTACCCTTCTTTCTCTCCTTCATGAAACTTTCTTATTCTATTTTTTTTATACTGCCGGGGATAAAAGAGTGTGGGCACTTTTATGGGAAGAGAAAAAGTGAGGGAGGATAGGTGTGTGGAGAGGGAGGAAAGGAAGGTTTAAGGGTAGGGTAGGCATGTGAGGAGGGAGACAGGAAGGGAAGATGTGTGGGGGAGGACACTGTGTGGCGATTGAGGAAATTAGAGAGGGAGAGCAGGTTTGTGGGAATGGCAGGGAGGGAAACAGATGTGTGGTAGAATGATAGAGCTTGGGAGGGCAAGTGCGTGGGGAGGGAGGAAGGGAGGGAGAGAAGGTGTGTGGGGAGGGAGGGAGGGAGAGAAGGTGTGTGGGGAGGGAGAGAGGGAGAGAAGGCATGTGGGGAGGGAGGGAGGAAGAGAAGGTGTGTGGGGAAGAGGGAAGGTGGGAGGGAGGGTAATTGTGTGGGCAGGAAGCGAGGGGCGGAGGGCAGGTGCGTGGGGAGATAGGAAGAACGCTAGGGTACGAATAGTTAGGTGTGTGGGAAGGAAAGGAGTAGGTAAGGCCACACCGGATGCAACGAGTGGGAAGACTTGAGCAGGGAGGGATGAGGCGACTCATCACAACGCAATGCAGCATGTTTCAAAATGACACTCACTGCCTAGCGATATCCCCAGGCATGTTTGCTCCGATGAACAGCTTGTGACTATCTGTCATGCACGAGGTTGCCGCTTACTATTTGGACAGGCATGGCATTGACGCTCACCTATGGTCTGTCTATTTTATGAAGCGCGTTTAGGCGTTGTCCCTCTTGGTAATTTCCTAGGCCGCCTACTGCCAAACGTGTACACCTCACTGTCTCGTGTCAGCTATTTACTACTTCTAAATGAAGTTTATTTAAAGTATATATGTATATATTTAATTCTCTAATAAGGCTATATAGTGTTATAAATGTCTCTTTTTTTCTAATAATAACAATGACCTTTTATAAATACCACAACACTTGGCATCGTTGCTCTCCAACGTTGCCACACTTGTAAGGGTAGAGTGACCGTGTTAATCAAGGTCATTTCCATTCTGGCCGCCGCCTGAGATGGAAGCTCTTACTCCCGCTACTCGCTCTCGTGTGCTCCACAGTAGAGAAAAAGAACTTATTTAGAACGTATATAAGTATTTTTTAGATGAGAAGGCAAACAGAGGACCTATAATTGTTCCCTCAAACGCTGGTGTTTAGGACTCCTGGGAAAACCTCTATAAAAAAAAAAAAAACACGCGCCTGCACTTTTACCTCAAAGGTGGTGTGGAAAAAAAGGCGAAATTATACAGAACAAATAAAATACCATACTTTAAGGAAAGTATCACATTCATAAAAAAATCATAATGTTCACAGACTGACAGTAACAGAGAGCGAGAGAGGAGGGAAAGGGAATGGAGATAAGGGGGATAGGCAGACAGCGAGGGAGAGAGGTTGGAAAGGCCGGAGATAATAGAGAAAAGGCAAGACGGAGGGAGGGAGGGAAGGAATATGGTGAAAATTGAATAGGAGCACAACAAGACAGTCAGGAGGCTTTTCTTCAACGTCAGAGGTGGTGTGGAAAATAAATCGAAATTATAAACCACAAATAAAACATCATACTTTAGAAGAAAATCAGTCATAATAAAAAATAATGTTAGAGAGAAAGAGACAGTCAGTTAGGAGGCTTTTCCTCAAAATCTAATAATTCATAAAACCGTACAGACTTTTCATAGAAATAAATCTACAAAAAATGCAATTTCTATATGCAGAGACAGGCAGACAGACAGACAGACAGAGAGGAGAGAGAGTGGTGTGCTGGGAGGGAGAGTTGTCATTTGCGCCTTTTCTCTAATCTGATTAAGTTGCCCAGTACAAAGTATGGCAACACTGTGGGATGGGGACTGCCAATGAAGGACAACGCCCAAACTCTCTTCATAAAATAGACGGACCATCCGTTTATCGCTCGACGCTACCTTCCCGCTTGTCGCGTTCGGGCAGGTGGGTGGTAAGGGAATAAACAAGTGAGTGAGAGAATCAGGTATTCTCTCTCTCTCTCTCTCTCTCTCTCTCTCTCTCTCTCTCTCTCTCTCTCTCTCTCAAATTAAACCCGTATAACAAAGCAGATTTAAAAGTGCTGTCTAATACATGTAGATATGTCTGAGTGTATACGTACGGTGGTGGTATGCATAATGTTAAAATATACATGTAGATATGTCTGCGCGTATATGTACAGTGGTGGTATGCATAATTTTCAGATTATTGGTTTGTCTGCATAGCTGTGAGTGCATGTGGGTGTGCATATGTATACATGTTTACATATGTGCCTCCGTCCCTGTGTATATGCTGTAAGTATTTAATGAAATGCTGTTAAAAGATGAAGGGCATTAAATTTCGAGCTCCATCATTATAAAAATGAAAACAAAACAATATTGTTTTAAGAGTACAAATTCCAGCTCCATAATTGGTCTACTTGCTGTTGATCCTATGTTTCTTATGGTTTTCAGTCCAGCCAGATACTGTTTTTATGATACTTCCGTGTTCGTTAAATGCCAGAAAGATTGGAAGATGATACAGAAATCTGTCTTTTGTACTATACTTTCCCCAATTTTATGTCGAAGAATGAATACTTATATAAAGGCCGGCGTGAAAAATATTTACTAGTTTTGTTAAACAAATCGGGACCCTCTTTCTGGGCACCAAAATGTGAAAAATGTTTAACGTATCCAGGTCGGTATCCCTGCCGGGACACCGCTATGCAAGAATTTTCTGGTAAACAACTCGTAGGCCGTTACTCTTCCCTAAAGTTGTCTAAGTAAATCAAACAAGTCTCATAGAATTGGGCGAAACGTAACTTGACTTAAGTCACCTACAATAACTATTTCTCTTCTATCCCATAGCTAATCCCCCCTTGAATTAGCCAATTCGTAAAGGTTACTTAGCTAGTGAAGAGGGAGTGATCGTTAACCGATGACGATGAGGCTGCCTGGTATAGTTGCTTGGGCAAGCAAGCGTCCTTATGGTGTATATACACTCGTGCTAACTCCACGAGAGCTAGGAGCAGAGTGAGTGAACGCGGCAAGCCCCAACTCTTCATCGAATTGTGGGTTGCCAAATCTTATTTAATTACAGTACTAAATACAGTTAAATTACATCATGATATGTACAGGGCAAATCTAACAAATTAATCTTAGTTTTACTTAAACTAAAGTTAGACCAAATATTCCCTTTAACTATGTAAATATCTTAATTCCACATCTGCCTTAACAGGAGAATCTTTCCCTGCTGCCACGTCACCTAACGCGCAGACGCAGTTTAGGTCAGTGGAAAATACCACATAATTACATGTATTTACAATGTATAGTTGTCCATGGGGGTTAAATGCAGTAGCATTTAATTTATCAATAACAAGAATTATTAAAAAGAACGTAATTTCTGGGTTATTAAAACCGCTTGAACAATTAACAACGGTCTCAATTTTTCCTCTGCCTTTAACCAGGGATAACTATGATAAAAATAGAGAGCACAACTGCTCTTGGGGAAAATATTTCCCACAGTTTTGGGGCCGGCGGAAAATGATACGTTGTATCATGTAATATGACCCTTAGCTAAGAGTTTCCTCCATAGTTCTCGAGAACCTTGTGCTGCGGCCCTACTAGGTCGCTCCTCTTGACCCGTTTGATCTTCATCATACTCTGGATCCGGGGTGGCTGCTAACTCAAGGGGTACTAGTTTATCAATAGTTTTTATACTGGCATGTCCCCTGCATTTTATTTTTACGAGTCTCAGCACCCCTTCAGAATCTGGGTGTGTGGAGATCACTTTAGCTAATGGCCACTGGGATCTTGGCTGTTCAGTCTTCACTAAGACCACATCTCCTATGTTAATAACTGATTTGTTGCTAGCAGCTTGAGCTCCATAAAACCTCTCTCGTAGGCTCAAAAGATACTCTTCGCTCCAATGTCTATTCCAAGTATCCAGCACCCTTTTCACATGTTGATATCCCTCCCGAAGATGTTGTCCTAAATCATTATTTTCTATGTTAGGATCATCAACTTCTTCCTGGATATCCACACAAGGCATCGGATGGAGCTACCTGCCATATAACATGTGAGCCGGTGTTAAGGCCTCTAGCGAGTCGCTAGTGTCATCTTGATAAGTCAGAGGTCTATTATTAATCCTGGCTTCAATTTCAGTTATTACTGTTCTTAAATCTTCTCTCGTGATCTTACTTCTATGTAATGTTTTCCTCAGGCAGTTCTTGACAATACCAATCATTCTTTCGGTAAATCCATTTTGCCATGGAGCTCTTGGAGCTGTGAACTGCCAAATACAATTTCGGATTCCCAGCGCCGACTTAACTTTTGGGTCGTTGATTATGTTCAACAGCAAGGGTGCTGCTCCAACGAAATTAGTTCCGTTGTCGCTTATTAACTTCCCAGGACAAGACCTTCTAGCGGCAAATCTGCGAAAGACATTGAGGAATGTCTCTGAGCTTAGGTCTTCCGCTAGTTCTAGATGGACTGCCCTTGTGTAGGCACAAGTAAATGAACAAATGTAAACTTTATGGGGAATTTCCTCACCCGTAACAGTTATAGCCCCTGTGTAGTCCACTCCTGTTATATGGAAGGGCCGACTTATGTTCACCCTATCCTTCGGTAGGGCTGATGGTCCTGGGTAGATATAAGGTCTCTGCTCATACCTCCTACAAATGATGCAGTTTTTGAGATATTTTTTTATAACCTGTCTACCCTTAGGAATCCAGTACCTTTCCCGAATTTGGGCTAAAGTCTGCGATACACCTCCAAGGAGAGTGGAATCATGGGCTTCCTTTATAATAAGTTGTACAAAGCATCCGCTCTTGGGTAATAAAATGGGATGTTTGGTTTGGATGGGCAAGTCATCCTTTACCAATCGGCCTCGACATCTTATCAGACCTTTTCCGTCTAAGAACAAGCCTAAATTCTTCATCAGCTTATTCCCTTTTCCAGTGTCTTGGCCTAAAAGTTTATATATTTCCCCGTAAGAATTTCTTTGTACTCTTTTCAGCCAGTATTCTAGGGGATCTAATTTCTGAAACCCCACCTTCTTATTCAAAAATTCAACAACCAATTTAGTAGTATTTAGAAGTTGTCTTATTGATGAGAATCGGCTGATGTCAATTACTTCTGGCTCAGGTACTACAGGATCCAAGTTCACTACACTAACCTCGGCAATACTGTACTGTTTCTGTTCAGGCCAATCCTTAGTGAGTAACCATTTAGGACCTTTAAACCACAAATTATCTTTGATCAGTCTCCTTACGGTCGAACCTCTCCAGAGCAGATCAGCTGGATTCTGTTTGGAGGACACATGCATGAATTTAAATTTGGAAGACAGCTCTTTAATAGTCTTCACTCTATTACGGACGAAAGGAATTTTACTGTCTTCCTTCCCTATCCAGTAGACAAATCTCACTGTCAGTCCATATGTACATATCCTCAAACTGAGTATCAAGAGTTGTGGTTATATACCTGGCCAATTTAGTTCCTACTTCTATGGAAGCCAATTCCATTTGAGGTAGGGTTCTTTCTTTAATTGGCGCAACTCTGGCTTTGGACATTATAATCTTACTATCCTCTCCTGTTGCGCAATAAGCTACTGCTCCATAGGCCCTTTGAGAACCATCACAAAATATGTGTAAGTGCGACTTCTCATTACTGCTTATTTTCCTGGGAATACATATACTTGATGTAGTTTCAAGCTCCTTTCTAATCTGTTCCCATTGTTCCACATATGTCTCACCCAATTCAGTGTCCCAGTCTAACTTTTCTCGCCAAGCCTCCTGTACTAAATATTTGCCCCTAATAACTATAGGACTGACAAATCCTAATGGGTCAAATAGCTTGGAAACCTGACTTAACAAGGACCTCTTGGTGAGAGTGACATCAGAGAACTTAATTGGTTTCAAACTTATTACACCAGCTGTTGTATCCCAGTTAAGACCTAACACATTTTGAATTTTGGGAATGTCAAAATCTGGATAGTCCTCTTGTATTTTATTCCTCAAAAGCGGTGAATTTGTATTCCAGCTCTGTAACGGCAAATTTGCCTTCCCACATTCGGAATTGGCTATTTCATAAGCCTTCAAAGCTTCCGATTCTGTATCAGCAACACCTTGCAAATTATCCATATAAAGAGCCTGCCCTATTTCTGGACATTTGGCATTTTCAAAATGATGCTTTAAAGTGTTGCAAAGTAGGAAAGGACTAGCACAAGAGCCAAGGAGCACCGATCGGAAACAGTAAGTTTTCAATGGACTATCCTCATTTTGAGGATCATGAGGCCAGAGGAATTTTGTAAATTTCCTATCCTCATCTCTCAGTCCTATTCTGAGAAAAGCCTTACTAATGTCTGCTGTGTAAGCGTAAGGTTTCTCTCTAAATCTTAGTAACACATTCCCTAACTTCTCTGTTAGTGTAGGTCCAGAGTTCAGGCAATCGTTCAAGCTAGCTGATCCCTTGGACGCTTTACTACTACAGTTGAATACTATCCTTATGGGAGTAGTTACTGAATCCTTGCTTACAGCATGATGTGGTAAGTAGTGAACCTTCTTTGTGGTTAACAGGGTATTCTACCTCTTCTATAAATTTATTCTTCAATTGATCCCTTATAATATTATCATATAGGATCAGATGTTCTGGTTTATCTCTCAACTTTCTTAGAAGAGAATTTAACTGAGCTTTAGCTGCTTGGTAATTTGTTGGTAACTGAATGGTTGAGTTTCCATGGTAATCCTACCCAATACTGTCCATCCTTAAATTCCACAGACTGATTATATAAGTCCAATGTTATTTTATCTTCAGGGGTTGGTTCCTCAGAGTGTATTCCTGCACTGTCTAGGTCCCACAGTTTGTGTACAGGTTCAATGTTTTCATCCAACAAGTCATTTATCTGAGTAGGTTCTAATTCTGCACCTATTCTAGCTACCATCAATGACTGTGTGGGGGTAACAAAGACTGAGTCTACTAGTTTGGCCTCTCCTTTAACTTGTTTTGGAAAAGGCAACTGACCCATAATAAGGTTACCTCCTGGACTCTTGAACAACTGTACCTTATTCCTTTTGAAAGTCCTATGTAGGAATCTTCCACAATAATCAGAACCAATTATCATTTTTATGGGACCCACAGTATCTGATTCCACATTCTGTTTAGCCAACTTTATCCCTGAGCTTTGTAGATGATCAGAGGTTTCCTTCAATCCCTTTATGTATATACTTGTCTCCATAGCATCAAGCACAGCTGCTGTTATACGGCATTTATATCTGCCTAATTGTATTACAGGTCTAACTAAATCAAAAGACTGAGCCTTCCTAGTTGTTAAGAATCCTGTAATGGCTAGATTTACCTTGCCGATAACTGGTAACTTTAATTTCTTCACAATGTCTGCAGAAATGAAAGTTTTCTGAGCACCCGTATCAAACAGGGTACATACTAATTGGTTTCTGTTCTCAAACAATACTTTCACATCTGCTATTGGTACTGCAGCTGGCATTAATAATGGAGCATTCCCTTTTGCAATTGTCATATTGACGCTTGCAGGTTTAGGAACCTCAATTTTCATCCTAGGGCATAAAGCACTATGATGATGATCTTTTTTGCATTAAAAGCAAAGATTTAATTTAGTCTTACAGTCCGCGGCAGTATGTTCGGAGTTCATACAGATTATACAACACCCCAGTTCCTGAAGCTTCCCTACTCTAGAAGCATAATCAGGGTACTGTTGACAAAATACACTGGAATGTTGCTCACCACAAAAGACACAAACTTTCCTGTCTTTTACCATGGAAGGTTTTATTTCCTTAATATCCTCAGCATGTCTATTCCTTATCTTTAATACTTTATCCTCGGCCTTTGTGGAGCTAAGGAAAGTACCTATCTCTTCTTTAGGCACATACTTAGTCTTCTCTGACTTAACCTTCCCAATCAGTTGGTTAGTGGGTTTTTTCTTTACTTCAGTCTTCTGTTTGACCTCAGTAGTGTTTAATGTTCCTTGCAAATGTTTACAGAGTTGCATCAAGCCTTCCTCAATCTGTTCACAGGAGAAATTATCCTTCTGGTACCTACCATACAAAGCATCCTTGGTTTTCGTTGGTAGCTTTAAGGACACAATTCTTGAAAGCACCCAATCTGATGTCGTAATATCTTCGTAAGTACCTAAGGCCTTTAAATTACAACTTAGTGCAATTCTAAATTTTTGCAAGGAATCAAAATCGTGCCTAGGCATAGGTAATTCTATTAGAGCCCTTAATAAATGATTTATAACTTGCTCCCTGTCCTCGTAATTTTGTCTAAGGATGGTCAAAGCCACCTCATAGTTATTTTCTTCTACTGGTAATTCTTTTATCAGTTGATATGGTGTTCCTTTGACCTGTCCTAACAAATAGGTAAGTTTGGTGACTTTAGGGAGATCTGTTCTATCGTGTACCAAATATTTGAACTGGTCCCAGAAGGATTTCCAGTTCTGCTCCCCATCAAATTCCGGAAGCGTTATTTGTGGTAACACAGCTTTACTCTGCTGTGCCACAACTTGTGTTTCCGCGGCAGTGTCAGCTAATTCTGACTCTAGTGTCTTTACTACAGTTAAGTATTCTTCTAATTTGTCTTCAAACTTCGTAGTTTCTGACTCTAAGAGTTCCTTATTCTCAGCTTTTACTATAGCCGCTTCTAAAGGTAAGTAACTCTCTTCGTACTTATTCCATCGATCTTTCAGGATATTTAGGAGACTATTTATTCTCTCCTTGGACAGAGGTATTTGGTCCAACGACTGGTTACAATCATTTATGTCTCTAGTTACCCATCCTGCCTTACTACTAGAAGATCTTTGCAATAAAGAAACAGACATGTTGACGGAGTTCTAATTTAATAATTTAATTATGAATTCCAACCACAAATTTACCTCAACTGAGTAATGATATGATTATTTTAAATTTTGAAGAGGGTAGGGATTAAGTCCTCGTTGTGCAAATTATCCCCTCTCCCAATTTCGTAATATTCATTACAGCTCAGCTAATTGTTCATTTAATTTTGAGGAGTGTAGGGATTAGGTCTATAATCTCAAGGTCGTGAGTTCGATCCTCTCTCGGGGCACCAAAAATGTGAAAAATATTTACTATACCTCATACCAATTAATCTGGCCAGACATGTATGGCAACACTGTTCCTGCCAAGATTCTGATTGGCTGGAGGTGTTTGTTCGATTTCGTTGTTGCTAAAACTGATACTCTTTTTATTATCAAATGTGATATTGAGTTTGTCGACAATACAATCGTCAAAAGCAATAAGAAATCCGTTATATACCTATCAACAATGAAGTTATCGTAGGAAGATAGAGATATTGAGTCAACGAAGTATTTTAACAGTCCAAGTCAAGGTCAGCATTCGAACAATTCCTTTAAATCTCTGACACTCCGTAATATAACAGAAAATTAAGGAAATCTACTTAATCTAAGCGTTGGTATAACATTTAAATTTTAAGATCAGTCCGTACTGTGATAATAGAGGATATATAATGAAATAGTTTTCCTTTAGCCTACATTGATTTTTCGCGATTTTTTCAAACCTCCCTCCCCGCAGAACTCGTCTTTTCACTAGAATTTTTAATTATTCATAGTTCTGGCACGATTTACGGGCGCGGACTGATCTTAAAATTTAAATGTGTTATACCAACGCTTAGATTAAGCAGGATTTCTTAATTTTCTGTTATATTATGGAGTGTCAGAGATTTAAAGGAATTGTTCGAATGCTGACCTTGACTTGGACTGTTAAAATACTTTGTTGACTCAATACCTCTGTCTTCCTACGAAAATTTCACGTTGATAAGTATATAACGGATTTCTTATTGCTTTTGACGATTGTATTGTCGACAAACTCGGTATCACATTTGATAATAAAAAGAGTATCAGTTTTAGCAACAACGAAATCGAACAAACACCTCCAGCCAATCAGAATCTTGGCAGGAACAGTGTTGCCATACATGCCTGGTCAGATTAATTGGTATGAGGTATAGTTTTGTTAAACAAATCGGGGCCCTCTTCCTGGGCACCAAAATGTGAAAAATGTTTAATGTATCCAAGTCCGTATCCCTGCCGGGACACCGCTATGCAAGAATTTTCTGGTAAACAACTCATAGGTCGTTACTCTTCCCTAAAGTTGTCTAAGTAAATCAAACAAGTCTCATAGAATTAGGCGAAACGTAACTTGAACTTAACTCACCTACAATAACTATTTCTCTTCTATCCCATAGCTAATCCCCCCTTGAATTGGCCAATTCGTAAAGGTTACTTAGCTAGTGAAGAGGGAGTGATCGTTAACCGATGGCGATGAGGCTGCCTGGTATAGTTGCTTGGGCAAGCAAGCGTCCTTATGGTGTATATACGAGTACAATCGTGCTAACTCCACGAGAGCTAGGAGCAGAGTGAGTGAACGCGGCAAGCCCCAACTCTTCATCGAATTGTGGGTTGCCAAATCTTATTTAATTACAGTACTAAATACAGTTAAATTACATCATGATATGTACAGGGCAAATCTAACAAATTAATCTTAGTTTTACTTAAACTAAAGTTAGACCAAATATTCCCTTTAACTATGTAAATATCTTAATTCCACATCTGCCTTTACAAGAGAATCTTTCCCTGCTGCCACGTCACCTAACGTGCAGACGCAGTTTAGGTCAGTGGAAAATACCACATAATTACATGTATTTACAATGTATAGTTGTCCACGGGGGTTAAATGCAGTAGCATTTAATTTATCAATAACAAGAATTATTAAAGAGAACGTAATTTCTGGGTTATCAAAACCGCTTGAACAATTAATAACGGTTTCAATTTTTCCTCTGCCTTTAACCAGGGATAACTATGATAAATATAGAGAGCACAACTGCTCTGGGGGAAAATATTTCCCACAGCCGGTTTGCTTCATCAGTACCACAAGGTTTGAGTGATCTGTGTCTCTGCAACTCTCTCTCTCTCTCTCTCTCTCTCTCTCTCTCTCTCTCTCTCACACACACACACACACACACACACCCATACACAAAGAACACGCTTTTACTATTACGTTAATGCACTTTACTCTTTGATGTAGGTATTCTTGTGTGTGTGTGTGTGTGTGTGTGTGTGTGTGTGTGTGTGTGTGTGTGTGTGTGTATGTGTGTGTGTGTGTGTGTGTATGTGTGTGTGTGTGTGTGTGTGTGTGTGTGTGTGTGTGTGTGTGTGTGTGTGTGTGTGTGTGTGTGTGTGTTCATAGTCTGATGTGTCTACTTTAATGATACTTTGGCTTCTATCCGGTGATATTACTTGTTTTGCATTGATTGTTTGGGCTTGGCTTTTCCTGGGAAATTGAGAGTGTGTTAATGTTTTATGTTTTACCTTTCTCTCTATGTGTGGTGCATTTGTCTTGCACTAAAAATATTGCTATGAATTTCTGTCTTATAGAGGTGTGTGTTGCTGTTTGTAGTTTTTGGTTTTGTGTTATGGTACATACTATACATCTCAGGGTCTTGTATTGCTGAAGCGTATGTGTTTAGCGTTGCTACATCTCACATTGATGTTTGTTTTGTTCTCCTTGTGTGTGTGTGTGTGTGTGTGTGTGTGTGTGTGTGTGTGTGTGTGTGTGTGTGTGTGTGTGTGTGTACTGTGCACATTCAGGTAGTGGTGAGAGAAATTTTCAAGATTTTCCAATGATGAAATGAATAACTCTTTACATGTACTGTATCCCTGCTACTTGGCGTCAGTCAACTGATGGTGGTTGTGGCGTGGTCATGTGAGTTTCATTTATCAGCAATGCTTCCTCAGTGCTCTTTGCCATTACTTTTTTTGTGTACCCGCTGTCACAAAATGTAGTAACAGCATTTTCTCTCGCTCAGTATATCGATGGTTGATATGATAAACTGCACTGTAATATCTAACAAATGTATTTGCTGCATAGTGCTAGTAGAATGTAGTCATAGATTAATTACATAATTACCATTTTTACCGGGGGTCCCTCCAACTATAATCTGTTGTCAGAGAGAAGGCCAGTTACAGTTCAAAAGTACGTGTTCCTACTTAAGGCTATGGCGTTGTTCTTCCTGAGAATAGTCTTTCCCAGGGTGGCAGCCACTGGGGTTCCCATCCTGCCTATAACGTGGCCGGGTTGAATGTATATCAAAATGCAAGTTTTCGTGTTCTTAGATGAAAAACCATGACCTATCATAATAGCTTCATCCATGTCCACAACGGGCTGCTCACGGGGATGTCCTTCAGAGGTGTTACTCTGCATACAATGTGACCCCAGTAAAGATCTACCAGTGTGGAAAGTTTCATGTTCTTCGATATAAAAACAATGAAATTATTTATCATGAAGAACCCATCCCCCGCCCCCCAGCAAGCAGTAATCGGTCATCGGGGGTTATTTCCTGCCCGAAATTTGACGGAATAACCAACTGTTATAATGGAAAGTTTTATTTTCCTAACTTAAGCACTATGGCCATTCTTAATGGCTTTGCAGTGATCCAGGAGGGCCATATACTCCCCTGTGAGGGGTGACCTTCTGTGCTCCACACTTCCCATATAGTGACCTGGTTGAACAACTATCTAAATCCAAACTTTCATGTTCTTCGGTTAAAAACATTGTCCGTGCATAATGACTGATTGAGGCATCGAGGTGTGGCCTACCATGTGGGAGACATTTCTCAGGGGATGCCAACATGACTATAACTTGGCATGGATGAAGATCTACTGCTGTGGAAAAATTCGTATTCCTGGATAAAAAACTGGCAGTGCCTAGCGCTTTTGGGTGAGACACCTGGGGTCCGCAGCTCCCATAGGGGTGGCCCTCGGGTGTCCCACCCTGCCTTAGTCATGTTCCGGAGGTAGGTCTAACATTGTGCAAAATTTCGATTTTCTGATCTCTCCCATAAGATTTGAACCCATCTTCAAGAAAGTACAATAAATCAATGTGTGAGCGAGTGAATGAGTGAGTAAGTGGGGGAAGGAGTAACAGTAAGTGTGTATGTCATACGCTGGTTTGATCCCGGGCCGCCATTAAAAACTATACTCGATTCCACAGAGTCTGACGCACTGATTTTGCCAGCCGAGTACAGATGGATTTGGTAACACTGCGCGATACACTTGGGCGGCGATTGGTGGATTTCCTTGTGTTTGAACGCGCACCAAATTGACTTTGTATTCCAACCAAGGCCCTCATTGATTTGTAAGATACCGAAAAATACAGATACAAATTAATCATTCATTCATTCATTCATTCATTGCCAGACGCCATGTATCCCAAACGGGGTGGCCAAGGGCTTAGAGGTAATTGTTTTACAGGGAGGGGCACTAATCCTCCACCAACCCCACTTACAAATTAATGCAATGATATATATAATGATAAGTATATGCCTTTTAAATTACTAGAGATAAACCTGAACAACAATGATAACAAAAACTAAGTAAAGTAGTGACTGTATGCATATGGACAAGTCAGCGACTATGGCGGGAATTCAGATGTTCATAGCAAGGTGGTTCCGAGGTCCTGTGAAGACTCAAATGTTTTTCCTACCACCACTACACAGTGTCACAGTACAGTCTACACCATGCCCTTCATTACCTCATCTGCTAATATACAACCTGACCCTAGATACGCTTACCTTATCTTCTAATAATTATTTGTGTGAGCACACACACACACACACACACACACACACACACACACACACACACACACACTCTGAGGTTAACACATACTATTCTCACTATATATAGTGTACTGTACATACACATTTTCATTACCTTCATAGGTAACAGCAGCTTTAAAAATCTGCATTTGTTTGTATTCCCAGTCAGACGCGCTAAAATTATTTCTTATATGAATAAGTTTGGTATTTGATTTTCCCAAACATTTTCGTATCATAAGAGACATATAAACTGATAGACGGACACCCTATCCCTGGTCACTATGCACCCTCTCCTCAAGCATGTTTCTCTGTCCCCTCGACAGAGAGCCGGGAAAATAATGGATTACATCACTGTAGAATGAACCGAATTGTTGTTAATGGTGGAAGAAAGGAAAGTAAGATAAAAGCAGACCCATGAGAAAATAATAGTTGAACCCTGCTGCTATAATAAAACCGCGTGCAGTGTGAACGAAATCAAACATAATGAAATGAATTTAAATCAGTCGCTGACTGTTGTCCGTATGCATCCAGTCGCGACTTTACTTAGTTTTTGTTATTACTGTCATTCAGGTTTATCTCTAGTAATTTAAAAGACACACATTTATCATTAAAGATATCATTGCTTTAAACTGTATCTATATTTTCCTGTATCTTACAAATCAATGAGGGCCTTGGTTGGAATACAAAGTCTATTTGGATCACGTTCAAACACAACGGAAATCCACCAATCACCATTCGAGTGCATCGCGCAGTGTTGCCATATCCATCTTTCCTCGGTTGGCAAAATCAGTGCATCAGACTCCGTGGAACCGAGTATAGACCCAGTTATCTAAGACTTTTGGCTTTTGTGGTTTCTAAATAAATTCCTGTTGATTCAACCTAAAGTTTCAAAACCACTTAAAGCACACACTGGATAAGTAGATACTGTTATGTCAATTTCGCATCAGTTAAGGACAAACACGTTATCGGGCCGCTCCTGTGGATGCGACAAAAAGTAAAGTCTGCTAAGAATAAATTTCTTCCTCTTTTGAAGACCAGGAAAATTACTTCGTTGGGCTTGGTGTATTAAGGAAATCGTCTAAGGGAAGAATGTGTACCTTGCCTTTAAAATATCTCTATCTATATCTACATCTATCTATCTATATATTATATAGATAGCTAGACAGAATGACAGATAGATAGATAGAGATATATATATATAGATAGATAGATAGATATGTGTGTGTGTGTGTGTGTGTGTGTGTGTGTGTGTGTGTGTGTGGGAATGAAGTAACTCAGACATTTTTTAGCCAAATCTATTCAAACAAGGTGGGAGGCATGAACGTTGGCCAAGGGGTTGACCTTTTTCGCTGTAGAGTAAAATGTCCATTGTCAAGGTCTCATGGCAATATCATACCAAACACTTTTATCAGATTTAATCCAGTCAATTGGGACAGGTCAGGGTAATGTAAGGAAGAAAGGATTAGATTCACACAACAAATAAAACCCAAGTTCCCAGGGCTAAAGTTACATGGCAAGCTCAGTATATGAAGTTTTGATCTATTTTGGACCAAACTTGTCCGAAATGCTGAGGGTAAGACAAGGAAGAAGAGATTCAGTTTTAAGAAACCACAATGAAAGATGAAGATCACAGGTCGGGATCATTGGTGAAGGTCTATAGATAGATAGACAGATGGGTGGATGGATGGATGGATAGACATCCAGGAGGATCATCCTGCCTCTACTCGGTGTGTCCCCGTCCAGGAGCATCATCCTGCCTCCACCTGGTGTGCCCCCAGGTGGTGGATACAGGGGACTCCTTGTAGATGAATGTGCTAACCGTCTTAGACAGTGCAGACCATGGGACCTTCCATTGATAAATAAAATACTCCACAGAATATACAGACTAGAGTGGCAGAAAGATTACTTCTCCTCAGAAACTATGTGGCAGGGAGCTAAGATTATTGGCCATGATCTCCCCAACCATACCTGAATTCTGCTAGAAATAGATATTCTTGCATTTCTGTTGGATTGTCGTCTGCTAACGGTCCAACTGCACTGCCTCCTGTGCATATGGGCAGTGTGGCACCAATTGTGAGTCAGCACTCTTCCGACAAATCAAAGACCAGGATATCATATAAAGAGAAACACATAAAAATCTACACATACAATGTAAGAAGCCTCACTGAGAATGCAAACTTCATTTCTGAATGACTTAATTACAAAATATTATTTGGGTTATTATAGGTATCGGCGAGATTACAGAAAAGGAGAATTTTAAATTCAGATTCAAGACAACATCCGTCTGTTTTATTAGAAAGGAAGGCAGGATTTGAAAAATTACTGAAGTAAGATTGATATTTAACAATAACCTTTCAGATAATATTGTTGAATTCAACAGCGTGTTTGACAGACTAGCATGGATTTCAACTAGACTATGCAAAAGATACACCCTGAATGTAATACAAGTGTATGCACCCACCTCTTAAAGCACAGATGAAGAAATAGAAACATTCCATTCATCCCCCAGATTATGGGTGAAAAAAATAACATATACAATACTCATGAAAATATTCAATTCAAAAGTTGGCAAATCAAAAAACGAAGCGTGAATGTGGCACTTCGTGGCAGGAGAAAGGAATGACAGACATGGGTGGCAGATTTTTCCAAAATGTATAATATGACAATAAGGGACACCTTCAATAAAAGAACAGGCAGAAAATGGACCTGGAGAAACCCAAATGGACAAACAAAGAAGAAAATCGACTTCGTTATAGCAGATAAGAACAACAGCATCATTAATGTGGCAGTTACCAACAATGTAAATATAGGAAACAGTCATAGAATGGTGAGATCCACAGATAGATTTAGATTCAGTAGCTAAAGAAGCTGATTAGAAATAAAAATGTATGCCCAAGAAAAGTAAGTGAAAACAAAGCTGTTTTGAAACAGGTATCAAGCTGTAAATTATATTGAGTGTGACACTGATTAATTCAATGCTATACAGACAAAAGTGTGGAGGGTATCACTGAAGGGAGTAAGAAAATCTAATACAACAAAAGCCAACAGTTATTTAAAAAATGACCTTGAAGCTCATGAAAATAAGAATGAGGATGAAATGGAAATTGCACAGTTAAATAAGCTGATCATCAACACACACACATGACTGAAGCGATGCAAAGTTACAAAGATGATGTGGAAACTACGTATGCTGAAATGGTGAAAGTAAGGAAAAACCTAGAAACAAGAGTCGAAGAAAAAAAGCATTAGAAAGGAAGTGAAAGAAATAATGAAAAACAACCCACAACTGGTCAAAGATTCAGCAGATATCTACATATCTATAGTAATCACTGGTAAAGATGAAGAAGAAATGAAAAACATAGTTTCAAGAGACAAAACGGTGATGGCAAATATAATGAGCATATTGAAGGAAGTATCAGAGGAAATCTGTGATAAGGCCATGGGGAGGCACAAAAAGCTAGGGAAATATGAGAGAAATAAGTTAAGGTCACTGAAAGAAACCTTCCAGAGTGTGAACACTGTTAAGGAAATACTAAAAAATGCAAACAAACTCATGGAAAAGGAGGAATTAAAAAAAATATATACTGAAAAAAGATGCCTAATTCAAGACGAATTGGGATTATTAAAAGAGAAGAGGAAGGAGGCAAAAACAAAGAACGAGGAAAGATCAAAGGAAGAGAAGGGTAAAAAAAATTTATAAAGAAATTGGATCCCAGGTATGAAAGTGGTATATAACCAAAAGGGAATAGAAAGAAGGAAGGTTATAAACTCAAGTTATGGCATGTAGGTAAACAAAACGATTAAGTTGATGTACTCAGTTATAGATGGGATGGTGTCTAAAGTATTAGAGATGAAAGACTATACCAAAGAAAAGGAACCACATATTTTTTGCCTGAGACAAAATTAACCCCAAAGATATTAAACAATACTCTAAACTTATAGGAATACAATGTCTCTATCAATCTATTACCAGACGCCTTAATCCCGTAAGGGGTGGCCACACACAAATCGCCTCCATGTCGCTCTGTCACCCACCATTTCACTGCCCTGCTCCCAGCTCACACCCCCCTCTCTTATATACCTCTCCACTCCATCCCTCCATCCCCGGCCTCCCCTTCCCTCTCCCTCCCTCCACTTCACTCACACACATTCTCCTTATCAGTCTCTCACTCTCCATCCTCTCCACATGGCCAAACCACCTGATTGTGTTCCTCCTAACGCTTCCTATCTCATCCACATCCACACCACACTGCTTCTTAACTTCCGCATTTGTCAGCCTGTCCCTCCATGTGACTCCACATGCTCCTCTCAAATAACTCATTTCCACTGCTTTCACTCTTGACTTTTGTCTCTCCAACAACGTCCAAGCTTCACTTCCATACGTTACAGTTGGTATAACAATACTGTCGTGTAGTAGCTTGTTCACTTCCATGCTCACCTCCCTGTTTCTTATCACTGCATTCATGGAGCCAGCAACCTTTCTTCCCTTCTGCACCGTTTCAAGCACTTCACCCTCTAAACTTCCATTCTTACTCATCACACTACCCAAGTACTTAAATGCATTCACATTCTCCATTTCCTCCCCATCCAATCTGACTGTACATTCACTAACTTTATTTCTCTCGAAGACCATAACTTTACTCTTCCCTACTTTCACCTTTACATTCCGTATATTTATATTTTTTAAGAGTCTGACTCTGGGCAAATGCCTCAGAGCCTATTTCTCGGGGGCAGTGACCTATCCCAAGGTCCAGTAGTCCTCCTACACCTCCACATGTCACCAATATGGAGCTAACACCCATCAACCATATTGAATTCATGCTTGGGCTGTCTCATACAGGATTGGTGTATTGGTATTAGCGGGGATATTTTTAAGCATGTCTGCAGGTCATCTAGTAGATCAGGAAAGTCTAATTTAGGAAATTCAAATCCTTAAACTGTTCCCTGCCCCAGCCGGGATTCGATTCTGGGTCCATTAGGACTGAAGGCCTCCTCTCTACCAATTCAGCCACCGAAGAAGAGAGAGAAATGTAAGAAAAGGAGGAGGAAGTATAATCTTGAAGAAAAATTTACTAGCCAAAGAAATAAAAATTGTTATACCCTCAGAGGTAGAACTGATTGCAATGGAGATTAACACATCTGAAGCGAAATTAATTGTGGCAATTTTATACATGCCACCCAAAACAAACACTTGGGGAAGAGAGAGATATGAAAACCTGGCAGAAAGTACAATTCAGACTTTAAGAACATTACTACATAGAATGGAAGAGAAATCTGAAAGAATTATGATAACAAATATAAATTGGAATTCTCTAGATATAAGAAGCCATGAAAGCTGTTGGGATCAAAAGCTCCTGGATCCTGTGCAGGAGTTTTTCCTAACACATCATGTAAAGGAAACACAAGAAAACGAGGAGTTGATGATCCATCAGTACGGGGTCTTATATGTACTAGTTAGGGAAATGATATTGAGAATATGATGTATCACCCTCCATTCGGCAAAAATGACCATGCAGTATTAAACTGCAACTTCAGGATTGCATATGACAGTTACTAGTAAAGAGAGTTAAAAAAAAATTCTGTGATATTTATGAAATAGGAGTCCAAAATTACACCCCACGGCACAAAGAAGCATAAATGAAAATTAATGGTTTAATACAGAATGTAAAAAAATTATAAAGATTAAAAAAAATTAGATTTGCTATGGAACAGATACAGAAGACACAATAGTGACAGTGCATATAACAACTACAAACAGGCAAGAAATTAATATACAAAGATTAGGAGGGAGGCTCAAAGACAGTTTGAAGAAGACATTATAAATAAATGATTTGATCAACCTAAGCTATTTTACAGTTACATCCGAAGAAAAACTATACTTAAAGATAAAATACAGGCCATTATGGATGAGGGGATAATATATACACAAGAGAAAGATATTTGTCAAGAGCAAAAAAAAAAAAAAAAAATTCCAATTAGTTTTTACAAAAGAAAATAATTTTGAAATAGATGATATGGAACATGCATGCTCACATGTATTACCAGTTACACAATTACAAGAAAAAGAAGTACATGAAGAGTTACGTAAAATAAACAAAAGAAAAGCATATGAGCCAAACAAAATTTCAGGTTGGGAGCTACATGAATGTGCAGAAGAGTTAAGAAGACCATTTATAACCCATGGATTGTGCAATTACCTTTTTTTATTCAACCCCATGGTGAGCAAAAAATAAAGGAAAAACAGTTTTTTTGTTTATTATAAACCTGAAGATAAACATTCAGGGCATCATCTGGTGCAAAAATAATAATCTCTCTCTCTCCGTTTTTGCGTAGGTCCATGCGTAAGTTTACGTAGGGGAATAGCGAAAAAATGAAAAAAAAAAAATGTTTTTGTTTATTATGAACTTGAAGATAAACATCCAGGGCATCATCTGATGAAAAGAAAAAAAAAAATCTCTCTCCATTTTTGCACAGTGCCATGCGTAAGTTTGGGTATGGGTCGATAGTTAACGGTATGCACAGTCAGCACAGCCTGAGCTGTGACTCACAACATGATGCTACCCAGCCTGAGGTGTGGCTCGCAATCCACGGGTTAATATTAAAAAAATACTTAGGTCAAGGTAAACTTCCTGATATTTGGAAGAAAGCAAACATAATTCCCCTATTCAAGAAAGGGAATAGACAGAATCCACTCAACTACTGACTAGTATCACTGACCTGTGTTGTAAGATACTAGAAAAACTGATAAGAAAAGTTTGGGTAAACCATCTACAAGAACACAATATGATAATAGAAAGAAAGTTCAGTCTTAGAAAAGGAAAATCATGTTTTACTCATGTACAGTATGAAACTATTATGACAGAGTTACATTAACATTACAGAAAAGAGAAGGACGTGTGGATAGAATCTATTTAGATTTCAAGACAGCATATGACAGAGTACAACACCAAAGACTTTTATGGAAACTGTACCATCAGGGAGGTATCCAAGGCAAACTGTAGCCTACTGCTGGATGCAGGATTTTCTCAGAAAAAGTAAAAAGAGAACAGTATTATGGGGAAATTACTCATCATGGAGGGAAGTGAATAGCGGAGTTCCACACGGCTCAGTGCTGGCACCAATTATGACTTTAGTATATATGAATGACACAGAGAGTATCACTGAAAATGGAAGCTATCTACCTATGTTTACTGATGATGAAAAAATACAAACGAAAATTACCAACACAGATTCCAAGAATTTAACTTCATAAATGGAGCAATAAATGGCAAAATGAAATTTAATATGGACAAATGTCATGTACTTAAGTTTGGTAAAAGTGAGAAAAGACCAGATTGGGCTTAAAAGTTAGGAAGTTCAACCCTACATATAACAGAAAGGGAGAAGGACCTAGGGGTGATTATCAATAACAGACTATCTCCGGCTGCCCACATCAGTGATAATGTACGGAACATGTATACACTGTTTGCTAATATGAGAATAGCATTCACATATATAAATGAAGACATGCTGAGAAAGATAATAGCATCATTCATTAGATCAGCCCTGGCGTATGCATCAGTAGTCTGGAATCCTCATCTAAAAAAACACAAAGATAAGATTGAAAAAGTACAAAGGGCAACTACAAGATGGGTACCAAACTTACGGGATCTAAGCTACGAAGAAAGACTAGAATAATTCAATCTACCAACATTACAGGAGTGAAGGAAAAGAGGAGACATGATTATGCTATATATATGCATCTCACGGAAAGAGAAAATAGACATAAATGAATATATAACTTATGGCGAAGCATCAGCAAGAGGATACTGCAAAAAAACTACATAAAAAGAGAGGCGATAAAGACGTAGAGAAATTCAGTTTCCCAAATTAGGCAACTGATCAAGGGAATGCACTACCGAATGAAATAATGTCTGTCAAAACTATTCATAAATTTAAGGATATGTATGATAAAAATGGTTTAATACACGGGACAGTACGAGCTTGACTCATTCCTGTGAAGATACAATTAGGTAAGCACAATTAGGTAAGAACACACACACACACACAGAATCATGGACCAGAAAAAAGAAATCAAAAAGGAAAATGGCACTAAGAAAACAACAAATTATAACTCGTCAGTGAAAGACATAAATGATTAAGCCAAGTGCAAAGAGAAGAGGTTAAAGAGAGTTGATGAATATTACAGAGAACTGTGTGAATCAAAGAAAACAGTAGCAAAAGATAACATTTCATTTGACACAACTGAAATACCAGAGGCAACACCAGATGAAGTAAAGTTTTCTCTTAAACGTTTGGAAAGAGTAAAGGCCCCAGAAGGAAATGTAGAAGTAGCTGATTTCCTATGGGGTGCAGGAGCACAGTTTCAAAACTGGGTACCCAGTTATTTACATAACGGTATTGAGCAGAAAAAAAATTCCCCTATACTTGGTGCAATGCAATAGTTATTTTACATTACAAGAAAGGTGACAAAATATCTTATTACTTTGGATCTATTACCTTGTTATCAGTTATTCAGTAACACTTTACAAAACTCTTTACAAACAAAATAACAGCACAACTGGAAGAATTTCGTTCTAGTGATCAGGTAGTATTCTGAAGCAGGTATTAAACTACTGATTATCCACATATAATGAAATTGCTGAGAAAAGAACAGGAAATTGTAAATAACTGTGCATATATATATATATATATATATATATATATATATATATATATATATATATATATATATATATATATATATATATATTTTTTTTTTTTTGATCATGGAAAAGATTTCAACTCCGTGGAGCACAGGAACAAGAATTTAAAAAGTACATTGTAAAACTATTCAAAAACATACAAAGAGTGACATGCTACAGTTAAATTGCACAGACTCAACAAGAGAGAGAGAGAGAGAGAGAGAGAGAGAGAGAGAGAGAAATGCGTACGACAGGGAGATACAGTTTCATCAAAGTTATTTGCAGGATGTCTTCAATGTATTTTCATCATGCCAAAATGGGACAACAAAGAAGTAAGTGTTGATAAAGAAAACTTGAACCATTTAAAACTTGCATATGACACTGTCTTAATTTCACAAACAGTTCAAGAAATGCAAGAAATATTCAGGTAGACAATGTTTTAAAGAAGAGTAAATACAGACGAACGTCAAGATAAATGTTTAATCCCAAAACACCAGTGGTTCCCAACCGGGGGTCCATGGACCCTTTGGAATTTCAAGGGGTCCACTGGGATTCTACATATTTTTTACATTATTATTCTACTGGAGTTAAGAGACAGAGTGTCCAGTATAAAATTCAGACTATAAAACTGAATGTCTCCTGTTTTCATAAAGATGCAGTTTAAGCGGTATTACAATGCTTGGCGTGTGACACATATGTATTTGATGCAGAAATAGCTGCTATCATTTTGCTAGCTTGACCTATTTTGTTGTATGGGTTCACAGGTGAGAACGTGGTTGGAGAAAGGGGAAGGAGACAAAAAAGATTGGGAACCACTGCAGTACACGAAAGTAGCATGAAAATAAATGAAATTAAATTAAAGATGCATTACAATGGGATGTAAAGCTTTTGGTGGACATAATGAAAAGTAGCCTGCCACTACAGTATGTATGAAACAAAAAGTACACTGTATATAAATAATCCCAGCTATGACGTACGGATGTGAGACCTAGAAATTGATAAAATCAGCCCAGTGGGCAAATGTCACATTTTTCACGTGGAAAAGATGTGGACTGGAGATGTCTAAAAGATGTGGATATCTGATCTTTTTTTATAAGTTCGTTTCACGAGAATTTAAACACGTGTAATAAACGTGTTGAAATTCATCTAAAAGATGTGGATATCTGATCTTTTTTGATAGTTCGTTTCACGAGAATTTAAACACGTGTAATAGACGTGTTGAAAGTCACGAGTAATACACAGTAATATATGGTGGAATAAATCACATGCATGCAAAATAGGAAGGCTCTCTAGAAGCCAGATGGATAAAAAAAATATACATTCACTTCCTAACTCCAACAAGTTCTTCCTATGCTGAATAAAAATAATAATTTAGCCAGTATAAATTGCCAAATTCATCAATCATCAAAGCATTGTTAGCTTACAAGTCGATTAATTCATACAGACTATAATCAGTTCAGCTTGGGAAGAACTTGTGGGATCTAGGGATTGAATGTAAATTATTTTTATCCATTTGATTTCTAGACAGCCTTCCTAATTTAAGTCGTATAAACTTGTCTAATGATAAATAAAATAAACAGTCAAGATGCATCATAATCATCAACGGGTTAATTTTCAATAATGTGCAAACTATATAAATGTCCTGCAAGATTCATAGCATACAGTACTGTAACTACATCAGTATAGTTAAGGTATAGTTAATGGTGAACGGAACCCATGAAACTTGTTGTGACTATAAGGTGCAATACAGCAATGGTCTGCGCAAGATTGGACAATAATGAATATAGGTATGTTTTAAATTAATACACAGAGTAGTTCTTTAATTTATATATTGTGTATTACAGAAAAATCATTCACATTGCTATCTTAAAAGAGTTGATGAGGTGAAAAGCTTTGGATTCCACCTTCTGCAGAAGAGCTCAATGTGATAAAAAGAAAGTAATAAATCAGAGAAAATAACTGAGGCAACTCATTAGGGAAAAAATAAAATGCCATAGGGGAACTTAACGGTATACTAAAGGTTAACAGGGGATCAGATAGGACGGTAAGGATAGCAGATAACCAACAACCATCAACACATTCAGCAGCGTGTTCGTTTCAGTAGCCAGATCCATTGCTCCTCTTAGAGTACAAAAGAAAATATAAAGACTACAAACAATTAATCAGAAACCCTGGGAGCACTGTGACAAACAAAACCCTACTTAGGCGCTACCACCAAGAATAATAATGTACAGTGCAGGTTCTGTGTGACAAATGGAGAAGCTGTCCACCATCCTCTTAAGGACAGTGCTGGCTGCGTGGTATGTGCGGTTCTATACGTGTAGGAGAATTACAGTGTTAGATTATCTGAAAGAATAAAACATAGATATTAGTTTCAAGACAACACTAAGTACAGTAAATAAGGGAATTTTTTTTTCTTTAAGTTCATAGTACCGTGGGCTCACACAGTACGTGAGTTCACAGTACGCGAATCGCATAGTATGTGAGTGACCAAAATAATAACCAAAAAATCTTCACTGCGCGAGTTTAGCCCACAATTCACGAGGTAGAGGCAAGGAGTGGCCCAAAACCACTATTTTCCCTGACTAAGCGACCCCCCTCCCCGCACAACGGGCCCATTGTGACTTCAGAGGCTCTTGGGGAAGGTGCTCAAGAGGAGTCTACAGTAAGATCTCGCCAATAACGACTTCGATTATAATGTTTTCGACAATAACGGTAAGTTAGAACAGAAACTCGGTTACTTTAATCTAAGTCTATTAATACCAAGTCGGTTCACTTCCTTCTAAAATGGCTCCAAGCTTGCGCAGGGGGTGGAGCATCGAAGTAACGTCGACTGGCTCTGGCATGAAACACCAGCTCAGTTGACTCCTGTCCATGATGGAGGATGGATGTTTGCTCCACTATTCAGACCATAACATATTTTTCGGTTTGGTGAAGTGAAGGAAGGGACTGAAATGTGTGATGGAAGGTTTAGGGGTGTGAAGGAAGCACTTTTTCCCCTGCTTCGTTTTCCCTTGTTATAAATGTTTAATATGAATCTGCGGTTTTATACATTTTCTGTTACTTAAGCCAACTGAAGTCACACACAAGCCACACCTCCCTGCACCCTGATGGAAAGTGAACCGACTTGGTATTAGTAGACTTAGTCTTTAATAGATATCGTAGCTCAACAACACGTCCGCTCACAAACACGGCTGTAAATAAATAAATGCATATATATATATATATATATATATATATATATATATATATATATATATATATATATTATCTAATCTTAGCCGTTTGAGTGTCCACTGCAGGACTGGCCTATCCTGACTGACATGGGGACGATACAGCCAATGTATCTCTACCAAGTTCCTTAGGCGGTCTAATAGAGATTGTATGTAGGGTGAGAAGTGCTTGTAAGTGTAACTGTAGTGTTGTAGTGGCTTTGGATGTGCATTTAGTCTGTGAACCAAGTGTAATCGGCCCACACAGGCCAACTCGGTGCAAGTATACACTATAATATGCGACACTGGTTCAACCACAGCACCCTTTGTGTCCGCCAATGCAGTACGTGGCCTGAAGAACACTCTTAAACTTTATTACCCTAGCGGGGCGCGAACCCTCGTTCTTCAGTGTACAAAAACGCACACTTTACCACCATACGACAAAGGCTCCATATATATATCTATCTATCTATATATATATATATATATATATATATATATATATATATATATACATATATATATATATATATATATATACATATATATATATATATATATATATATATACATATATATATATACATATATATATATATATATATATATATATATACATATATATATATATATATATATATATATATATATATATATATATATGCCGTAAAAGGGTTGGCGGAGGGTTAGTGCCCCTCCCCGGAAAACAACTAACTAAAAAAACAAACAATAAGCCTCGGACAAGGACCGACCAAACGATGACGACCAAGGACTGGACAGAGGACATGGTTATCGGAACGTGAAATGTAAGGGGAGCGAATGATGAGATGAAAGAGAGGGAGATTGTCCAGGTGCTTGAGGATGCGAAAGTGGATGTATGTGAAATAACGAACAAAATGGAGAAGACAAAGTGTGAGAGAAGGGGAGTATGGATGGGGTATATGTGCAGGAGTAGGTGAGAATGAGAGGGCAAAGGAAGGACTATGTATAGTTGTGAGTAAAAGATGGAAAAAGAGCATAAGACAGTATGGATCAGTTGGGTCAACGATTGTGTGGGTAAAGTTGAAAGTTGGAATACAAATGTGGGCGATTGTGTGTGTGTATGCGCCAACACAAGATCGTGCTAGAAGAGTGAGAGAAGAGTTCTGGACAAATGTAGAAGTGTGCATGGAAAAGTTTGGAAGGAATGAGAGAGTCTTTTTGATCGGTGATATGAATGGTAAAGTTGGGAATGTGAAGGTGGATGGAATAGTTGGTGAGTGGGGTGTGCCTGCTGAGGTAGATGGGAATGGGAGTGCGCTAGTGGACATTTGTGCTGGGAGGGGGTTGGTGATAGCCAATATCCTCTTCAGGCATAAAATGATCCACAGGTATACATGGCGAGTGATGAGAAGGGTGGGTGTCATCATGGTCAGCCACGGCAAGTCCACTGCTGAACAAAGGCCTCCCCCAACCTTCTCCATGAATACCTTGAGTGAGCCAATCTCTCTCATGTTTACCCTGCAGTTTTCTTCATCTCATCTTCTCACCTCATGTGTAGCCTTTTTCTCCTATGCTTACTATTTCTTGGAATCCGGTCGGTCAGCCTCTTGCTGGAACGGTTATCCCCTATTCTGGCTACGTGTCCTGCCTACCTCCAAATCTGTTCTTTTGTAGCTTCTATAAAGTCTTTGACTTTAATCTGCTTTCTCACCCAAGTTGACCTTTTCCTGTCTCTTAAAGATATTCCCAACATTGACTTTTCCATTGTCCTTTGAGAATGAACTAGTTGATTTTCCATCAATTTTGCCCGGTTCCAGGTCTCACAACCGTACGCCATAGTTGGAATTATGCACCAGTCGAACATTGCAGTACTCCCAAGATGGGTGGAAAGCTGATGACAGGGAGAGCTGGAGCTCCCTTTTCATCAGCCCTCGGGACTAGCTCTTCACCATCCCCCTTTGCTGAACTTGTTCAGTATTTCTGTAATACAGACAGTAGGCCAGCATGCTCTCTAAGACAAGTTTCTCTGTCAACACCACACTACATATGTAAGCACTTCCTTTTCAAAAAAAAAAAAAAAAAGAAAGAAAAAAAAAAAGGAAAATGGCACACTTAAACCTTGCCTCAGAGTCCTCGGGGGGGGGGGGACCATAAATGCCAACATCATCCGCTCCTTTCCCGGTGATGACTATATGAGCTGGCTGGAACCAATGTCTGACTCACTTCTTCATTTCTGCAATGTTTGCGGCCTTTCCTCTAACTTCCTTTCTGTTGAACACCACCTCTCCTCTTCTAAACCTCACCTTCTCTTCTTAACCGAGACTCAGCTGTCCGAGGCAACTGACAGCAAACCCTTTTCTGTATCCTCCTACTTTCTCTATACTCATTTCAAAGCCGAAGGTGGCTGTTGTGTACATGTACGCAACGACATATTTTAGCTCTTGTGTTCCTGAACTTGATTCTTCTGATTTCTCTACTCTCTGGCTTCAGCTGTCCTGTCATTCTCTGACTTTATCTGCACTGCTTACTTATCCCCTGATTCTACTATCAAAAATTCTTCTACTATCTTACTTCTGTGATGGAACACTTTCCATCCATTTCTCCTTTCTCTGAAATCTCTATTCTAGGAGATTTCAATGTTCACCACCGCATTTGGCTCTCCTCTCCTTTCACTGATCCACCTGGTGAACAAGCCTACATCTTTTCTATCCTTAATGACCTAGAGCAGTTGTACAGCACCCTACCTGTATCCCTGACTGCCTTGGAGAGAGCTCCAACATACTTGACCACTTCCTTACAACTAATCCTGCTTACACTGTTAATCTTTTGTCTCCGTTTGGCTCCCTTGATCACAACCTTATTACCTTAACCTGTCCTATCGCTCTGGTATGGCCTGTGGGCCCTCCAATTAACGTTGACTGTGGCACTTTGGAGCTGCAGATTGGGAGGCCCTCAGGCAGTACTTCTTTGATTTTCCCTGGAATAATTATTGCTTCCATGGCAATGTGATTGTGCCTTGTACATTACGGAGGTTATTGTCTCGGGCATGGATGCATTAATTCCCTTCTCATATCCTTTGATTAATGGAAGAATGCCTTAGTTTTAATCACGCTTGTTCTAATGCTGTTCACAACAAGGAGGGGGCCTGTAAAAGCTACCAGAGCCAACCCACCCCAAAATCACATCATTTTTATGTTTCTGCCTGGAATCGTGCAAAGTCTGTTTTCTTCGCTCTGCTAAAAATAATTTCATCCTTACAAAATGCTCTCAACTCTCCAACTCGAATTCTTCCTGCTCCTTCTGGCACCTTGCCAAAAACCTTTCTAACAACTTTACCTCATCATCCTTCCCTCCTCTTTTCTACCCTGATGGCTCTGTAGCTATTGCTTCTACTGATAAAGCAGATATCTTCACTCAGACTTTCTCCTCTAATTCCACCTTAGACGATTCTGGTGCTGTTCCTCCATCACTTCCCCCCTCTGACTTCCTCATGGCTGACATTAAAATTTCTTCATTTGCTGCATTTTCTGCCGTCACCGGCCTCAATACTAACAAGGCATATGGACCTGATGGAGTTCCTCCTGTTGTCCTCAAGAACTGTGCTTCTGTGCTTACACCCTGCCTAGGTAAACTCTTTCACCTTTGTCTTTCAACTTGTACCTTTCCTTCTTGCTGGAAGTTTCTTCTCATTCAGCCAGTCCCAAAGAAGTGTGACTATTCCCAACCCTCTAATTTGCTTTAACATCCTGTGTCTCAAAGGTTTTCAAGTCTATTCTTAACAAAAAAATTTTTAAAGCAGCTTTCCTATCACAACGTTCTTTCTGATCTTCAGTTTGGGTTCTGTCAGGGACGCTCCACGGGGGATCTTCTCACCTACCATTCAGATTTCTGGTCCTCCTCCTTTTGAGACTTTGACGAAAGCTTTGCCAGTGCACTTGACATCTCAAAGGCTTTCGATCGAGTCTGGCATAAATCTTTAATTCGCCCCATCCCAACGTTTTCTGGGCAGTGGTACACCCAGTCCCGACATTTTTGGACCTTTTTCTTTTTGGCTCAAACATCCGCTTTTGGTGAGAAACATCGAAAATTCATAGAAAAATCGCTCACCTGAGGTTTAAAATACTCGATGCAGGTAGGAGTGCCTCCTTACCTTACAGAGTTTTCTATCAGGCTGGCTGCAAAGAAAACGAGTTCTATGGGAGGATAACTATTCTACACCACTCATATACGGTATTTATTTATTTATTTGGTACGGATTTATGTGTAGTACGAGAGTATATTGGTTTTCAAACGGTAATATAGGCATTATAAGCATTGTTTCACTCACTCATCACACTTCCTGACCTTTTTTTGCCACATTACCTGATCATCATTTCTGACTGTTTCTTCCTCTAATGTTTGTCCTCTACATTGTCATCAATTGGGGAATCACTCTGGCCCTGAATTTCATACCGTGGCATGACATGGCTTTACTGGCCAGGTCACTGATAACAGGTGAATTGCTGAAAAAAAGTCATGCAGGGGGGGAGGTCATGCTGGGTAAGACATTGTCCCTGCCTGGCATCTTGTAGAGGAAGGTGTCACGTGTATACATACCAAAAATCACTCACGAAAGTTGAAAATTGTGCAAATTAGGGACCTTGCAATTGATTCGCGTTAATTTACGTCTCCAGGATATGAGTGCACATCATGTGAGGACGTGAATTCACGCCTCCGGGACGGGGCGGGTTAATTTCCAAACTGCCTTCATACGGTTTCTATCCTATCTGTGCTTTCATCCATAGCTTCCTTTCTGGTCGTTCTATAGCCGCTGTTGTCGATGGCCATCGTTCTTCTCCTAGATCTATCAACAGTGGTGTTCCTCAGGGCTCTGTCCTATCACGAATTCTCTTCCTTTTATTCATCAGTGATCTTCTAAGCTGTACATCTAACCCTATCCATTCGTATGCTGATGATTTCACCCTTCACCTTTCCATTCGGTTCCCGCAACGTCCATCCCAGCAGTTATTTCAACAAACAAGGGATGAAGCTATGGCACTCTTAATGTCTGACTTGGCTCATATCTCTAAGTGGGGTAAAAATAATCTTGTGTTTAATGCATCAATGACTCAGTTTTTACACCTATCAACCCGACAAAATCTTCCACAGGAGTACCCACTATTGTTTTATAATATCCAGCTCAATCCTGCATCATCCTTAAACATGCTTGAGGTTTCATTCACTCGGGATTTATCTTGGAAATAACATATTCCGACTCCATACATTCTTTATCCCTGTACAGTTGTTGACTTTATACACGGGATTTATTCGCCCCTGTGTGGAGTACATGTCAACGGGGTTTTGTAATTTACGAATGTGTGTAATCCAGAGTTTAATGGAAGTTCAACTCCTAATAATAAATTGGTGGTAAATAGATCGCCATTTTATTCCGGCTGACTGCCGATTCTCAAAAGATGAAAATTAATGCTGTCTCTCTCTACAGTACACAGCAGAGATTAATTACTCACAAATGCTGTACAGTCGGTACTGCAGGCCCCTGAGAGTTTTTACCCCCTGACAATCAATATTTAATATTAATAACAAACAGGTTCTTACTGAAGCTTAACCCCTAGCTAGCACAACGGATTTCAGAAGTATTATGAAAGAACTGCTTTAAGTACAGTTATGAAAAATAAGTAAGTTGTGTGAGCTAATATACGCAGACTAAAGAAGCTCGTGGTGAAATAAAACATGAATAACAATTAAGCTCAAAGAAAAGAACTGTAAATTTATTGATTACAATAAATAAATTTACGTTACATAGAGCAAAATGAATTCAAATATTAAACGGAATACACTCACTCACTCTTTCACAAAACTAGCTAAAATAATTATTTTAAAACTAAGAAAAAAAAATAAAGAAATACTGGTCAATGTAGCGTATCACCAAAGAAGGGTGGGAGCCTGGAGAACTATAGATCTAGTGGAGTCTGGGTGCTAGAAGATCTCTCTCACTCTCACTACTGGAACACAGAACCACACTCCGTCGCGACAGACAAAAGACTGATTCAAATTCGATGTGTGGGGTAGGATACCCATGCCAGCCGGAAGAAGGCGTGGCCAACGGTTGAGGCAAGCAGGGGCGAACAATATAGAAACAATAATATCGTTCAGTAGAGCAATTAATGACGTGCATTAGAACGGTCACTTTTGAAACAGTGACGAATGTTTTGAAAAAAGTATACCATCGAAATGGAGAGAGAAACGGTTAACTGAACGATACACAGTGAGTTTTCCACTAAAGTTCGTGGTTTCTCACAAAAGGAAAATGTCGCGAATTTGATTCGTGACAGTACGCCCCTTCAAAATGAAATTTTTTCCTTATGGGAAAAAATTTGTGGATATATATATATATATATATATATATATATATATATATATATATATATATATATATATATATATATATATATATATGTACACATCCTAACTCAGTCACACAAGATTCACACTGTGGTGTGTGTGCTATCCTGCTACAGGAGAAAATCACTATCGCCAATGAGCGTAAAAACCTCGTATTTACGTTAATAGAGGCAAGCTTGAGGGAAAAAACTCTGTGACGACGGTGAAAATCCTGTACTCAGGTCAAACTGAGCGAAAGTTTGCTACATTTACACTGACAACTAATTGTTGTGTAGCGTAGTGTATGTGATACACGGTGTAGGTGTGACAGTTGTAGTGTAACTGTACCTACATGTAAAATGATAGTAAATATCAATAATATGGCGACAATGAAGGCAGAAGAGAAGAGGCAGCAGACAATCAGCTGGCCCACACAGCAAAACTGCTACACCCATTGCTGTACCTGCAAAATCAATTATGGTGGAGCATCAAAAGTGTCAATGAAACAAAAATTCTTATTACATTACAATTACTCTCTCTGCCTAGCAATCAGTACATGCTACGAATGGTACACTTTAGCTGAAAAATACGAGTGACAGCCTAAGCTTCGTACATTCGAGGTCGCCATTAATTTATTAGGTACATTATTAACCAGGAAACGTAGTCTCTGGACGCCGTTGGTCTCGAGGACTTGTGTAGTTTACTGGTTAAGCTTAACTCTACACTTATGATTAGTGTCAGCAAGTTGACAATCCTTATGCAGACTCGGGCTTGTGTGTCCTCAGACACAGCCTCTGACTGCACATGGGTCCTCAACCTTCCCCTTAACCTAGTGCCTATAATAATATCGGACAACTGAAAATCCTTACGCAAACTCGGGCTTGTGTGTCCGCAGACACAGCCTTGGGTTGCCTCTGCGGGGTTCTCTCTCGAACTTCCCCCTTAACCTACAGTACTTATATTTACCCGCGGCATTATGTCGACGTTCTTTAATGTCCACACGTTTTGTCACTGCCAATCCCATCGATGGACATAAACGCGAATCAATTGCAAGGTTCCTAATTTGCACAATTTTCATTTTTCGCGAGTGATTTTTGGTACATATACACATGACACCTTCCTATACAAGATGCTAGGCAGGGACAATGCCTTACCCAGCATGACCTCCTCCCCCTCCCTGCATGCCATTCTCTCAGCAATTCACCTTTTTTTTTTTTTTTTTATGTGTCCGACTCTGGGCATAGGCTTCACAGCCTGCTATCAAGGCCCAGCAGTCCTCCTACATACCATACACCTCTACATGTCACCACTTCGGCACTAACACCCACCGTCCATATTGAATACATGCTAGGGCTGTCTCATACAGGACTGGTGTATTGGTATTAGCGGGGGTATTTTTACGACATGTCGGCGGGTCAGCAATTCACCTGTTATCAGTGACCTGGCCAGTAAAGCCATGTCATGCCACAGTACGAAATTCAGGGCCAGAGTGATTCCCCAATCAATGACATTGTGGAGGACAAACTTTACATAGCATTAGAGAAAGAAACAGTCAGAAATGATGATCAGGTAATGTGGCAAAAAAAGGTCAGGTATGGTGATGAGTTAGTGAGTGAAACAATGCTTATAATGCCTATATTACTGCTTGAAAACCAATATATTCTCGTACTACATATAAATTCGTACCAAGTAAATAAATAAATACCATTTATGAGTGGTGTGAAATAGTTATCCACCCATAGAACCCATTTTCTTTGGTGCCAGCCTGTTAGAAAACCCAGTAAGGTAACGAGGTACTCCCACCTGTATTGAGTATTTTAAACCTCAGGTGAGCGATTTCTCTATGAATTTTCGATGTTTCTCACCAAAAACGGAAGTTTGAGCCAAAAAGAAATTTTTCCAAAAATGGTCGGGATTGGGGGAAGTCAGTCGTGGAAAAGTGGCTGGGATGGAGCGGGTTAATATCGGGGAGCTGAGAATCCTTGTGCAAACTCGGGCTCGTGTGTCCGCAGACACAGCCTCGGACTGCACACAGGTCCTCAAACTTCCCCCCTTTAGCCTAGAGTACACATGTATATACAATATCAGGGCAGCTGAGAATCCTTACGCAAACTCGGGCTCGTGTGTCCGCAGACACAGCCTCGGGTCGCCCCTGCGGGTTCTCGAACATTCCCCCCTTAAACTACGGAACACGTGTGTACAGGTCTTGGACATAATGTGTCCTGTGGGACCAACAGGTGAAACGTTCGCAATTACTGGTACACTTTTAACTGGGAACCAGGCTGGTCCTTGGGTTACTCAAATCTCTGAGGACACCTATCTTACAGAAGCCAGCATACAACAGTTGCTCGTGTTAGTCAGCAGTTAGCAGGCGAGACATAAGGTCTGCACCTACGTTATCACTTCCCTTGATGTATCTCTCAACAAGGTTAAACTGCTGTAAATTCAGTGTCCAGTGTGTCAATCTTGCATTAGCTGTCTTGGTCGTGCTAAGACTAGTGAGTGGCATATGATCAGTTTCCAGAGTGAATGGTGCCCCAAACAAATAATAATAATATTTTTTAACACCATCAACCACAGCCAAGAGTTCCTTCTCAACAGTACTGTAATTCCTCTTGGCGGGTTTTAACCTACAGCTGTGGTATGCCACTTAGAAGATTCCACCTTCGGATTCCTGCATCAATACGGCACCTACTCCATCTTGTGAAGCATCAGTGCGCAATATGAAAGGTTTATTGTAATCAGGCAACTGTAAGATAGGCTCCTTGCATAGCATATTCTTGAGGGTGGCAAAAGATCTCTCTTGCGCTTCTCCCTATCCGATGGTGTTTGGAGCATATTTCCGTAGCGTCTCGTACAACGGCTGAGCAATAAGGGCAAAGTTAGGGACAAAACTTCTATAATACCCCACTAGGCCGAGGAATGCCCTAACCTGTTTCTTGGTCACGGGTCTTGGGGTTTCCTTAACCTTTCTAATCTTATCACCCTGACACCTGCAGTGATTGTTGCCAATGATATGTCTGAGGAACTCCACCTCATTGTGCGCAATATTACACTTGGTAGGCTTCACAGTCATGTTGAAATTCTGGAGTCTACTGAAAACGACTTCCAAGAGTCTGAGGTGCTCCCCCAACGTGGCAGAATGAATGAGAACATCGTCAACGAACATTTCTACTCCTACGATACCATGGAGCACTTGTCTCATGGCACAATTTAATACTGCTGGGGAATTGGTAAGTCCAAACGGTAGGACTTTATATTGGTACAAACCCCTAGGAGTAGCAAAGGCAGTGAACTGACGAGTCTCAGGATGAAGGGGAATCTGGAAGAATCCCTTCACTAGATCGAGCTTCGTGAAATATCGTGACCCTGCCAGCTTAGAGAAGATGGCAATATGGTGACCCATTGGCTCAGCATCCACTTTGGTGATTGCATTTAGCCTCCTATAATTGCCACAAATCCTGACTCCACAATCTTTCTTGCGAACTACTACCATCGGACTACAGTAAGGAGATGAGGACTTTTCGATAATGCCTGCAGTCTCCATGTTGGCAATTTCCTTGTCTACTACGTCCTGCAGTCGCATGGGAATCGGATATGGCTTAACCTTCACGGGAGCATTGCTGGTCAACTCAATTTTGTGACATGCAACCTTTGCAAGTCTAGGTTGGTCTGAGAAGACATCAGCATACTGACAGAGCAGTGACCTTAAGGCATTTTGGTCTCCTACTGCTAAGTCAGGGTTAAGTAGGACATCTCTGACAGTCTCCTCCTGGTGAGACTGAACGGTTAAGGGCTCGTCATCATGGTCATCAG
Organism: Coenobita brevimanus; assembly: GCF_032717465.1. Lineage (NCBI taxonomy): Eukaryota > Metazoa > Arthropoda > Malacostraca > Decapoda > Coenobitidae > Coenobita > Coenobita brevimanus. Next base: position 11,909,805 of record NC_136991.1, read on the forward strand.
CTGGGATCACCGCAGCTGCCCCAGTTCCTTCCAGTGGCTGGTCACTGTCATCAGCTGGGATCATCACAGCTGCCCCAGTTCCTTCCAGTGGCTGGTCACTGTCATCAGCCACTCGTAGGCCAGCCTCCTCGGGGTTTGACTCATGATAAGCCTTCAACATGTTAACGTGGAACCTCTTACGAAGATTCCCCATCTGAATTACATAGCTGAGGTCTGAGATGCACTCAACTATGTCATGTGGACCCCTCCACTGTGCTAACAACTTGTTCTGGGCAGTGATGAGTAATACCAAGCATTTATCGCCTGGACTAAACCTCCAAAGCTTTGCCTTGTTATCATAATAAGCCTTTTGAACTTCATGCGCCTTGATTAGTTCTTCCTTAGCTAACTCGCACGTCGACTGGAGGCGGTCAGCCAAATCAAGGACGTAGGTGTAGGTGGTCTTGACTTCAGGGTCGGGTTCTTCATCATCCCATAACTCACGAAGGACTTGAAGTGGGCCCCGGACCGACCTTCCATACACCAGTTCGAAGGGTGAAAATTTCAATGAATGCTATGGGGCTTCTCGATAAGCAAATAGAAGAGGAGCAATGAACCACGGCCATTCCTTTGGCTGTTCGGCGGTCATGCTCCTCAACATCTTCTTGAGAGTCCCACTGAACCTCTCACACAACGCGTTACACATGGGATGATACGGTGTAGTCCATAAGCCTCGGATGGACAGCAACCTGAACGCTTCGTTTATCATTGCTGAAGTGAACTGCGAACCCCGGTTGCTTAAGACCTCCTTAGGGATACCTACACGACAGAACACTTCAATTAATGCCTCAGCAACAGTGATGGCCTCTATATTCTTAAGGGCCATGGCTTCAGGCCACTGTGTGCTGAAATCAACAATAGTGAGGGTATACTTTGATCCATCACTAGCCCTAGGGGAGATTGGCCCAGCTATGTCAACTGCTACTCTCTCGAACGGTTCAGAGATTATGGGCATTGGTTTCAATGGCGCAGGACGGACACGTCCCCGGTCAGTGGTACGCTGACGTACACCGCAGGAACGTAAGAGCCTAGTTATTTCCCGTCAAATTCCTGGCCAGAAAAAGTCAGCATGGATGCAGTCAGAGGTCTTCTTTTGACCCATGTGACCTCCCATCGCTGAACAATGACCTAATGCAGACACTGCTTGGCGATACTTTGCAGGAACGACAAACTGCAGTCGAACCTCACCCTGGGGTGTCTGTGACTCACGGTACAGCCGTCCTCGCTTACGAAGGAACCTGGCTTGTCCTCCCTGTGAATACTTAATCACTTTACCCTCCAGCTTCTTACGCACTGAGGCAAGTGTTGAGTCAGTCTGTTGCTCTTGGACAACATCTTGACTACGAATCAGATCTTGTGGCGTTGCGACGGTCAATGGAGTGACGCGATTTGGAGCCTTGGCCATGGCTCGTGTTACCGCGCAGCCGAAGTCTGAGTAGCAACATCTACGGCGCAACTATTTTTGACGCCAGGTATGTTGCCAATAATGAAGTCAAATAGGGGTTCTGGCATGACAATTGCAGCTGTCAGGCCAGTGAAAAATGGAGATGCCACCTGGATACGTGCCTCAGGGAACAATCTCACTGATCCATCAATAAGTCTAACTTGGATCTGTCGACCTGTATACTCATCAGGCCGAACTAAACTCTGCTTAACAGAGCAACCTGAGGAACCATTATCCCTCAGAACATTTACAGAAACACCTCCCACAAACCCTGGCTGAACAAGAAAGGCAGTGTTTCTGGTGGAAGGGTTTGAGGAGGTAGCAGCCAGTCATTCATGAGATTGCGGAACAACCGATGCAGCAAACGTGGCGCCCTGAGAACTAGGTGTCTGAGGAGTCATACTCACCATCTGAGGAGGTGGAACACTGACCACCTGTGGAGGAGAGTTCATGGTCGGAGGAGGACTCGTGAACTGTTGGGAAGTACCTGTACTGGTAGAGATGGCACCACCGTGTGCTTGTCGTGGAATGAAGGCTGCGTTTGCCTCCTGCCTCCGATGCACTGATTGACCTGACTGAGGGTTACGTGGCTTGTCCTTGTATTGCTGCTGCTGCTTGGGGAACTGCTGCTGGTTGGGATGCTTGTTGTACCACTTCCAAGCAGGCTGCTGTGTATTTTGCCCCTGGTCCTTCTGCGGTTTGCTTGGACCTTGGCCATTACTCTGAGAACGGCCTTGGTGCTAGGATTCAGTGTGAGATGGCTTCCCAGACTTGGCAGTATCTTTTCTGCTGTTCCAGGTGTTTTGCTTACGAGTTTGATACCCGTATGCAGTGAAGAATGCGTCAGCCTTTTCCACCATTTGGCTGGCATCTTTCACCTGGCAGATCTTAAGCTGTGCTATGAGCTCAGCAGGCCACGACCTCTCTAGCTGTGTACGCAGCATGAGGTCAATTATCCCCTCTAGCGTGTTAGGGGTCTGATCTTTTTCCATCCACTCACCTAAGTAAGCAGTGAGACGGTCGAGAAACTGAGCAGCTGTCTCCCTGTCTTGGAGATGAGCTCGCATGAACTAAACTTTGGCGTCGTCTACTGTGAGACCATATGCCTTAATAAGTGCAGCTTTCATCATCTCATACGTGAGATTGTCTCCACGAATTCTGTGGAGAATTTCGAGGGCAGGGCCCTCAAATAAACTAAGAAATTGGAGCCGCTTAGCTGCCTCATCCAGTTGATACATGTCTGCCATGTCCTCAAAACGAACTATGTACGGCTCGATTTGCTCGCCTTCCTTGTATGAAGGAAGCTTGATGCGTGGGGTCGCCAGGACATGTGTAGGAAGAGCGCTAGTGGAGCTTGGATTGGCTGCAGCAGATGTGCCTGAAGCCAAGGAATCTCGCTCGAGCTTTAAAACCTCGAGCTCATGTTTTTCTCGTGCCTCACGTTCGGCACGTTCATGTTCACGTTGTTCCCGCTCGTGTTCGCGCTCTCTTTCACGTTGTTCGCGCTCGCGTTCGTGTTGTTCGCGCTCGTATTCGCGCTCTTTCTCACGCTGCTCTTGCTCATATGCACGCTCTCTTCCACGTTGTTCGCGCTGTTCTTGCTCGTATTCGCGCTGAATCTTGCACTCTTCATGGGCATCATTCTCGCGCTGCTGCTCCTGATTATGCCGTGAGAGTATGTACTCTTTAATTTCCTGGGGATCGGTAAGCCCCATGTCTTTGGCTTCCTGTAAAAATACGGTGGTAGCCATGACGCTAATTTACTAAGCAAGCCAAAACTGAGTACTGACTGCTGCTTCGCAAACGAATGCTAATAAACACAAGTAAAGAATACAAACACAAGCTAGTGGTGACTAGTCTTATCTAGTTAACTGGCAAAGAATAAAGCAAAAATTCAAATGACTGGGAAGACTCAATAATTAATGCAATGGGTAAGGCGACTTCCCAGGAGCGAAAAAAATCGTCTGGCGTTACCAAGAATAAAGTACTAAATAGAGTTAAGTACTCTATGGATTAATAAAGCAGAAATTCACTTGCTAAACTAACGGTAAACACCAGTAAGCTTGTGCCTATTGCCTTTAGTTATTATAACTAATAACTAACTAGCTGAGTGAGTGAGTTTTATTTCGTTAATAATAGTACTAGGAGTTAAATCCTGAAATGAGGTCGCCAGTTGTCAACAGGGTTTTGTAATTTACGAATGTGTGTAATCCAGAATTTAATGGAAGTTCAACGACTAATAAATTTATGACAAATAGATCGCCATTTTATTCCGGCTGACTGCCGATTCTCAAAAGATGAAAATTAACGTTGTCTCTCTCTACAGTACACAGCGGAGATTAATTACTCACAAAATAATGCTGTACAGTCGGTACTGCAGGCCCCTGAGAGTTTTTACCCCCTGACAATCAATATTTAATTCTTACTGAAGCTTAACCCCTAGCTAGCACAACGGATTTCAGAAGTATTATGAAAGAACTGCTTTAAGTACAGTTATGAAAAATAAGTAAGTTGTGTGAGCTAAGATACGCAGACTAAAGAAGCTCGTGGTGAAATAAAACATGAATAACAATTAAGCTCAAAGGAAAGAACTGTAAATTTAATGATTACAATAAATAAATTTACGTTACATAGAGCAAAATTAATTCAAATATTAAACGGAATACACTCACTCACTTTTTCACAAAACTAGCTAAAATAATTATTTTAAAACTAAGAAAAAAACTAAAGAAATACTGGTCAATGTAGCGTATCACCAAAGAAGGGTGGGAGCCTGGAGAACTATAGATCTAGTGGAGTCTGGGTGCTAGAAGATCTCTCTCTCTCTCACTACTGGAACACAGAACCACACTCCGTCGCGACAGACAAAAGACTGATTCAAATTCGATGTGTGGGGTAGGATGCCCAGGCCAGCCGGAAAAAGGCGTGGCCAACGGTTGAGGCAAGCAGGGGCGAACAATATAGAAACAATAATATCGCTCAGTAGAGCAATTAATGACGTGCATTAGAACGGTCACTTTTGAAACAGTGACGAATGTTTTGAAAAAAGTATACCATCGAAATGGAGAGACAAACGGTTATCTGAACGATACACAGTGAGTTTTCCACTAAAGTTCGTGGTTTCTCACAAAAGGAAAATGTCGCGAGTTTGATTCATGACAGTACAACTCTCATGTGTGGGGAAGCTCTCCACACACAGCTCTTCTCAATAGGATGGAGTCAAAGGCTTTTTGTCTCATTAACTCTCCTCTTACTGGCTCCCTTCAACCTCTGTCTCTTCACCGCACTGTTGCCTCTTTATCTCTCTTCTATCGCTACTTCCGTGGTCTCTGCTCCTCTGAACTGTCTGCTTGCATCCCTCCACCTCTACGACGGGTGCGTAGCACCGTCTAGCAACAAACTCTTATCCTTTTCTGTCCATCTCTCTAATGCAAGAGTTGTTACTCACAGTCCTTCATTTATGCATGCACAGGTCATCTCTGGAACTGTCTTCCTCTGTCTGTATTTCCTACTTCCTATGATCTCCAGTCTTTCAAACGCAGTGTGTCGAGGCATCTCGAAAAGAACGGATCTTGAATTTGGCTCTGTTGTATTGTTTTTGTGTTTCTCTTGGAAGGAACTGTTTTGCGGGCTCCTAGCCTTTGGTTTCTTCTTCCTCGTATTAAAAAAAAAAAAAAAAATTGTTTCACAGATATTGCCAAGCTAGTTTTCATGATGTCTGAATGTTTACCGAAAGCTTTCCATGCAACTGCAAATGCGCCTTTTTATTCCGGTATCACGGTCTTTCTTTTAATTTTAGTATTTGCGCTAAGTACTCGCACTCTTCCACTTCATCAAGAATTTTTTCACTTGTTTTGATGATGCTCTTTGGTGTATTTGTTTAAACATTCGTTTTTACTCTGGTTTATCTTTAGCCTTACTTTGAGACTTTCTCTGTTCAGGTCATTAAAAATTTTGCAATATCTCTGCTATTTCTTAGATTTGGAGAATGTCATCTGCAAATCTTAAATGGTTTAGCTTTTCCTCAGTTAAGTTTACTCCTTTGTTTTAACAGTCCAGCTTTCTGAACATATTTTCTAGGCATGCTGAAGCTAATTTTCGTGAAACTGTATCTCCCTGATGAACGCTCTTCTCTGTCTTAACCTTCTCCGAGTCATTATGTAATTTAACTATCAGTTCCCTCATTATGAATTTTTTGAGCAGTTTTACAGTGTTCTCACATACTCCTTGTTCTCGCAATGAATTTATAACTGCTATGTCCTCCACTGAGTCGAAAGGCTTTTCGTAATAAAGAGAACCTAAACACAGTAGTTCATTATATTCTGTAGTTTTCTCAGTTAGCTGATTCATTGTGTGTAGATAATCAGTAGTCGAATACCCGATTCGGAATCCTGCTTGTTCACGAGGTTAGTTATCTTCCAAATTAGTTGATATTCCGTTTGTAAGGACTTTTGTGAAGTGTTTCTAAATAACTGATTATAAGCTAATGGGTCGATAGTTATTAAGATCCTTTGAGTCCCCCTTTGGGTAAAATAAAATAACTTGCATTACACCATGTTTTAGGATTTTCCTTTTTTTCTTTTTTATAAACTGAATAAATAAGTTGGCATGCCTGTTTTGTACTTCTACTCCTGCATCCAACAATAACTATGCTACTATTCCATCTTCTCCCGGAGCCTTCCCACTTTTCATATTGTTAAGAGAAACGTTTATTTCGTCTGGTGTTACCTCAGGTATTTCGCTTATGTCAACCGAAAAGTTAGCTATTGGTACTGTTGTCTTTGATGCATACAGTTATTTGTAAAATTCTTCTACTTTCATCACCATTTTATCTCTGCATTTAATCACTTCACAGTTTTTGTCATTCACATTTTACTTCATTCCTGTTTCAGACTTTTACCTTTCTTTATGCTTTCTCTGATCCTATCATCTATAGATTTCTGTGACAAAGTAGGCTGTCAATAGGAAATCTTCCTCACACCACTCTCCCTTAACTCAAAACATCACCCCTCCTTCCTTTCCATCCATCCCCATCCCCTCTCTTCACCCAGCTTCTTACCAACCTATAGAACACACACACACACACACACACACACACACACACACACACGGGCTGGGAACGGTAATTCCCTCTGTGACCTCAATTTCCTTACCCGAACATTCCTTCCGTCTCCCAAAGGACCTCCCGCTTTAGAGGCCCTTGTTCTTTCTGTTTTCTCTTCGTTCTTGTTCCGTGATCTGTAATCCCTTTTCCCCTGGGACCTCACCTTCCTTACCCTACCTACCCTCCCACCATCTCCTTACCAATACCTCTACTCCTTCTCACACCCTCACTGCCTTCTGCTATGTATGCAGAAAATATGGTGTATATTCAGGAATTGTATTAAGAAGAATCCCTGAGGCGAAACGTCCAGTCCCACATCGGTGCATCATCATTCATATTGTTCTCGATAGAAAGTTTCTGATAAACTGTACACAGATTTTTACGAGGAGCGACAGACAGGGTATAGCAAGCCAGGAATTTTATGAAGAGAAAGAGAGAGAGAGAGAGAGAGAGAGGCGAGGAAGGGGAAATAGAATGCTTTTGACATTTGCCATGTGCTGGAAGATTTCGATGGATTTAGTATTAGGAGATTTAGGTGGACTCTTGATTTCGATGGATTAAGAGCTTACTTTAGAACTGTATTCCATGGGGACACTTGTTACTTTTGGGAAAGCCAGGTCAGTGGCGAACCCCAGGTCATAGGTGAGGGGCAGGAAATGGATGGGAATGTGCGCCAGGTCACTGGGGAACCTCAGGTCATAGGTGAGGGACAGGATATAGGTGAGTGTAGTTCAGTCGACGGAGATTAACTCAGGTCATGTACCAAGCAGCCATTCGGCCAGTGAGAAATTTGATGAGTTATGAAATATAGTACACAGAGGCCAAGATATATATATATATCCCTTCAAAACCGTTTAGAGCGAATAATTCTGAACCAATATGGTTAAATAACAGATTATAATCTCTCATACGCCAAAGGTAAGGAATATAAAGAAAAATAAAATATAGAGAGGAACATTTCCCTAACTGGTAAGCGTTTCTGACTGAGGATGTAAAGAGGGAGATGCGGAAAGCAAAGTGAGGTTATGAGATTAAGGTTGCCAGTGAAACGAAAAATAATCCCAAGGGTTTTTACCAACTGTACAGTACGAAAAATAGATAGGATAGGACCTCTCAGAACAGAACCAGGTAACATTACCTGTGAAGATAAAAAAAAATGTGCAATGTACTAAATAATTATTTCATATCAGTATTTACCAAGGAAAATCTAGATCTGGTCCCTATAGCAGCAAATATTTACGATGATAATGGGAACAATAATTTTAGTAGTGAAACCATTAGTAAGGGGGACGTATTGAAAGAAATTAATATGTTAAAACCTCAAAAATTGCCATGTCCGGACGATATATATGCAAAAATTAAAAAAGAAAAAAACAAAGAAGAGTTATGTAAGCTCCTTTTAACGTTGTTTAATGATTCTTTAAATTCAGGAGAGCTTCCAGAGGCGTGCAAGACCGGAAACGTAACGCCCATTAAAAAAAAAAAAAAAAAAAAGGTGATAAAGCAACTGCATCGAATTATCGTCAGATAAGCCTGACATCAATAGTAGGAAAAATGCTGTAGTCAATTTTGCAAAATTAAATTAGGGAACACTTAGAAAGGTTCATTCTTATAAATGAAAGTCAGCACGGATTCAGGTAAGGACGATCCTGCCTTACAAACTAGTTGTCATTCTTCTCGGAGGTCTATGAGGCAGTAGAGAGTGATAAAGCTTACGATATTATTTATCTGGACTTTAGTAAAGCTTTTGATAGGGTCTCAACAAAAAGCTAGTTAGAAAGGTTCAAGCACGCGGTATAGACGGCGATATCTTAAAATGGATAGAATCCTGGCTGAAGGGACGAAAGCAGAGAGTATTAGTAAATGGAACTAAGTCGAATTGGAGATTAGTAACTAGAGGTGTACTACAGTGATCAGTACTCGATCCCATATTATTTACTATATATATATATATATATATATATATATAATCTAGACTTAGGAATCACTAGCAGTATTAGCAAATTTGCTGATGACACAAAAATCTGGTGTATCATTAACTCGACTGACGATTCCCTTATCTTACAAAAAAAACTTCGATATATTGTCCAAATGGTCTAAAAATTGGCAAATGGAATTTAAACGCTGAAAAATGTAAAGTACTTAACGTAGGCAAGACCAAAGGAGATACTTAAAACAACTCAGATAACAAAGAAATTAGTAAATCGCAATACGAGAGAGATCTAGGAGTTATGGTTTGTAAGGACTTCAGACAAAGGCAACAGGGTATTAATACAAAAAAATAGAGCAAATGGGGTCCTAGGATTTATTTCGCGAAGCGTGAGTAATGGGACATCGAAAGTAATATTGCAAGTTTGTCTAGGATTTGTAAGGCCACATTTAGACTATGTCATGCAATTTTGGTGTCCGTACTATAGAATGGATATAAATTTATAAGAGAATATACGAAGAAGAATGACAAAAATGATTCATGATGTTCGGAACCTTTCATATGAAGACAGACTAAAATGACTAAATCTACACTCCTAGAAAGGCGTAGAGTAAGGGGAGACTTAACTGAGGTGTTAAAGTGGGTGAAGGGGATAAATAATGGAGATATTGGCAAGGTACTTAAGGTGAGCATACAGGATAGAACTAGAAGTAATGATTTCACACCAGACAAATTCCGTTTTAGTATGGAAATATGTAGAAATAGGTTTTGCAGTAGAGTAGTAAACGAATGGAATAAGCTGCCTAGTAATGTAGCTGCTGCCCCTTCCACTGAGAGTTTCAAGCATAGGCTAGATAAGTATATGACAAATTTGGGGTGGGTATAAAAAAAAATCTCTTAACCAGTACTGATTCATTCTTTTTCCTTTCCCGGTTACACTGTTAGTCTCTTTTTCTCCTTTCACACTTTCTCCACGCCAGTTTTTCTATACTGCGTGGTGTTCCTTCTGACTTTTTCCTGCCGGCCTCGGCTGGAGGGTTTGGAGGGCATGGGAGAGCCTTCTTCTCTGTTGTCCTTATCTCATTCTAGTAGTTCAGTTACTCTTCTGGGAGGTGCCTAGCATGGGCCAGCCGGCCTTCTGCAGTTGTCCTTTCTTTGTTCTTATTTTCCGTCATCGGGGGAGGAAATCGCATCCGCCAATCGATATCCGGGAGAGGCAACACAAAGGAATTGCCATTAACTCCCTTCTGCCTTGGGATCTTTTTTTTTTTTTTTTGTTACCCTCAGATTTGTCTTAGCCTAGAAAACACTGTTCAAACTGAAGTGCTAGTAGCCAACGCCCAGTGCTCTCTCTGGCAGGATATTGTCAAAAGTGCGCAGTTTCTTAAAGGAAAAAAAAACATGAGATATTTCCAAAATTTAGCTGTCTCCATTGTCACATAACACTGGCACATGACACACCACCTTGACACCTGACACACAATCTTGACACTTGCCATTCCACATTGACACCTGCCACACCACCTAGATACCTGTCACACCACCTTGACATCTGCCATACCACCTGGCACCTGCCACACCACCTTGATACCTGTCACAAAACCTTGTACCTGCCACACTACCTTCATACCTGTCACATCACCCCGCTTGTACTGTGCGTTGCCGCCGGCTGTGGCGTCTCCAGACACTGTCACTTACTTGGTTCAGGATATTACTCCATTTCCTCTCCTCCGCCCAATCTTTGGCCCGGGATCAGGTCGTGAGGCTCAGGACGGGAGGCTTTGTGTGTCTCATTGATGATACTGGGTAGTGATATCTGGGACAAGACACAGGTGGATGGTGGTAGTTGTGCTTACAAGATAATGGTGAAACACATGGTGATGCGTGAAGGTACTAGTGAAAGTTAGAAGAATGGGTGTAAGGTAACAAGGCAAAATACTTAACTGTGATGATCTGCCTCTATCATGGTTATCTGTACAATGATGCCAAATTTGGAAATTACTTGGTTGTTGGATGACAAAGCAGAGGATTAAAACCAAAGATATCTGCTGAGGTATTTCTCCTTTATTTAAGTTGCTGTGGTGTTTTGTAAAGGCACTGGTGTTGTGATATGTGGTAATGGTGTCCAAGTGAAAGAGACTGAAGAACCTCCTATATGGCTTTAAAGTGTGTGCTTTAGAGAGAATGGTCTGAGAGAGAGAGAGAGAGAGAGAGAGAGAGAGAGAGAGAGAGAGAGAGAGATGAGGGCATGAGAACGACGACACGGGTCTGGAATGAAAAAATCAGTCAGTGATGACCTTCAGGGAGAAAATGGGAGTGAATAACCTACTGTAGAGTGACGAGTAGCAGAGTGAACCAAGGTACTTAGTAGATATGACAAGTTGATATGTCATCACATCAACATCCACATCCCCGTCTACCAGTGTGTCCACCACACTACACCGCACGACACAATAGCAGTCTACACTATACTACACCACAACACACCACACTATACAGCACTACATCGAACTGTGCCATACCACATCACACTATAAAGCACCATACCCAACAATATCACACCACACAACACCCCAGTATTCCACACCAAATTTACTGACAGCACACTCTGAATTCACTGCAGATCAGAAGCAACACAAACTGTAGACTCGTGTCTTGCTTGAGAATGGTCGGTGTCAAAACACCTAGATGCTTCTCATGGGGATTGTTAGGTTACTAGTACATGCCAGTTAATGGTAATAATTCCTGGAACTACTCAGGCTGGCTTGGCCCAAGGTGTTGTTGGCTCCAAATCAGTAATGCTTCAATCGTTATTGACGATTTATCATTGATGGCTTTACGTTCTATTCACCTGATGTTGTGTTGCTTACTTCTTAATTCACCATTTAATTTTTTTTCTTTCTGTGTCTGCCCTCCTCTCTTCCTATTTCTCCCAGTTTTTCTGTCACTCTTTTTTTCGTTTGAGACCGCTTTACACTGAGTGACAAGCCTATTGGTTTCCTGTAAGCCAGGAAACCATTTACTACACTGGGTGGCAACCATATAACCAACCCACACGTGTTCCCTACGTGTCAACAAGTGGGTTACAGGAGGGATAGTGCCCCTCCCCGTAAAACAATTAAACACAAGAGGCCACCAAGTGGGATCATGACGTCTTGCTAGAGATAGGTAGACAGATAGAGGAACTTACAGAAGTAATTTGTTTTCATATGTGATTCAAGGTGGACATTTTTAGTACTTTAGTAGGCAAAATCAGGCATAAACACATGCAGAAACTGTGTTCTTTCTCATCTAAGCATTACACACCCTGTAGCCTTGGGGATATCATGGTGTATGTTTCACTCTTGCAACCCCCACATAATCATATTCAGCTTCTGGAAGATTTTTCAGTGGAACTGAAGTTAATTATAGCTGTACCTAACTTTCTTGGTTCGAAAAGTCTCTCCGCAGCAAAATAAAAGCATCTGGTGTTAGGATAAATCAACAAATGAAGACGTCACATTACTAAAGCGTCTAATAAAGAAACATGTGACATGCATTTATAAATCTTTTCGGTACGGTATGTCACTACCAAGGTGTTGAAATGTTCGGGTTATTATGTCATGGGGATGAGAGGCTTTCTCAGCATGTTGATGGGGTGGAATTGGCAGAGATGGTGATGGAAGCAATGATTGTGCTAGTGTTGGTGAGAGTTGTGCTGCTGCTGATGGTTGAGGCAGTTCTGCAGTTATTATGCTCTACCTGCGTATCATTAAGTGCGATAGCTCTTACCACGTAGGGATGATCCTGGTTCCAGTGCGGTCCCGTACATAAGACATATCGGCAACCGTAAGAAAACGCTTGTGATGTCCAACTTTATGCATACATTCTAAAAGTCGATCGTTATTTAAGTGCTGAATTATTCAAAATTCTTTCTTAATATTCGCACGAGCTGCAGACTCAGTTTAAAAATATCGATCATGGCTTTCATTTCTTACATTCTTTCATCAGCCATAACTCCTAAACGATAAGTCAAAGTGGTGTGTGACGCACCCAAACTCTTAGTAACAACGCGGATGTTTCCTTCATATTTAAAGCAGCATTCCAACTACAGTGCACGAGTAGCAGCCTTAAAACATACAGATGTCTTATCATACGAATAAATCTCTAAGGATTCGTGTTCCCTAAGTCCATGGGAAAAGTAGGTCCATAACAAAATAACATGTCCATAGGGAAATCATATGTCTGTGGGGAAAAATATGTCTGTGGGTAATATAAGTCCATCCCTAAAATGGAGCCACCGAACAAACAGGTACGAGGGAAATAGGTCTGTGGGAAGAAATATATCTATGGGTGAAAAATAGGTCCAAGATGGTGAATGGGTCCAAAGAGGAAAGTGGTCCACAGGTGAAATTAAGACAATGATCCAAAGAGGTCTGTAGAGAAAAGTAGATCCAAGATGGGAAGTAAATCCTAGGGGAATAATAGGTCAGTGGGAGAAAACTTGACGATAGAAGAAAACGGACTTGTTAAACAGATCTGCATCATCAAAATGCAATAGATCACATTTAGGCTAGTTTTCCAATAAAAAACACTCAAAAGAATATAAACTCGTGGAATGTAGGGTACTTGGCTAAGGATGGGGTATTTGAAAGACACCAAAGCTTACCAGACAACCATCTCGGGTCACTCTTATTCCACGTAGGGACTGGGGAGGAAACATAATCTAACCTTTAACTGGACAGTTGTGTAGTATAAAATATCAGATTGTGTCTACGTTTTCAACAAGTCTTTGAACACAGAATGAAGTAAAAGAGTATTTAAATAATTATAATAAATACATAATACATATATATTGTATGATTACACATCTTTCTGCCTCACACATCACAGGGCATTAGGCCGACCTCCTTACACAACACATACATCCACATTATATCCCATTGCCTTAAACCTGCTATCCTCTTTCCATAAAACACCGATCTTGTCATCACATGTTATATCGAACACATCCCTGCTCCCCCCCTCCCCCCATGAAAACAAAAATGGCTGCTACTGTACTGGGAATTAGTGTGGTGGTTTCTCGAATGACCGCCACCGACAGGGCTGGGTCGTCTGCACAGGGCCCTCCTGGTCGTCATCAAGCGTCTGTGCCACCTTCAGTATTGTGGCACCCCAAAAACTGCTCGTCAGTGCAGTAATATCTTCTTTTGCAATATTAGGGGACTTGACTCCTACATCAACTCTATTCACAATATCCTCCAGTTAGAATCCCCAGATCTGCTATTTTTGACAGAGACTCAAATAAGCTCTACCTCTGATTTAGCTAGATTTAATTTTCTTGGTTATATCTTGATTCAAAATTTCAGACCCAAAGGAGCCGTATGTTGCTTTACTAAATCAGAAATTGCCCAGGAGGAGATTACTAAATTCAGTTGTCCTTATTTCAACTATTCCAAAGACGAACTAAATGCTTTTGGTAAAATTAAGTATTTTTGATGTGTTTATCGTTCCCCTAATGCCTCTCAAGAGCCGAGTTTATTTTACTCTCTCTCGTCATAACGAAGTGTTGTCAACATTAATATTACATCAGAAATTACTATCCTGGGTGATTTTAATGTCCATAATGGAGAATGGCTTACTCATTCAGCCAGAACTGATGACTATGGTCTTGAACTTGAGCAATTTGCAGACTCATTTAAACTCATCTAGTTAGTCAATCAACCTACCCTTGTACGAGACAACCCTGCTCAAAATCCCCACCTATTGAACTTGTTTCTAACAACCAATTCAGATAATTATAATGTCAAAGTGAAGTTCCCCTCGGATCCTCGGATCATTGTCTGATACAAGCCACCAGTACAACACCTACCACCCCTTCCTGCACTGAACCTGTTGTGGTGACTAAATGGCACTACGACGGAGCAGACTGGGAGGGTCTCCAAATTTTTTCCATGGACATTCCTTGGACCTCCTTTTTCTCTCAAGATGCAAACCCCACATTGTGCCACATACAGGATTTCATTAAAGTCGGCATGGAAACATTCATTCCCCATCATAGTTACAGAAAAAGATGTAATTCACCTAAATGGTATTACCGCAATTGTGCCAGAGTAATAGAACATAAAAAAATAGCCTATAACACTTATACAAGGACCAAAACAAAAGAAGCCTTTAACTATTACAGAAATATCAGAAACCATGCCAAAAACCATTATCAATCTTTCTAAATCAAACTTTCTTCATTGACAAGCTAACAAACTACTAAACAACCCAAATGAGAACAAAATATTCTGGTCCACCCTTAATTTATTCAAATCTAACTTCACTACCACATCTTCCATTCCACCGTTGCAGTACCCCAATGGAAACCTAATAAGTGACCCACGTGGAAAGGCCAACCTCCTTGTTGATACTTTTCCAACCAACTCAACCCTATGTACAGAAAATCACACTGTTCCTGTACTTGATTTTGATTCCCCTCAAATATCCCCTTTCAAGATTCACACATGATGCATACAAACTTATTACAGAATCTCTCAGTGAACAAAGCTACTGGTCCAGATGAAATTCCTTTAATACTACTTAAAAATTGCTCCTCACTGTTGACTCCTGTACTGGCAAAATTTTTCCGATTATGGATCAGTACTTCAAGTTTTCCAGCCTTTTGGAAAGAAGCAAATATCCATCCTGTTCCTAAACAGGGAGCCACTTCTAATCCATCCAACTATAGACCAATTGCTATAACTCCGTTCTCGGTAAAGTTTGTGACACTGAAAACAAACACATAGTCAAGCACCTAGAAATCAATATTTTAGTCAATGATCGGCAGTATGGGTTTAGACAAATACGTTCAACTGTAGACATTCTTTGCCTTCATACCCATCAGATTAACAAAACAATAGACCAACATGGTGAAACACATAAATAGCACTTTATATTTTAAAAGCATTTGACAGAGTATGGCACCAGGCCATATTGTCTAAGATGTCACACTATGGCCTTGCATCTCTGGTTCCTTTAATTTCCTCTTACCTTCATAATAGAGGAATACAGGTCATGGTAGATAGAATTTACTCCCAGTTTCATTCCATAAATTCTGGCGTACCTCAGGGATCATTTTTGGCCCCAACCCTCTTTCTCATTCATATAAATGACCTCCTATCTGTCACTCACAACCCAATACACTCTTATGCTGATGACTCGAAACTTAATAGTTCATTTACATTTAGTATCTCCTCTACACAATATGATATAAATTCCAAAATAAACACAGCAATTTCTCTGAACCAGGACCTGTCTAAAATTAATCAATGGGGACAAACAAATCTGGTCATATTTAATGCCCAGAAAACTAAATACATTAATTTCTCCAGCAGAAAGAATCTCTCAGACTCCCACATAATTTTAAATGATGTCAATGTTCCCATTTCCACTACAGTTGATATCATAGGTGTCACACTAAACACCAATCTAAGCTGGCTAAGCTGGACAGCTTCTGTTAAATCTCTTGCTAAAATTCTATCTATCTATCTATTGCCAGACGCCTTAATCCCGTTTGGGGTGGCCACAAACAAATCGCCTCCAAGTCGCCCTGTCCCCCGCCATTTCACTCCCCTGCTCCCAACTCACCCCCCCCTCTCTCATATACCTCTCCACCCCATCCCTCCATCTCATCCTCGGCCTCCCCCTCCCTCTTCCCCCCTCCACCTCACTCACATACACTCTCTTCGTCAGTCTTTCACCCTCCATCCTCTCCACATGGCCAAACCACCTCAGTGTGTTCCTCATAACGCTTCCTATCACATCCACATCAACACCACAACGCTCCTTTATATCCTCATTCGTCAGCCTGTCTCTCCAGGTGACTCCACAGGCTCCTCTTAAATAACTCATTTCCACGGCTCTCACTCTTGACTTGTGTCCTTCCAACAACGTCCAAGCTTCACTTCCGTACGTTAGAGTTGGTATCACAATTCTGTCATGTAGTAACTTTTTCACTTCCATGCTCACTTCCCTGTTTCTTATCACTGCTTTCAAAGAACCAGCAACCTTTCTTCCCTGCTGTACCCTTTCAAGCACTTCACCCTCCAAACCTCCATCCTTACTCATCACACTACCCAAGTACTTAAACGTACTCACATTTTCCGATTCCTCACCATCCAACCTCGCTGTACATTCACTGACTTCACCTCTCTCAAAGACCATCACTTTACTTTTCCCTACATTCACCTTTAGATTCCGTTTCTTACACACTCTCTCAAACTCATCCACCAAGCCTTGCAGCTCCCCTTCGTCTTCACTCAACAACACAGTATCATCTGCAAACAACAGTACAGGGAGTTTCCAAACACTATCCTCTCTCACCAGGGCCACTCCAACATCCACTACCCTACCTTGTACCTCTTGTATTACCCCATCCATGTACAGATTGAACAACCATGGAGACATGACACATCCCTGTTTCAACCCAACTTTCAAAGAGAAAAATTCACTTAGTTCACCATCCACACGCACTGCAGCCTTCGCATCATCGTACATACTCTTCACAGCATTCAAGAACTTCCCATCTATTCCATATATTCTTAACACTTTCCACAATCCTAGTCTATCCACCCTGTCATATGCTTTCTCCAAATCCATGAAAGCCGCATACAACTTCTTTCCCTTCTCTAGAAACTTTTCCACTAAAGATCTGAGAATGAATATCTGATCTACACAACCTCTTCCCTTCCTAAAGCCTCCCTGTTCTTCTCCAACTAATTTCTCTGTTCTTTCTCTAACTCTGTCAATAAGTATCCTACCATATACTGTTCCTATTATACTAAGAAGACAAATGCCCCTATGATTACCACACACTTCTTTTTCCCCTTTTCCTTTGTACAAGGGAATAATTATACCTGACTTCCAATCCTCCGGGACTCTACCTTCCTCCCAGGCCAATTGCTTCTAAAAAATGGGACTTATGTACAGTGTTCGTGAATTCTTCACTGACGAGCAGTTGGCCACAATATACAACAGTCATGTGCGTTCTCAGATCGAATACTGTTCGCCACTGTGGAGTGGATGTGGAGCAGTTGCACTGAGGATGTTGGACAAAATTCAGAATAAAGCAATTAGATTAATCAACAATCCTGCCATTATGGAGGACCTTCCTCCATTATCAGTACATAGACAATGTTGCATCCTTACCATTATTTTACCGATATTTTTACCATAAGTGCTCTGACGAACGAGTTTCACTTGTGCCTCCCCTTCACATTTTCTCGCGAAATACTCGGGCAGCTGGGAGAGCCCATGAACTTAAACTCTCTCCCCTGCAATGCTGAACTATTTCTTATTAAAATTCATTTATCCCCAGAACTACTACTCTCTGGAATTCATATCCTGGGAGTTGCTTCCCACAAACATTTAATCCACTTCTATTTCAATCCATTTGTTATAAATGTTTTATGAATGGAAGATGCCTTTAGGCACATGGACTAGTTTTTTTTTTTTTTACTTCCTCTCTCTCTCTCTCTCTCTTTCTCTCTCTCTCTCTCTCTATGGAGAGAGAGAGAGAGAGAGAGAAAGAGAGAGAGCCTATTGTTGTTTGTGTATGCTCACTTCCTCCCTAGTAATTTGTTTTGCTTGTTGCGCCTGATTATTCTCTGGTATATTATATACTGTATTTCCCTTTACTGTCGACATGGTGATGAAGAGGTGCCGCTAACTAGCCCTTTCGCTCACGGTAAGTTTTAATAAGTTTCGTGTTCTACAACACATCGCCTTCTCCCCACCCACAGCCTCCACAGCGCACTCCACAGAGGTGTATTCTCGGCTTATTTTGACCAGCCAAACATATTTATTTTGCCACAAAACCCACATATTCCTGTTAGTCGATTTTTGTTCTACATGATAAGCAGAAAAAAAACAAAAAAAACACTATACGTGCGTTAGATTGGTGTGAATAAACATTTGGGAACATTATCTCACTTCCCAACATCATAACTCGCATGTTTACTAATCTATCTCTACATGTTATACATCAATGAAAAGAGAATTTTATTAGCTTTCGAATGGGATCATTGGCATTTTGATGCGAGGTATGTTTTTTGAGTGATAAGCGAAAAAGTAAAACTTATTCCCGACAGACAACAGAGTTTTTATTCGGGGAACTCTAGCGAGAAACATTTCTTGGCAGTGTTATGTTTTTATTTCATCTTATGCAGAATTTCATGGGCTTTCATTTGAGATCAGGACAGTTCTTCTATGCCTCAAAGTTTTGAAGAAAAATGCAAAAAACTACGGTGTACCCACGCCATGTTGAGACTGTAGGGTGGGTTCCCGCCTCCCTCTAAGCTCCCGCACGTATTTCACCAATTCCTTGTACACTAGATATGCACACTATATTCACATGATTCACTGTCACTATTTTTATAGTTGAATACTCACATTCGGTGCAGGGTAGAGGCAGTGTAGTTGATTAGAAACAGTAGCACAATCTTTGTTGGGCCAACTGCTGATAATGACCAGGAATGCTTCACAGATTCCTAATTTCCTATTGCAAACACCAAATCTAATCACAATAGTGCCCAAAAACTATACATAAGCACTAATTGTATAGTGAAATATGTTGCACGGCCGGGACAGGGGTAATAGAGGAGATTTAAAGGGAGAAGACTACAGAGTACCTTCCCCACTCACAGCTTACTTGGTACTGAAAAACCTGTCTGCGATGTTGCAGGTATCAGAACCCACAGTTGCCAACTCATTACTTTTGATGAGAGCTGGGCAAGCTATGATGCCTCCAAAAATGATGCAAAATGACCAAAAACTTATACAGGAAAAATAATACCAGTGTTGCAACGAACATCATATTTATTATGTCCGGACGTTTCAACATATTCATCTATGTCATCTTCAGTGGATCGCTGAGTGAGGAGGGTCGCTCACAGGGAGACCTGACCTGCTTGACCTGTATAAGTTGTGGTTCCCTCAGAACAAGCTGTCTCAATAATTCTTCGCAGTAGATATGGACCCTCTACACTTCACGGGTTCCGGAAGTACGAACGGCTGTCAACCCAGTTGGAAAGAGAAACCCTGACCTGCATTTTCTTTTATGTTACAAGACTTACAAAGTGTTTCCCAACTTTCTTAGGCTCAAGCTGTACCGGAAAACTTTTTGTAACTCAGAGCTGTAAAAATCTTGGCAAGATAAGTTACTTAACATTGAAATAAGAACTAATGAAAAAGAAATTAGGAACCTTAAAGTTTCACTTAGTCAGTCATGTAAATCCTTAAGCTCCATGGTGTCACGTTTAGACTTCTACTGTTTAAAGTATTTTGTTAAAAAAAGTAAATAGAGTACATAAAAATATTGCCAAGGTTCATGGAAAGAAATTATTTCGGCTTGGGGCTAAATCTGAACTAAAATCATGTGATCCTCAAAAAGTTATATTCAATACTCCAATGTAGAATTATCCAGTCGTGAGTCTTTTTTGTTATCTTTCGGTTTAGAATTTAACCTACCTGTGTTTCGGCCTAACTTTTATACGTACTTCACTGCTTTTGAGAGTATGATACAAACACTTAGAGGATGTAAGCTCATTGAATGGCATAGCTTCAATTCAGTTTTCAGTGTGTTTGCAATATAGCATGTAAAGAATACTATGGGTTTAAAAGTTCTAAAGTACATTCACCAATTTTCACAAAGAAAGATTTTAGCATTTTGAAAGACTTCGGTAAGAATGAGGAGTTGGTTGTCTGTCGTCCAGATAAAGGAAGAGGGGTTGTGCTACTCAATAAAGTTGATTACATAACGAAAATGCACGATATTTTGAAGGACTCCACTAAATTCATTAAAGTCATTCATGCCGATTTAATAAAACTGAACATGAAAATAGAGGATAAAGTAAATAGGTTATTAAAATCTATGATTATAAAAGGAACCGTTTCAAAGGAATATTCACAGTCTTTATAACCCAGTGGCTCATCACCAGCTATTCTGTATGGATTACCTAAAGTTCACAAACAATCCATACCTCTTAGACCAATCATGGCTGCATTTAAAACTGCATCCTTAAATTAGCCAAGTTTTTAGTTCCCATCCTTTCGGGTTTAACAACCAATGAATATACAGTTAAAAATTCATATGAGCTCTTTAACTTTCTCTCTGGATTCGGACTACCAACCTCCCGCTACATGTGTAGTTTTGATGTCACCTCATTGTTTACGAATGTTCCCTTGGATGAAACTATTGAGTTATGTGTAAATTCAATACTTAATGATATGGATAAAATCATGGTTATGAGTAAAAAATTCTTAAAAAACCTGATTTCTGTTTGTGTTAAGGACTGCCATTTTATGTTTAATAACGAAGTATATAAACAGGTAGACGATGTGGCTATGGGCTCGCCTCTGGGTCCGACTATGGCTAATGTTTTTCTCTGCTTTTGGGAGAAAAAATGACTGGATAATTGTCCTGCATACTTTAAACCCATCCTTTATCGTAGATATGTGGATGACACTCTACTTATATTTCAAGATGAAAGCCATGCTCCACTTTTTTAAAAAACTGCCTAAATAAACAACATAAGAACATAAAATTTACCATGGCATGTGAAGTTAACGGTAGACTCCCTTTTCTTGATTTATTAATTCAGAAGTTAAATGGCACTCTGGTTATGTCTGTATATCGTAAGCGTACTTTCTCGGGTTTGGGCACTAGCTTTTTTAGTTACTGTCCATTTATTTTTAAGTTGAATGCAATTAGAACACTTTTGTATAAAGCTTATAACCTAACTTCCACCTACAACCTATTCCATCAGGAGATTTCATTTTTGAGGATTTTTTTTTTTTGCTAACAATGGTTTCAGTACTGCTCTTTTTGATAACTGTGTCAGAAAATTCTTAGACAAGATTTACAGTCCACAGCAACCTGTATGTACAGTGAGTAAGGAGGAAATGTATATTTCTCTACCTTTTCTTGGTACTGTATCAGAAAAGATAGAGAGGGCACTGAAATATAATTTTTCTATTTTCTATCCTCAAATAAAGTTCCGATTTGTTCATAAGAATGATCTTAAGATTCAGTCATTTTTTCATTACAAAGACCGACTACCGACTGCCCTTTGCTCGTCAGTCGTTTATGAATACAAGTGCCCTAGTTGCCTTACAGGGTATATTGGAAGCACAATACAAGCTTTCAAGCTAAGGGTTGACAAGCATAGAGATCAGTCAAGCAGGTCAGGTCTCCCTGTGAGCGACCTTCCTCACTCAACAGTAAGGGAATATTCATGTATTTGTAATACTTCTGTTGATCCCAAGAATTTCTGTATAATAGACACATGTACCAGTATGAATCTAAGAATACTAGAATCCATTCATATTTATACACAAAAACCCACCCTAAACAATTGTCTGTCTGCTGTCCCTCTGAATATATTGTGCAGTTAAGTCCCCCCTATAATTTAACACTACGTTTTCTCTTTTATGTAGGTATGATGAGCTCATGTTCATATTGTTCTTTTAGGATTTTAAATACCTTACAGGTCTTTTTTCATCTTTTTCGATCCACTGAAGATGACATAGATGAATATGTCGAAACGTCTGGACATAATAAATATGCTGTTCATTGCAACACTGGTATTGCTTTTCCTGTATAAGTTCCGGTTCCCTCAGAACAAGCCTGTCTCAATAAGACCAAAAACTTTTTTGCAAATATTTTATGGTTTTATGACACCAAAGGCGTCACTGCATATTGATGAGGAAAGACCCTAATGACGCCAAGCGCATCACCGCGTATGAAGGGGCTAGTATGCATGCACCCAGTCAGCTTAACCCACCGCTTCCCGTTGACATACATAGGCACCCAAATGTTTTGTCACTGACTCCTTATGCTGTGTATAAATGCGTCATAATTGCAAGGTCCCTCATTTGCACATTTTTCAAATTTTGCGTGTGATTTTTGTTACGTATACACGGGACACTTTCCTCCACCGGAGGCAAGGTGGGGACAATACCTTACCCCCATGTGACCTCCCCCCCCAGGACACCATTGTCTCAGCAACTCACCTGTTGCCAGCGTCCTGGCCAGTAAAGAAAAGTCGTGCTATGGTACGAAATTCAAGGCGAGAGTGATTCCCCAGTCGATGACAATGTGGAGGACAAAGTTTACATGGCGTTAGAGGAAGAAACGATCAGAAATGATGAGCAGGTAACATCGCCAAACAAAGTGCGGTATGTTGATGTGTTTGGTGAGTGAAACAATGCTTGTATCACCTATATTACCGTGTGAAAACCAATATACCCTTGTACTACATATAAATATAAATAAATATCTACCTATTCTGAGTGGTTTAGAATAGTTATCCCTCCCGTTGAAAACATCTTCTATGGAGCTGGGCTCGATAGAACACAGTGCCAGGTGAGGGTAGGGTCACCTGTACCGGTTCTTTAAGCTCAGGTGGGCAATTTCTCTATGTATTCTCAATGTTTCTCATAAAAAGTGGAGGTTTTAATAAAAAAATAAATAAAATCTGCCAGGATTGAGGGAGGTCATTGGTGAAATATCTGCCAGGATGGGGGAGGTTAAGGCGGACACTTGGTTCACAAACTACACACATCCAAAGCCACTCCAACATTACAGTCACACTCAGAAGCACTTCCCACCCTACATACAGCCTCTACCAGACAGCCTAAGCCACTAGGTAGAGATACATTGGCTGTATCGTCCCTGCTTCGGTAGGGATAGGCCGGTCCCGCAGTGGACACACAACAGCTGATGATGATGATGACATTTGGTCATCCAACCCCATTGGCAATGTCGGAGTGAGTTCAGCAAGAAATGCATCAGCATCGTTGCCCCTTAGCTCGGGAATAGATGAAAATGTGGCTAATCAAGATACGTTAAAAAAGTAATCAGAAAAGCCGTTTTTCTACATTAAATCAACTTATACCTAACCAAATAAGGCCTAATCTCATATTAAAGTACTGTAATACCTTATTTTGCTTGGGGAGACAACGAAAGTGCAACATTGCCGGGTCTTTTCTCGAGGCACTGGGTCCAAGGATGCCAGTATGACTGAATGACTAATTATACCAGGGAAAAAAATTACTCCCCTGATTCGAATGTCTGCCTTTCCCATAAATAATAGCTTCTTTTCCTAACTATATTGTAGGGCTTTGTGCGACTATCAGTTGTGTCTTTGCCTTATTAGTTTTTTCACCTTCCTCTTGGCCCTGAAATCCCCAGTTTACTTTTAAACACAGTGTAACTATCATGTTAATTTTTTTTTTAACTTTTCATTGTCTTGTACTATACAGTTCGAAAATGTTGCATATTGTACCTTAGGCTGTTTTTTGGTTGCCTTCATTTCTAGGTGAACAAATTCCATAGTTACATCTTAACATGTAGCAAATGGTTTTATAATTTGTAGCTCTGGCAGTCTCATGTTTCATTCTAGGAACTAAAGATACAGAGGTCATCCATCCCTTTTAATCGCCTTTTACAACACGCAGGGAATACGACGGCAGAATTCTTCCTAATGTAACCTGGCTGCAGTGTGGTAGCACCACCACATAGTGCAGGCAGAGTAGTAGCAGCACCCCATAATGCGGCCAGATCATGTATCCCCTGATACAGCTCTGCTCTCGGGTCCTGCAGCGGATGTTGCTGAAATGCACTACGAAGTTGGCCCTCGTGCGATGTGGTGCAGTGAGGAGCGGTTCCTTCTCCCCTTAGAGACTAAGATACAAGTAAATGTGTTTGTGTGGATGAGTATTTTGGAAAGTTTCTCGTCCTGTCTTGGCTACCCCCCGTAAAAGGGAAACAGCCTAGGTATGCAGACAGATAGATAGATAGCTCTGGCAGATTTGTTTTATTTGTACTCTTTTCATTTTCCCATGCTTTTTTCTTCTCTTTTATGTTCCCTCTTCCTCCATCCTTCTCACTTCGATTCATTTAATCCTTCGTTTCTTCACTCTCTTACCCACCACTCTCATCCCACCCCCGTTCCCTGATGTCTTCATTTCCTCCTCCCTCCCTTCTCTCTTCTCTTGACACAAAAGACACAGACTTAATGTATGCCCCCTTCTATCACTCTCTTTACCATATTCCTTCATATTCTTTTTCATTCTCTCCTTTTTCTTTGGTTTTATTTTATTTGTTATTTGAAAAAGAAAACTAGATCTGATGTGACAGGTGTAGGGCTGAGAGTAAGATCATGAATATATTCAGAATGGATGGACAGTGCGAAGAGAGCGTTGGATGAGTAAAGGATGTCTGTTGGACAAGGAAGAGTGACTGTGTGTGACAGAAATGATTGGAGAGAAACTGTGAATGAATAAATGATGACACAGCCCTGAGGGGATATTCTTCCGCATTTGGGCTGATCAGCTGATCAGATCAGGTGCGGGTAAGGGGATGGGTCCATTATGATGTGGCAAAGGTAAACCAGCTCTAATGTCGGGCCCTGCTGTGAATGTCTCTGATTGCACTGCGCAGTTGACCCTTGTGCAGTGCAGTGCGGTGAGGAGCTGTCCCTTCTCCCCTTGGGGCTAAGATGCGAATGAAGCGTTTAAGTGGTTGAGTAAATTGGGAATGTCGTCCTGTCTACCTCCCTTTCCTTGGGGGAAGCAGCCTAGATATATTCATAGACACTTTTTGCTTACCTTCCTCCCTCCCCTGCTGCTCTTGTTAGGGGCTACATTGATGTTTCGTTTCTTTCCATTTCTTTTCTTTTTTTCTACCTACAGTTTCTTTCCATAATTTTAAAATGCCTCCTTTCTTGTTTGCCATATGCGATCCCTTTCTAACCACACCTTTCTTCCTTCTGCTATAGTGTCCTTCTCTTTCTTCTCTCCTTTCTGCCTTCCCTTGCTACCGTTATATTTTCCCCTCATTATTCTTTCCTATTTTTTTTTCTATAAAAATTTCCCTGTTTTCTTTGAAGTGCTCCTTGTTTTCCTGCCTGTGAGAAGGGAGGAATGAGTGAGGAGGTAAGGTGATGAGATAGTGAGTATTGTACTTCTATCTATATACCTAGGCTGCTTCCCCCAAGGAAAGGGAGGTAGCCGAGACAGGACGACACACTCTCCATTTACTCATCCATTTAAACACATTCATTCACATCTTAGCCCCAAAGGGGAGAACGGACAGATCCTCACCGCACCACAAAAATTCAGAAGAGAATGAACTGGTGAATGAAACGAGTGACAAAGGAAAAGTGAATGAACCTCGTATTTGTGGGATTATTAACAAAATACAAGTGAAGGAGGAGAATACAGGATGACATGATAGTTGAAGCTGAAGAATGAAAAGAAACGGTAGTTGGCTAGGAATACATGGAAACAAGATAATGCAAACCTTTGATTGTCGGACCCGCCTCTGGATTATTTTAAGATAAAGCAGCAGCATATATATGATTGAGGCAGTGGGGGAGGAGGGGTGAGCCTTGAGGGTCAAACCCTCTACAACTCTAGAGAGGGTTGGATGAAGGTCAATTAATGAGCAGAATTCCATTAACCTACATAAACAACATGACATTGTTCCCCCTGGTGGCAGTCTCCACCGTGGAGGTGGCCATTTGAGGTTCTACCGTGGCTATAACGTGGCCGGGGTGAACATCTACCAATAAGCAAAATACTTGTTCCTTGTTTTAAAATAAAATAAATTAATAAATAAAAACAGAAAAAAATGACCAAGCATAAAGTCTTTGGCCAGGACACTAGAGAACCTGTCCTTCCCCTGTAGGGAAGGTGGCTTATAGGGGTTTCATCTTGTCTAAAACGTGTCCTCAGTAAAGAACTACTGGTTTTGACTTGAGATCACCGGGGTTGCGCTCTACTTGGTGGGCATCCGTCGAGGGTCACACCATACTTAACCTAGGTCGAGCAGAGCTCTACCACTATGGAAAAATTCGTGTTCCTAGGTAAACCAATTTTGGGTGGGACACCCGAGGGCATCGTTAAGGGTCCCATCCTACCTGAAACTTGGCCCGGGAGTAGGTTTACCTGTGTGCAAAATTTCGTTTTCCTAATACTATTTCCTAAAGAAAGACAGTAACTTAGTGAGTGACAGGGGTCGCAGAAATAAGTAATGTATTTCCCCGTCCCTGTGGATGCGGCAAAAATAGTTTAGTTCAGTGGAATAATTATATATTGGGCGAAATAAGAACATAAGGGAAGGTAAAGAGGAAGGAAAGCAAGAGGGGAAGTATGCGAGATGTGGCTGGTAGGGGAAGTAATAAACGACAGAAGTCATGAACAAGGAACAAGGAAAGGTGAAATGAAAGGTAGCAGAAACTCATAAAGGAAGAAATAAATGGGAGGAAGACTGAAAGAAGGATGTTCCAGTGGGCTTGATTAAATGAGAAGTTGAAGAAAGGAGAGACGGAGGGTGACTGCTAAGGAAGCAAGGACTAAAGATGTGCAACAAACTAGACATTGAAAGAAAGAAGGAAGGAAAAGTAAAAGGAAGGGCTAGTACGGGAAGTTTAAAAGTAAAAAGACAAAATAAACTTTTGCTTACGATGTTGCGCAAGAATTCAGACAGACAGAGACAGAGTCAACAAAATCGCTTGAGGCAATTTGGCTGTTGTTACCACTTGACTTGAGGACTTCCTCCATCTCTACCATCAATCTCCCTCCCCTTATTTTACCTCTTGTTCTTTTCACCTAGCTCCTCCCTTTACCTCTCCTTACCCCTCTTTCCTTTCCATGGCCCATCCATTTATCTCTACTTCCTCTTTCCTCTTCACATCCCTCCACTCATCTCTTCCTCTATTAGCTCCCCCTCACCAGATCTTTCAGCTTTCCCCGCCCCTTCCTTCCTTTCTTCTACCTTTCCTCTCTTCTGTCTTAGTTCTCTCCCTCTTTCATCTCTCCCAGTCTCCTCCCTAACTTTTGCACACCATCACCTTCTTTATCCTCTCTCTTACTATTATTCTTGTTATTCCCTCCTTTCATTTAACCTTTTTTTTTTTTTTTTTTTTTTTTTTTTTTAGTATTCTCCCCGTTCCCTCTGTTCACCCACTCTTCCCAGTCTTCCAAGTCTTTCTGTCCAGTATATTAGTCTTCCTTTTCTGAACTTCCGTATCCTTATCTATTTCTCTGCCTTTTCTTCTATTTGCAGTTCGGTCTCTCTTTCCCTTCTGTCTTAGTCTTCTTCCATTCTTCCTTTACTCTCTCGCTCTCCTTCTGTGATTTCTTCACTCTTCCTCTTTCTGTTCTTTTATTTTCCGTTTCCTCTTTCCTTTTGCTCCTATTTTCACGTTATTTAGTTCATGTTTCGTCTCGTATACTAAATAAAAATATAATTTTTATTAATTCATCCTTTTTCCTCTTCAGGTTTCACTTTCTTGTGAAATTTCCACTTTAGTTTTTCTACATTGCATGGTGTTCTTTTTCAACTTTTCCTGCCGGTTTTACCTGGAGGATCTGGTGGGAGGGAGAGATCTTTCTTCTTTGCTATGCTTATTAGAATAATTTAATCACACTCCTGCCAGAACTGCATAGCGTGGGCCAGCTGAACTACTTGCCAATTTCTAATGTTCTTTATGTGTCATTATTGTCACGAGTCGGCTCGTGACATCAACTTTGGTGGGAAACCGCGAACTCTAGTGGAATCCCAGTGTTTATCGTTCAGTTTAACTGCTAGTATTCACCCGGTCGGGAGTGTTTTCAGAACAATTTTTCACTGTGTCATAATGATCATCTTTGTGCGAGACATTAGCCCTTCCGGTGAGCGATTTATTATGGGCGTGTTTCGCTCATTCTAGCCGTTAGCAATGCGGCTGGACACTTGCCTCTTTCCCACGATTTGAACTCAAGTCAAGGTTTGAGCGCCGTGAAAACAAGTTGGGCCCAGAGCGTAGCAGTGCCGCTGTTGTCCAGTTCCTGAATTTCCACCTAGTGTGTTTGGCGAGACACTCAGTGTGTGCAGTGTCTTTACTCAGTAATGACACCAAGTCATCCGCTTTGTCCACTTTTCTGACCAGTATTTTCTTTTCGTATTTTCCTAAGCTTAAGAGTTAGCTCTTCAGTGAGTGAGTGAGTGCGATTTTCTTATTTTGAATTCATCTTGAAATGTAACTTAAATTTATTTCTTTGTAATCAATAAATTCTTTTTCTCGAGCTTAATGTAATGTAAACTCTTGTTTTATTTTCCATATTAAGCTTATTTCACTTATAGCTCCTAGTTTGCATAAACGCTTTGCTATTCATAATTGGTACTTAGGCCAGTCCTTCCGTATTAAGCTTTAAATCCGTTGTGCCATCTAGGAGTTAATGCACCAGCAAGGATCTGTTATCATTAATAGCATTAGTTATTGATTGTCAGGGGTGAATGCACAATTTCCACATGAGTGTTCACACCCACGCTGGGTGTTAAAATGTGACCTGCCCGAGATTGCATAGGGATTCTCAGCTTCCTGTTATTAGTCGTAAGTGTAGTGTTAGGTTAACCAGTAAACTGCCCGTTCTAAGGGATTTGAGCAATTCAAGAACTGACACGTTTCCTGGTTAATAATGTTAGGTTAACTAGTAAACTGCCCGTCCTAAGAGATTTGAGCAATTCAAGAACTGACACGTTTCCTAGTTAATAAGCGTTAACCAGTAAACTATAAGGGTCCTGAGCGATTTGTGAATCCTAAGACTACGCTTCTTGGTTAATAATGACATAAGTACTGATTGCTAGGCAGAGAGAGAGAAATGACACTTTTGATGCTCCACCTTAATTCCTTTCGCAGGTGCAGCTGGTGGGTGCAGCATTGCCATGCAGATCAGCTGGTCGTCCCTGTCGCATGCAGCCGCCCCTTCTCTTCTGCCTCATCGTCATTATTTACTATATTTTTGTATTACATGATATTACACGTAGGTACAGTTACACCACAACTGTCACACCTACACCGTGTATTACATACGTTACGCTACATAACAATTAGTTGTTAATGTAAATATAGCGAACTTTTCGCTCAGTTTGACCTGAGTACAGGATTTTTTACCGTCGTCATGGAGTTTTTCCCTCAAGCTTGCATCTATTAACGTAAATACGAGTTTTTTTTCGCTCACTGGCGACTGTGACTTACTCTTGTAGCAGGATAGCACACACACACAACAGTGTGAATCTTGTGTGATTGAGTAGGATTTACATGTATGTATATTGAAATTTTTTTCTCAGGAAAAAAATTTCACTTTTGATGGGGCATAATGACAAGAGTCAGCTCGTGACATCAACTTTGGTGGGAAACCGCGAACTCTAGTGGAATCCCAGTGTTTATCGTTCAGTTTAACCACTACGTATTCACCCGGTCGGGAGTGTTTTCAGAACAATTTTTCACTGTGTCATAAATGATCGTCTTTGTGCGAGACATTAGCACTTCCACTGAGCGATTTATTATGGGCATGTTTCGCTCATTCTAGCCGTTAGCAATGCGGCTGGACACTTGCCTCTTTCCCACAATTTGAAGTCAGTCAAGGTTTGAGCGCCATGAAAGCAGGTTGGGCCCAGAGTATAGCAGTGCCACCGTTGTCCAGTTTCTGAATTTCCACCTAGTGTGATTGGCGAGAGACTCAGCATGTGCAGTGTCCTTCCTCAGTAACGACACCCAGTTATCTGCTTTGTCCACTTTTCTGACCAGTATTTTCTTTTCATATTTTCCTAGGGTTAAGAGTTAGCTTTTGAGTGAGCGAGTGAGTGCGTTCTCCTTATTTTGAATTCATTTTGAAATGTAACGTAAATTTATTTTTTTGTAATCAATAAATTTAACAGTTCTTTTTCTCGAGCTTAATGTATTGTAAACTTGTGTTTTATTTTCCATATTAAGCTTATTTCACTTATAGCTCCTAGTTTGCATAAATGCTTTGCTATTCAAAATTGGTACTTAGGCCAGTCCTTCTGTATTAAGCTTAAAATCCGTTTTGCCATCTAGGAGTTAATGCACCAGCAAGAATCTGCTATCATTAATAGCATTAGTTATTGATTGTCAGGGGTGAAGTCACTTTCTCCAGAGGCTAAGAGTACTAACAAACAGCAATTGTGAGAAATTAGTCTCTGCTGTGTACTGTTGAGAAAGTTTATAAATTCTTGTCCTTAGAGAATCGGCGAAGTAAGCTGGCATAAAGTAATCATAGCTTGATTTTCACAAGACAGTTCATTGTCCTGTTCTCAGTATTATTGAAAAATATCCTTTATTATTGAATATACATTAAAAACCCCGTGACAATTACTGCTTTACCTTCCTTCTCTTCCGCTTCTTTTAAACTGTCTTCTCGCATCTTATCTCTCTTTTCGTTATCATTTTTTCTTCAGCTTATTTCTTCATTTATATTTAACTCCCTTTTCTCTCCGTCTTCATTAATTCTCCCTGATTTTCTTTCATTCCTCTCCCATTTTTTTTTTGGTCTGCTTATCTCCTTCCTACATCTCGCTTTTGCTGAGTAATTTCTCATATGCCTTAGGTATTATTTTCTCTATTTCTTTTCATCTTCCCTTTCTCTTTGATCTTATCATTTTGTTTCTTCCTACCATTTATTTTTTTTTCTTCCCTTTGTTTTATTTTATACTAATCTCTTGCTCCTTTGATTTCTTTTCCACTTCGCCTACTTTCTTCTTAATACTTCATCCATCATCTTCCCTTTCTATTCACAGCCCCTCTTCTACATTTCATATACTTATTTCTCTTACTCTCCCTCTTTCAGCTTACTGTTTCCTTTTTATTTTCTCTCCCTCATCACTTTTCTTATCCCTCCTATTATCGTCTCTTACATTTCTTCGTTTTGGAGAAGTTAGAGAAGGAAGCATGATAAGAATCTTGAGTGGAGAACGGGGAAGGTAAAATTATCTAAACAAATATATAGGAAAAAGAATTTATTATTAAATTTACACTCTGATTAGGAAGAAATTTTCTCTGCGGAATAAAACCACAAGGCTATAAGCAGAATAAACCATCTCAGAGTATGCCAGTGACTGAATGAGTTAGTAGTGGGTGGAGACGACAGGAAAGGTGGAATAAAGGAGTAGATGCTCAAGTATGGAGATAGTAAGGGGGGAGGATAGAAATAGACAGTTGAGTGACACTGAGTAGACATGGAGATGGGGAGAAACTGTCAGTCCTTATAAGAGAAAAGAAGACGTAACAAACTGCTACAGTGATAGCTTGCACAGGTCGTCGGAGGTGAACCTTCCTGAAAGTGGTTAGAGTGCCAAGAAAAGAAGAAAGATAGGATGGGAGGGAAACGAGTGATGCTGTTGGAACCAAGGTCTCCAGAGAAAGGAAGGAAGAGAAGGGGCATAGCCCTCAAGGAGGAGAGACCTCAGGGGAGGGAGAAGACCAAGGTATTAATGAATGACAGTTAGAGAGGAAAAATGAAATCTGTGCGACAGGGGCAGCTGTCCTGTTTTTTTGAGAATCAGCTGGGGCCATGCTTTCCGCAAGGCCTAGTAGGTACAAGGGCGAATCATCCAGGGAGCCGAGTCGTACTGTCGGGGTCGAGGTTTCCAAGGCCTGTTGTTTAGAAGCGGATTGGTGTTGGCCTGAGGGTGGCGATAGAGAGAGAGGAGTGATGAAAAGGAGGGGGATAGTGAGGACAAAGGAAGAGAGAGGGGTACTTTCATGATTTTTTTTTTTTTTTTTTTTTTTTTGGCGGGGGATAGGGCAAGGCTCGAGATTGAATACAGAGGGAGGGAAGACGGGAAGAGAGAGTACTGGGAAGTGGGAAGAGAAAGAAACTATTAGTTGTATGTGCAAGGGATGAAGAAGCTTAATGGCAGGTTGGGGTAAATGTGGAAGGGATGGAGAAAGACTGTGAGGGTGAGAGAGTTTTAGAAATAGTGGAAGAAGAGATGTTTAGGTAAGAAACACGAGAGAGAGAGAGAGAGAGAGAGAGAGAGAGAGAGAGAGAGAGAGAGAGAGAGAGAGAGGGGGGGAGAGAGAGTGGGGGGGGGAACTTT
Organism: Coenobita brevimanus; assembly: GCF_032717465.1. Taxonomy (NCBI): domain Eukaryota; kingdom Metazoa; phylum Arthropoda; class Malacostraca; order Decapoda; family Coenobitidae; genus Coenobita; species Coenobita brevimanus. The sequence continues at coordinate 11,942,233 of NC_136991.1, forward strand.
AGCATGAAGTTAAGAACTTCACACAACAACACCTTTGTGGTATGGTCCCATGTTAATACCAGGGCGGAAACGCTTATCCCCCGTCGCCCATCACAATATTTTATATTATTCTGCGTCTTGCGGACGTTTTTTCAACATGGGAGGAACATTGCGAACTGCAGCAAAGAAATTATTACTACTTTCCGTATGAAAGGACTATCTTGGATTTAAAAAAGAAAAATAGCCTCTGAAGGCAGGAAGAATAAACTAAACTAAGACTTCATTGTGTAGAAAGAAGTAGGACCACTGAAAAAAGAACGGTGCAGGACGTAGCGATAATTTAGTCCAATAATAAAGAGGAAGCCCCTTTCCGCAACACGAGAATTTGCATGGGAGACGAAATAAATGGGCCATCAGTATACATTATATATATATATATATATATATATATATATATATATATATATATATATATATATATATATATATAATTTTTCTCTTAATAATACGAAAAGAGGGAAGGCTTCGGGAGAAGATGGAATAGTAGCAGATATACTGCTGGATGCATGAGTAGAAGCACAAAACAGGCTTGCTCACTTATTTACTCAGTGTATAAAAAAGATGAAAATTCCCAAAGCATGGTGTAATGGACCAGTTATCTTACTTTACAAGAAAGATGACTCAAAAGATCTTAGTAACTATCGACCCATTAGCTTATTATCTGTCATTTACAAACTCCTCACTAAACTCCTTACGAACAAAATAACAAATTTGGAGGAGAATCAACCTCGTGAAGAGGCAGGATCCTGAAGCGGGTATTCAACTACTGATCATCTACACACAGTGAATCAGCTAACTGAGAAAACTACAGAAATATTAAACCACTGTGCTTAGGTTTTGTTGATTACGAAAAGGCTTCCAAATCAGTGGAACACATAGCAATTATAAATTCATTGCGAGAACGAGGAGTGAATGAGAACATTGTAAAACTGCTCGAAAACATATATAAAGAGGGAACTGCTACAGTCCAATTACATAAGGACTCGGAAAAAATTAAAATTGAGAAGGGTGTGCGTCAGGGAGATAAAATTTCACCAAAATTATTTACAACATGCCTAGAAAGTATTTTCAGAACGCTAGACTAGGAAAACAAAAGAGTGAACATAGATGGATAAATGCTAAGCCATTTAAAATTTGCAAATGACATTCTCCTAATCTCTAAAACAGAAGAGACATTGCAAGAAATTTTAGATGACCTGAACAGAAATAGTCTCAAAGTAGGGCTAAAGATGAACCGGATTAAAACTAATGTTTAATCCACAAAAAACAAAGCGCGTCATTAGAATAAGCAAAGAAATTCTTGAAGATGTCAAGGAGTACAACTACTTGGGACAAATACTAACCTTAACAAAAGATCTTGATAGCGAAATAAAAAGGCGCATTACAATTGGATGGAAAGCTTTCGGTAAACATAGACATTATGAAAAGTAGCTTGCCAGTTTGTATGCAAAGAAAAGTATATACCGAATATATACTTCCAGCTATGACGTATGGTTGTAAGACCTGGAAACTGATAAAATCGATGGAGAATACATTAATCCGTTTTCAGAGAGCAATCGAAAGGTCAATTTTGGGAATATCTTTAAGAGAATGGAAAAGATCACCTTGGGTGAGAGAGCAGATTAAAGTCAAAGATATTATACAAGTTATAAAAGAATATGAGACAACCTATGGAGCAAGAGGCTGGCTGACTGGACACCAGGAGATATATATTTTTTTTAATAGATAATGAATGGAGGAAGGAAAAACAAAGGGGGAAAAAATAAGTCCATGTGCCTAAAGGCATCCTCCATTCATAAAATACCCATAACAACTGGACTTGTACTGAAGTGGATCAAATATTTGTGGGAAACAACTTCCAGGAAGCGAATTCCAGAGAGTGGTAGTTCTGGGGATAAATGAATTTTGATAAGCAGAGGTTCTGCATTGAGGGGGAGAGAGTGTGAATTCATGGGCGCTCCCAGTTGCCCGAGTATTTCGGGAGAAAATGTGAAGTGGAGGAACAATTGAAGCCAGTTCGTCTGAACACTTACGGTAAAAATATCTATAAAATAATGCTAAAGAAGCAACATCTCTACGTACTGATAATGGAGGAAGGTCTTGCGTGATGGCAGGATTATTGATTAATCTCATGGCTTTATTTTGAATTTTGTCCAACTGCCTCAATGCAACCACTCCACATCCACTCCACAGTGCTGAACAGTATTCGATCTGAGAACGCACATGACTTTGTATATTGTGGCCATCTGCTCGTCAGTGAAGACATCACGAACTCTGTACATAAGTTCCAATTTTTTGGAAGCATTCTTAGCAAGGGATTTAACATAAGCTGTCCAGCTTAGGTTGAAGTTTAGAGTAACAAGTAGGATATCAATTGTAGTGGATATGGGAATATTGACATCATTTAAAATTATGTGAGAATCGGAGGGATTCTTTCTGTTGGAGAAATTAATGTATTGACGGTAGTTTTCTGAGCATTAAATGAGACCAGATTTCTTTATCCCCATTGATTAATTTTAGAAAGGTCCTGCTTCAGAGAAATAGCTGTGTTTATTTGGGAATTTATAATATCAAATTGTGTAAAGGAGGTACTAAATGTGAAAGAACTATGAAGGGTCGAGTCATCAGCATAAGAGTGTATTGGGTTGTGAGTGACAGATAGGAGGTCATTTATATGAATGAGAAAGAGGGTTGGCGCCAAAACTGATCCCTGAGGTAAGCCAGCATTTATGGAATGAAACTGGGAATAAATACCATCTACCATGACCCGTATTTTTCTAATATGAAGGTAAGAAGAATTTAGAGGAACCAGAGATGCATGGCCATAGTATGATATCTTAGACAATAAGGCCCGGTGCCATACTCTGTCAAATGCTTTTGATACATCCAGTGCTACTGTGTGTGTTTCACCGTATTGGTCTATTGTTTTGGTAATCTAATGAGTAAGAAGGCAAAGAATGTCTACAGTTGAACGATCACTGATGAATTTATTGATTTCTAGATCCATCATTATGTGTTTGTTAATTAGCGTCTCAAAAACATTGCCATGAATGGAAGTTATTGCAATTGGTCTATGGTTTGATGGATCAGAAGTTGCCCCCTTTTTAGGAACAGTATGGATATTTGCTTCTTTCCAAGAGGCTGGAAAACTTGAGGTACGGATGCATAAGCGGAAGCAAGCGGAAAAAGCAAGCATAGCAGAAAATGGCCAGTCAGGAGGTGGAGAGATGAGATAGAGAATTTGCAGGGACAACGTGGCGAAGATTGGCTCAGTCAAGGAATTCGTAGAGAAGGTTTGGGGAGGCTTTTGTACAGCAGTAGACTTGTAAAGGCTGATGATTATATATATATATATATATATATATATATATATATATATATATATATATATATATATATATATATATATATATTGTTACGGAACAGAGAAAGATAATGTACACTTTAAGTGAGAATACTAAAAATCACTACTGTCCCGTAAAGGTCCAGGTTCAAAATAAAAGAGTTAGGTAAAATTACAAGTTAAAGTTTAATGCTCAAACTAACAACAAAACATTCAGGACTCATAAGGATAATGTAATGGCAAAAAACAGGTTAAATATATGGTTAACTGCAATAGCCTCTATTAACACGAAATTAGCATGAGTAAATTTATCTAAGTCAGCCCTGATAAAATGAAAATACACTGGGTAATACTCAGTGAATGCCAGATATATTATTACAGATACAAAATATTATTATTGATGGCTGACAATAAGAACTTTACATGAATTACAAAAACCTTACTAGGCCTAAGAATCAACCTTATGCTACACAGTACAAGAAAAAAATGCAATAACAGTTATACTCAAATTACACACAGCTGCTAGATGGTTGGAGACTTCCTGAGCACTCACAATAATAATAACTGTACAGGGCAGGACAGAGATGTGAACAAAATGAGGAGTAGATCTAAGTGGCCATGATGCAGAGACTGAGCTCATTATATAGGGGCCGGCAGAGCTTGATACAACTTGTAAGAAGGACGCGCAAATGAAGCCACGGGGACAAAGAGTTGACAATCCCGCTCTGAACAACAGAAAGGACGACTTACTCTACTATAACGGTAGAAGGGGGGGACTGAGGCAGAACACGCTCGTGATCAAACATGCAGCATACTGTGCGTTAAAATTACACAAAGGATGATGAAATCATAGGCTATGTAACACCTCCCCACAAAGAAAAAAGAAATTTACAAAGGAAATTTCTTATTACTCTAAAACAATCTGTCTAAAGTCTAGATAAGCAATCTGCAATAACATTTTCTTTCCCCTTGACATGTTGTATGTCTAATGAATACTCCTGAAGAAGTAGACTCCATCTTGTCAATCTCTGATTTTTTTCTTTAAACTTACTAAGGAATTTCAGTGGGTTATGATCGGTATAAATGACTATGGGGTCAAAACCAGAACACAAATAAAATGAAAAATGCTGTAAACCCAAAATCAAGGCCAAAAGCTGTTTCTCAATAGTTGAGTAGTTCTTTTGAGGTGTGGAGTGAACTTCTTACTGTAATAAGATACAGGGTGTTCAATACCCTGATCATCCTCTTGCAGCAAAACAGCCCCAGCTCCTGTATTACTTGCGTCAACAGCCATCTTAAAAGGCTTAGCAAAATTTGGAGTAGCGAGCACTGGCTGACTTAATAGGATAGCTTTAAGTTTGTTGAAAGAGGATTCACAGTTATCGGTCCAGACAAAATTAACTCCCTTTTTCAGTAGGTCTGTAAGTGGTGATACAAGAATTGAAAAGTTAAGAACAAATCTCCTGTAATAACCTACCATTCCCAAAAATCTTTGTAACTCTTTCCTACTTTTAGGTCTGGGAAGATCACTTATAACCTGAACCTTAGCTGCTGGTGGTGCAACATGTCCATCACCAATTACGTACCCAAGGTACTGAACTTTAGCTTGACCAAACTCAAACTTTGATAAAATAGCTACAAGATTAGCCTGAACCAAACGCTCAAGAAATTTAATGACATGGCATAGGTGATCTTTCCAGTTGTCACTGAAGATTAATACATCATCAATATAAACAACACACCCTGCCAAACCCTCTGTTACAACATTCATGAGCTTCTGAAATGTGGCGGGTGCATTCTTCATACCATATGGCATTACAGAACATGCAAAAGTCTTTCCTAGTGTTACAAAACATGAGATCTCCCTAGCACGTTCAGTCATAGGGACTTGCCCGTATCCCTTTAACAAATCAAACTTACTTATGTACCTAGCCTTTCCGATCTTGTCTATGCAATCTTCCACGCGAGGGAGAGGGTGTCTGTTTTGGTCATCTGATTAACACGTCTGTAGTCGATGCAAAGCCTCTGTGACCCACCTGGCTTAGGGACTAGAGTGACAGGAGAACTCCACTCGCTCTGACAGGGCTCAATCATCTTGTGGTCCAACAGGTAGCCAAGCTCCTTCTGGGTGAGAGGAACTTTCACTGGGTTCACATGGTAAGGAGGCAGTTTAATTGGCTTTGCGTCTCCAACATCGACATCATGCATCAACACAGTGGTTCTTCCTGGAGTGGCACGGAACACTTGCGGGTACTCCTGCAGTAATGCCGAAAACTCCTGCCTTTCCTCGGGAGGTAGATGAGAAAGCTTAGTCTGGAGATCATTCATGATATCAGGACTCTTCCACAAACTATCACTCAGGCTCATGCTGCATGGGAGAGCTTCACTTGCAGACTCGGGTGGAACAGCTACAGTGCAGACTGGATTATTTTCGTCCCGCCTGTGATATAACTTCAGCATTTTGATGTGACAAAGTTGCTTGTTCTTTCTACGATCTGGTGTGGCGATGACATAGTTGACATCACTGAGTTTCTTCTCCATGAAATAAGCACCACTAAACTTGGCTTGAAGAGGTTGCCCATGAACTGGTAGCAGAATCAAAACCTGATCTCCTGGCTGAAAGTGGCATAACCTGGACTTCTTATCATATCAAGTCTTCATCTTCTCCTGAGCAGCTCCTAAATTCTCTCTCGCCAGCTGTAAAGCAGTGGACAGCCGTTCTTTGAACTTCATCACATACTCCAGCAGGTTGACGTCATCTTCCTCCGACAGCCAGCATTCCTTGAGTAACTTAAGGGGTCCTCTTACTTCATGGCCAAACAGTAGTTCAAAAGGTGAGAAGCCCAGTGATTCATTTGGAGATTCTCTTGCGGCAAACACAACGAATGGAAGACTTTTATCCCAGTCTTTCTGATGTTCCAAACAGTATTTCTTGAGCATCGATTTGAGTGTTTGATGATATCTCTCCAACGCTCCTTGGGTCTGGGGATGGTAAGCTGAAGACGTGATCTGGGTGATCCCCAACTCTTTCAGAGACTGCTTGAAAACTTTTGACATGAAATTACTTCCCTGGTCTGCCTGTACCTCCTTGGGCAGACCAAACTTTGTGAAGAACCCCAGCATTTCCTTAACCACGTTCTTTGCTGAGATATTTCTAAGTGGAATGGCTTCAGGATAACGAGTAGCCATATCAATCAGGGTCAACACATAAGAAAATCCTGAAGAAGTCTTAGGAAGAGGGCCCACAATATCCACCAACACACGGGTGAATGGCGCCTCAAAAGGAGGAATGGGAACTAGAGGTGCAACCCTTTCGGTCTGATTACACTTCCCCACAACTTGACAGGTGTGACAAGACTTACAATACCAGGAAACATCCCTGAAGATACCTAGCCAGTAGAAGTGTTTCAAAATGCGTGCCACAGTCTTCCTCGCTTCAAGGTGTCCTGCCAAACTGGAATCATGAGCCACTCTAATGATATCCTGCCTACAAACACGAGGGATGACAACTTGATGTACAACCTCCCATTCACAGTCGGCTGATGCTGTTGGGGGTCTCCACTTCCTCATAAGTACTCCTGACTTTATATAATAACAAGTAGAAGCACCGGCTGACTCTTCCTCACTGCAAGCAGAGTTAGCTAGACCTTTCAACTCAGGGTCAGCAACCTGCAACTCAACCAACTCTTGACGAGACAAGTTATCAACACTACGGGGTACTGCCTCATCTGGTGAGTGGTCCAAATTAGCAAGAAAAGTGTCAGCTAGGATAACATCATCATCATCATTATCCTCTAAGTCACCAGTAACTTTAGACTTAGCCCTAGTGACAGCACATGCAGGGAACACATCAGGGACATCACAATCCTGGGCCGCAGCCACTGGCTCACTAGACAACTGAGGAGCTGGACACACTTGACTTCCACCAATATCATTTCCAAGTAAGAAAGTTACACCTGACATTGGGAGTGTCTCAACCAACCCAACCATAACGGAACCATTAGCAAAACCAGACTCTAAATTCACTCTTCACAGAGGGACAGAGAAGTAATTATTCCCTACACCTTGT